>NC_072013.1:13178600-13489787 GCF_027791375.1 Indicator indicator | reverse complement strand
CAGGGACATCTCCTGCCCAGCACTCAGTCACTTTTGCCCATAGGGACATCTCCTGCCCAGCACTCAGTCACTTTTGCCCATAGGGACACCTCCTGCCCAGCACTCAGTCACTTTTCCCCATAGGGACATCTCCTGCCCAGCACTCAGTCACTTTTGCCCATAGGGACACCTCCTGCCCAGCACTCAGTCACTTTTGCCCATAGGGACACCTCCTGCCCAGCACTCAGTCACTTTTGCCCATAGGGACATCTCCTGCCCAGCACTCAGTCACTTTTGCCCATAGGGACACCTCCTGCCCAGCACTCAGTCACTTTTGCCCATAGGGACATCTCCTGCCCAGCACTCAGTCACTTTTGCCCATAGGGACACCTCCTGCCCAGCACTCAGTCACTTTTGCCCATAGGGACACCTCCTGCCCAGCACTCAGTCACTTTTGCCCATAGGGACACCTCCTGCCCAGCACTCAGTCACTTTTGCCCATAGGGACACCTCCTGCCCAGCACTCAGTCACTTTTGCCCATAGGGACACCTCCTGCCCAGCACTCAGTCACTTTTGCCCATAGGGACACCTCCTGCCCAGCACTCAGTCACTTTTGCCCATAGGGACACCTCCTGCCCAGCACTCAGTCACTTTTGCCCATAGGGACACCTCCTGCCCAGCACTCAGTCACTTTTGCCCATAGGGACATCTCCTGCCCAGCACTCAGTCACTTTTGCCCATAGGGACACCTCCTGCCCAGCACTCAGTCACTTTTGCCCATAGGGACACCTCCTGCCCAGCACTCAGTCACTTTTGCCCATAGGGACACCTCCTGCCCAGCACTCAGTCACTTTTGCCCATAGGGACACCTCCTGCCCAGCACTCAGTCACTTTTGCCCATAGGGACATCTCCTGCCCAGCACTCAGTCACTTTTGCCCATAGGGACACCTCCTGCCCAGCACTCAGTCACTTTTGCCCATAGGGACACCTCCTGCCCAGCACTCAGTCACTTTTGCCCATAGGGACACCTCCTGCCCAGCACTCAGTCACTTTTGCCCATAGGGACACCTCCTGCCCAGCACTCAGTCACTTTTGCCCATAGGGACATCTCCTGCCCAGCACTCAGTCACTTTTGCCCATAGGGACACCTCCTGCCCAGCACTCAGTCACTTTTGCCCATAGGGACACCTCCTGCCCAGCACTCAGTCACTTTTGCCCATAGGGACATCTCCTGCCCAGCACTCAGTCACTTTTGCCCATAGGGACATCTCCTGCCCAGCACTCAGTCACTTTTGCCCATAGGGACATCTCCTGCCCAGCACTCAGTCACTTTTGCCCATAGGGACACCTCCTGCCCAGCACTCAGTCACTTTTGCCCATAGGGACACCTCCTGCCCAGCACTCAGTCACTTTTGCCCATAGGGACACCTCCTGCCCAGCACTCAGTCACTTTTCCCCATAGGGACATCTCCTGCCCAGCACTCAGTCACTTTTCCCATAGGGACATCTCCTGCCCAGCACTCAGTCACTTTTGCCCATAGGGACACCTCCTGCCCAGCACTCAGTCACTTTTGCCCACAGGGACACCTCCTGCCCAGCACTCAGTCACTTTTGCCTATAGGGACACCTCCTGCCCAGCACTCAGTCACTTTTGCCCACAGGGACATCTCCTGCCCAGCACTCAGTCACTTTTCCCCACAGGGACATCTCCTGCCCAGCACTCAGTCACTTTTGCCCATAGGGACACCTCCTGCCCAGCACTCAGTCACTTTTGCCCATAGGGACATCTCCTGCCCAGCACTCAGTCACTTTTGCCCATAGGGACACCTCCTGCCCAGCACTCAGTCACTTTTGCCCATAGGGACATCTCCTGCCCAGCACTCAGTCACTTTTGCCCACAGGGACATCTCCTGCCCAGCACTCAGTCACTTTTGCCCATAGGGACACCTCCTGCCCAGCACTCAGTCACTTTTGCCCATAGGGACACCTCCTGCCCAGCACTCAGTCACTTTTGCCCATAGGGACATCTCCTGCCCAGCACTCAGTCACTTTTGCCCATAGGGACACCTCCTGCCCAGCACTCAGTCACTTTTGCCCATAGGGACACCTCCTGCCCAGCACTCAGTCACTTTTGCCCATAGGGACATCTCCTGCCCAGCACTCAGTCACTTTTGCCCATAGGGACACCTCCTGCCCAGCACTCAGTCACTTTTGCCCACAGGGACATCTCCTGCCCAGCACTCAGTCACTTTTGCCCATAGGGACATCTCCTGCCCAGCACTCAGTCACTTTTCCCCATAGGGACACCTCCTGCCCAGCACTCAGTCACTTTTCCCCATAGGGACATCTCCTGCCCAGCACTCAGTCACTTTTCCCCATAGGGACATCTCCTGCCCAGCACTCAGTCACTTTTGCCCATAGGGACATCTCCTGCCCAGCACTCAGTCACTTTTGCCCATAGGGACACCTCCTGCCCAGCACTCAGTCACTTTTGCCCATAGGGACATCTCCTGCCCAGCACTCAGTCACTTTTGCCCATAGGGACATCTCCTGCCCAGCACTCAGTCACTTTTGCCCATAGGGACACCTCCTGCCCAGCACTCAGTCACTTTTGCCCACAGGGACATCTCCTGCCCAGCACTCAGTCACTTTTGCCCACAGGGACATCTCCTGCCCAGCACTCAGTCACTTTTGCCCATAGGGACATCTCCTGCCCAGCACTCAGTCACTTTTGCCCATAGGGACATCTCCTGCCCAGCACTCAGTCACTTTTGCCCACAGGGACATCTCCTGCCCAGCACTCAGTCACTTTTGCCCATAGGGACACCTCCTGCCCAGCACTCAGTCACTTTTGCCCATAGGGACACCTCCTGCCCAGCACTCAGTCACTTTTCCCCACAGGGACATCTCCTGCCCAGCACTCAGTCACTTTTGCCCATAGGGACACCTCCTGCCCAGCACTCAGTCACTTTTGCCCATAGGGACACCTCCTGCCCAGCACTCAGTCACTTTTGCCCACAGGGACACCTCCTGCCCAGCACTCAGTCACTTTTGCCTATAGGGACACCTCCTGCCCAGAACTCAGTCACTTTTGCCCATAGGGACACCTCCTGCCCAGCACTCAGTCACTTTTCCCATTAGGGACACCTCCTGCCCAGCACTCAGTCACTTTTGCCCATAGGGACACCTCCTGCCCAGCACTCAGTCACTTTTGCCCATAGGGACATCTCCTGCCCAGCACTCAGTCACTTTTGCCCATAGGGACATCTCCTGCCCAGCACTCAGTCACTTTTGCCCATAGGGACATCTCCTGCCCAGCACTCAGTCACTTTTGCCCATAGGGACATCTCCTGCCCAGCACTCAGTCACTTTTGCCCATAGGGACATCTCCTGCCCAGCACTCAGTCACTTTTGCCCATAGGGACACCTCCTGCCCAGCACTCAGTCACTTTTGCCCATAGGGACACCTCCTGCCCAGCACTCAGTCACTTTTGCCCATAGGGACATCTCCTGCCCAGCACTCAGTCACTTTTGCCCATAGGGACACCTCCTGCCCAGCACTCAGTCACTTTTGCCCATAGGGACACCTCCTGCCCAGCACTCAGTCACTTTTGCCCATAGGGACACTCCTGCCCAGCACTCAGTCACTTTTGCCCACAGGGACATCTCCTGCCCAGCACTCAGTCACTTTTGCCCACAGGGACATCTCCTGCCCAGCACTCAGTCACTTTTGCCCACAGGGACATCCTCCTGCCCAGCACTCAGTCACTTTTGCCCATAGGGACACCTCCTGCCCAGCACTCAGTCACTTTTGCCCATAGGGACACCTCCTGCCCAGCACTCAGTCACTTTTGCCCATCAGGGACATCTCCTGCCCAGCACTCAGTCACTTTTGCCCATAGGGACATCTCCTGCCCAGCACTCAGTCACTTTTGCCCATAGGGACACCTCCTGCCCAGCACTCAGTCACTTTTGCCCACAGGGACATCTCCTGCCCAGCACTCAGTCACTTTTGCCCATAGGGACATCTCCTGCCCAGCACTCAGTCACTTTTGCCCATAGGGACACCTCCTGCCCAGCACTCAGTCACTTTTGCCCATAGGGACACCTCCTGCCCAGCACTCAGTCACTTTTGCCCATAGGGACACCTCCTGCCCAGCACTCAGTCACTTTTGCCCATAGGGACATCTCCTGCCCAGCACTCAGTCACTTTTGCCCATAGGGACATCTCCTGCCCAGCACTCAGTCACTTTTGCCCATAGGGACATCTCCTGCCCAGCACTCAGTCACTTTTGCCCATAGGGACACCTCCTGCCCAGCACTCAGTCACTTTTGCCCATAGGGACATCTCCTGCCCAGCACTCAGTCACTTTTGCCCATAGGGACATCTCCTGCCCAGCACTCAGTCACTTTTGCCCATAGGGACATCTCCTGCCCAGCACTCAGTCACTTTTGCCCATAGGGACATCTCCTGCCCAGCACTCAGTCACTTTTGCCCATAGGGACACCTCCTGCCCAGCACTCAGTCACTTTTGCCCATAGGGACATCTCCTGCCCAGCACTCAGTCACTTTTGCCCATAGGGACATCTCCTGCCCAGCACTCAGTCACTTTTGCCTATAGTGACATCTCCTGCCCAGCACTCAGTCACTTTTGCCCACAGGGACACCTCCTGCCCAGCACTCAGTCACTTTTGCCCATAGGGACACCTCCTGCCCAGCACTCAGTCACTTTTGCCCATAGGGACATCTCCTGCCCAGCACTCAGTCACTTTTGCCCATAGGGACATCTCCTGCCCAGCACTCAGTCACTTTTGCCCATAGGGACACCTCCTGCCCAGCACTCAGTCACTTTTGCCCATAGGGACACCTCCTGCCCAGCACTCAGTCACTTTTGCCCATAGGGACACCTCCTGCCCAGCACTCAGTCACTTTTGCCCATAGGGACATCTCCTGCCCAGCACTCAGTCACTTTTGCCCATAGGGACACCTCCTGCCCAGCACTCAGTCACTTTTGCCCATAGGGACATCTCCTGCCCAGCACTCAGTCACTTTTGCCCACAGGGACACCTCCTGCCCAGCACTCAGTCACTTTTGCCCACAGGGACATCTCCTGCCCAGCACTCAGTCACTTTTGCCCATAGGGACACCTCCTGCCCAGCACTCAGTCACTTTTGCCCATAGGGACACCTCCTGCCCAGCACTCAGTCACTTTTGCCCATAGGGACATCTCCTGCCCAGCACTCAGTCACTTTTGCCCATAGGGACACCTCCTGCCCAGCACTCAGTCACTTTTGCCCATAGGGACACCTCCTGCCCAGCACTCAGTCACTTTTGCCCATAGGGACACCTCCTGCCCAGCACTCAGTCACTTTTGCCCACAGGGACATCTCCTGCCCAGCACTCAGTCACTTTTGCCCATAGGGACACCTCCTGCCCAGCACTCAGTCACTTTTGCCCACAGGGACACCTCCTGCCCAGCACTCAGTCACTTTTGCCCACAGGGACACCTCCTGCCCAGCACTCAGTCACTTTTGCCTATAGGGACACCTCCTGCCCAGCACTCAGTCACTTTTGCCTATAGGGACACCTCCTGCCCAGCACTCAGTCACTTTTGCCCATAGGGACACCTCCTGCCCAGCACTCAGTCACTTTTGCCCATAGGGACATCTCCTGCCCAGCACTCAGTCACTTTTGCCCATAGGGACACCTCCTGCCCAGCACTCAGTCACTTTTGCCCATAGGGACATCTCCTGCCCAGCACTCAGTCACTTTTGCCCATAGGGACACCTCCTGCCCAGCACTCAGTCACTTTTGCCCATAGGGACATCTCCTGCCCAGCACTCAGTCACTTTTGCCCATAGGGACACCTCCTGCCCAGCACTCAGTCACTTTTGCCCATAGGGACACCTCCTGCCCAGCACTCAGTCACTTTTGCCCATAGGGACATCTCCTGCCCAGCACTCAGTCACTTTTGCCCATAGGGACATCTCCTGCCCAGCACTCAGTCACTTTTGCCCATAGGGACATCTCCTGCCCAGCACTCAGTCACTTTTGCCCATAGGGACACCTCCTGCCCAGCACTCAGTCACTTTTGCCCATAGGGACACCTCCTGCCCAGCACTCAGTCACTTTTGCCCATAGGGACATCTCCTGCCCAGCACTCAGTCACTTTTGCCCATAGGGACATCTCCTGCCCAGCACTCAGTCACTTTTGCCCATAGGGACATCTCCTGCCCAGCACTCAGTCACTTTTGCCCATAGGGACATCTCCTGCCCAGCACTCAGTCACTTTTGCCCACAGGGACACCTCCTGCCCATCACCCAGAGGAAGCAAATCTACTTCTGAGGACAAGTGTGCTGCCATCTCAGGCAAATTACAGTCTTTTGCTTCAGACCACACTGAGACCCTCTCCTCACCTGTGGGGACTCTCCCCTCTCCAATATTAATTGAGTCAGATGATGAGATTTCCACCACTGCTAGCTTTATCCAGCAGACCTCTCTGCTGAAAGCCCTGTCTCTGGCTGTCATTCCTACTGTAATAGTTCTTCTACACCTTCCAGCTGTTGGGATCAAGTTATTGACTGACACTCTCAGTCTTCACTGAAGAAAACAAATAGGCTCTACCTTGATGTGTGTAAGGACAAACTGTCTGAAGGTACACCAGCTGAGCCTGGATGAGATGTAGCTGCATTACAGGCTCACAGGATGTTAGGGCTTGGAAGGGATCTCTGGAGATTGCTGAGTCCAAGCCCCCTGCCAGAGCAGGACCAGAGAATCCAGCACAGGTCACACAGGAACACATCCAGACAGGGCTGGAAAGGCTCCACAGAAGGAGACTCCACAACCTCTCTGGGCAGCCTGTGCCAGTGCTCTGGGACCCTCACAGGGAAGAAGTTCCTCCTCCTGTCGAGGTGGAACCTCCTGTGCTGGAGTTTATATCCATTGCCCCTTGCCTTATCA
Source organism: Indicator indicator (assembly GCF_027791375.1). NCBI lineage: Eukaryota > Metazoa > Chordata > Aves > Piciformes > Indicatoridae > Indicator > Indicator indicator. The sequence goes on along the minus strand of NC_072013.1, from coordinate 13,482,844 downwards.
CAGGGCACAACTGAGCAGAGCCTGTCCCTGTCCCCTCCCTCTTGACTCCCAGCCCTCAAATATTTATAAACACTTATTAAATCCCCTCTCAGTCTTCTCTTCTCCAGACTGAACAGCCCCAGGGCTCTCAGCCTATCTTCACCAGGCAGTGCTCCAGGCCCTTCAGCATCCTTGGAGCCCTCCCTTGGACTCTCTCCAGCAGATCCCTGTCCCTCCTGAACTGGGGAGCCCAGAACTGGATGCAATATTCCAGGAGAGGTCTCAGCAGGGCAGAGTAGAGGGGGAGGAGAACCTCCCTGGCTCTGCTGGACACACTCCTCTGAATGCACCCCAGGACCCCACTGGCTCTCTTGGCCCCCAGGGCACATTGCTGTCCCATGCAGAACTTGTTGGCCACCAGCACTCCCAGCTCCTTCTCCAGGGGACTGTTCTCCAGCAGATCACCTCCTAAGCCCTGCTGCTGCAGTTAGCCAAACTCCTGGTCTGAGCTGAGGTTATCATTACAGTAGTAGTGCCACACTTACATGACTAACCCAAATTAAGGCTCAAGAAGAGTTCTCAGTTTGGGTCTCTGCACCCACAGTGTCCCTAGTCCTTGGTTCATTCTGCAATGAAGATGTTCCCTCTCAGGAGCCCTCCCCTTGATGGAGTGAGAAGCAGGAAAGGGAAATACCCCATCCCCCATCAGGAAGGAGTCCCAGTTTGGAAAATTCCAGCTCATGACTTCTCTGTGATTGGGGTTGGTGTCATTGAGAGGTTCCCCTGCTGTGAACTCAACATCTTAATATGACCCATTTAAATTTCTAAGCCTTATTAAAGGCAGCATTAACATTCAATAAATGTCTCATTGATTAGGTATTTACTTACCTGGTATTTAACTGGCATTCTCTTCAGGGATGAATTAAGAGCCAGGAGCCTCTCCTCACCAGGCAGTGCTCCAGTCCCTTAGTCATCCTCCTAGCCCTCCAGATTCTCTCCAGCAGATCCCTGTCCCTCTTGAAGTGGGGAGCCCAGAACTGGATGCAATATTCCAGGTGAGGTCTCTCCAGCAGATCCCTCTCCCTCTTGAAGTGGGGAGCCCAGAACTGGATGCAATATTCCAGGTGAGGTCTCACCAGAGGGGAGTAGAGGTGGAGGAGAACCTCCCTGGCTCTGCTGGACACACTCCTCTGAATGCCCCCCAGGACCCCACTGTCCCTCTTGGCCACAAGGTCACTCTTGTTGTTGCTATACAGTGTGACTTCATGCCACTGTGCAAGACTGTGTCCTTCTCTTTGATCTCAAACTACAGATTGGGGGGAAAAAAACTAAGAATTTGATGGGGATAAATAAACTTCTTCATCTTTCAGACCAGGTACAGCTCATGCAGTCTTCATCCCTGCTCAGCTCCCTGTTACTGGGTTTGAACTTCCCTGGAACGTGGGTGGAGAGGAAGAGCAGCACAGACATTACAGAGAGCAGCTCCTTTTTTTTTTTCCTCCGGGAAACTGACCAAGATTTTTGTTTGAATTCAGCCCAGTTTCCTTGCAAATGACTTTCTGCCTAGCTGTTGAACTTTCTGTAAACAGTTTAGTGATAATCATAAAACAAATCCCCCAAAGAAGAGAAAAATAAACACAGTCAGGAGTTACTGCAGCGAGCTCTCTCTTCCTCCTGCTCTCTGTTAGGCATCACAGGAGCTGATTGCCCACCAGGAAGATGTCAGGAAACAGCACAAACAAACAGAGGCATCATAGAGAACACACAGGCTTGTTTTTCTAAGTTGGGAGATGGGTCTGGACAGCTATCTGAGCTTCCTCAGATCTGGAGTGGCATTAGAGATGCAGACCCACAAGACATGGCGAGTGGTGGCATGGAGGAGATGAGCTGGTCCTGGAGGAGCAGCCACCTGGGCTGCATCAGCCTGCCTGTTCAGGCCACCAGCACCCACCTGCACCCCTCTCTGCCTCCCTGTCCATACATTGAAGATTGTCTTTAAGGTCTGCATTGGGATTTTTCTGACTGCCCTTTTACACAGTCCCTCATGTGCCAACATGCAGCAGCTCAGCTTTGCATGAGCAGGCAGTGTGAGCTTGCAGCGCAGAAGGCAAATCACATCCTGGGCTGCATCAGAAGATGTGTTGGCAGCAGAGCCAGAGAGCTGATTCTGACACTTTGCTCTGCTCTGGGGAGACCTCACCTGGAGTACTGCATCCAGGTCTGGAGCCCTCAGTATAGGAAGGACATGGACCTGATGGAGAGGGTCCGGAGGAGGCCACAGAGATGCTCATGGGGGTTGGAACAGCTCTGCTGTGGGGACAGGCTGAGGGAGCTGGGGGTGTTCAGCCTGGAGAAGAGGAGGATCAGGGGAGACCTAAGAGCAGCCTGCCAGGACCTGAAGGGGCTACAGGAAGGATGGAGAAAGACTGTTTGCAAAGGCCTGCAGGGACAGGACAAGGGACAATGGCTTCAAACTAGAGCAGAGCAGATTTAGATTGGATGTTAGGAAGAAGTTCTTTACTATGAGGATGATGGAACACTGGAAGAGGTTGCCCAGGGAGGTATTTGAGGGTCCATCCCTGGAGACATTCAAGATGAGGCTGGACAAGGCTGTGGGCAGCCTGATGTAGTTGGGGATGCTGACTGCAGGGAGGTCAGACTGGATGAGCTTAGGAGGTCCCTTCTGGCCTGGACCATTCTATGATCCTATGATTCTATGATCCTATCATTCTACGATCCTAGGATGCTATGGTTCTATGACTCTGTGATTCTATGATCCTGTGATCCTATGATGCTATGATTCTCAGACCTCATGTACCTCGCAGGCCTCCCCAGCGCCCTGCACCGCAGCATTGAGCTGCTCCGTGGACAGGCAACAGCAACCACTTATGTAGAAAGACTTCTGCTGCTCTCTCCCCTGCCTGACACAAAGGACAAAGCCTGTGTGAAGAGCTTGGCCCTTCCTCCTCCCCAGGAACTGCAGCACTCAGGAGCCCACACAAGGACTTTGAAAGGTTCCTGCCTCCTGCTGCCAAAAAGGAAAGCAAGCCACTGGGTTAAATATGTGCTGTGAGGGGGATGCTCAGGCTGTGCTAGAGACTACAGCTGTGACACAGGTCAGATGGGCTCATGTTAGGAATTCTGCTCAGGAAACAAAATAATATTTAATGCACAACACTCACCTCAGTTGCTTTATTATCTTAAAAAGTCAAGGTTGAATCTGCTCATGATCAAACGCTCTGAAATGTCCAAAGCAGTTAAAATGCTGTCAATGTCCCACTGAGAGTCTCTACTTCAACCAAGTTATTCTGTGATGTATTGGTTTTAGTAGGGCTTGATGGCCAGAATACCAACATAGAAGTAAACAGCTCATCTCTCTCAAGTCTTGTCTGTAAGAGATTTCTTCCCCACCCCGGATGAAATGAGGTCAAGGATGCCAAAGGCACAGGAAAACCAAGTGTTTCATCAATAAGGTGTAGAGCAAAAAGAAGTCCCAGAGAAACAAGGGAGGTCAGGGTCTTCTGTGAACAAGCAGAACAAGAATCATAGAATGATAGAATCATAGAATCATAGAATGATAGAATCATAGAATCATAGAACCATAGAATCATAGAATTGTAGAATCTTAGAGTTGTAGAATCACAGAATTGTAGAATCACAGAATCATAGAATCACACAATTGTAGAACCACAGAATCATAGAATCACAGAATCACAGAATTGTAGAATCACAGAATCATAGAATCACAGAATTGTAGAATCACAGAATCATAGAATTGTAAAATCATAGAATCGTAGAATCGTAGAATCATACAATCACAGAATCACAGAATCATAGAATTGTAGAATCATAGAATCATAGACTCATAGAACCATAGAATCATAGAATCATAGACTGGTCCAGGCTGGAAGGGACCTCCTAAGGTCATCCAGTCCAACCTTCCTGGGTCAGAGGAGGGGAAGGAGCCTCAACCACCTCCCTGGGCAACCTCTTCCAGTGTTCCATCACCCTCACGGTGAAGAACTTCTTCCTCACATCCAATCTAAATCTGCCCTTCTCCAGCTTAAAGCCATTGTCCCTCATCCTGTCCCTGCAGGCCTTTGCAAACAGTCTCTCTCCATCCTTCCTGTAGCTCCCTTCAGGTCCTGGCAGGCTGCTCTTAGGTCTGCCTGGAGCCTTCTCTTCTCCAGGCTGAACACCCCCAGCTCCCTCAGCCTGTCCTCCTAGCTCAGCTCCTCCAATCCCCTTGATCATTTTCATGGCCCTCCTTTGGACCTTTTCTATCAGGTCCATGTCCTTCCTGTAAGACTTTGGATTGTCCCTCCACCACCTGTGCAGCTCACACAGGGTTTGTGTTTGAGGTGCATGGAGCTGTACCACTGTGCATGGGACAGTTGAAAGCACACAATCAAAATCACTCCTTCATGGTGAGAGCTCTGCAGCTTGGGCTGCTGGCTTTGACATGAGATATTGACTGCCTTCTGTGCACATGTGCACTGTGTCCACAGGCCAAGGGGAGCCAAGAGCCAGCTGAGACATTTCTTGGAGCTCAGAGCTCGTGACACCCTGCATTCTTGGATGAGTTGACTGTGCTGACAGGGGTGTAATTGGCAAAAAGGTGACATCATCTGGGGTTTGGACCTTTGGAATGAAACAATGGAAGATGGAAATCAGTCTTTCCTCCAGGAAATCTGGTGAACTGCCCGAGCTCCTTTCAGGCAGCTTAGCTAAGAGAAGAGTCTTGCTCTTAAATTTCCAAGCTGTTTCTATTGGCAAAAATCCAAACATTGAATCTAGCTGGGCTGTTAACTTGGCTAGTCAGGGGGCAATTAGCTGGGCTGTTAACTTGGCTAGTCAGGGGGGCAATTAGCTGGGCTGTTAACTTGGCTAGTCAGGGGGGCAATTAGCTGGGCTGTTAACTTGGCTAGTCAGGGGCAATTAGCTGGGCTGTTAACTTGGCTAGTCAGGGGGCAATTAGCTGGGCTGTTAACTTGGCTAGTCAGGGGGCAATTAGCTGGGCTGTTAACTTGGCTAGTCAGGGGGCAATTAGCTGGGCTGTTAACTTGGCTAGTCAGGGGCAATTAGCTGGGCTTTTAACTTGGCTAGTCAGGGGCAATTAGCTGGGCTGTTAACTTGGCTAGTCAGGGGGGCAATTAGTTGGGCTGTTAACTTGGCTAGTCAGGGGGGCAATTATCTGGGCTGTTAACTTGGCTAGTCAGGGGCAATTAGCTGGGCTGTTAACTTGGCTAGTCAGGGGCAATTAGCTGGGCTTTTAACTTGGCTAGTCAGGGGGCAATTAGCTGGGCTGTTAGGTTGGCTGGTGAGGAGGTAGGAACAGGAATCATCTGTAGCCTGGCATATGCATAAGGGAGCTCTGGGAAAAGAAGGTTTTTCCAGGGCTGCCCTCACCCTAGCTTACCCTGCACTAATAAGAAACTTGAGCTGGGGATTTCCTATGTGCAGTTTCAGTGCACAGAGGTATGTCTCTAATCTTTATGAAACTCTGTCTTCCATGGATCTTTATTTAGAATCCTCTCCAGGGTCCTTTAAAAGCCTCCTTAGCATTTCAGATGCAACTTAGTTTTTGTCCCTCTCAAGCCGTGATTTGATTTTCACAACTGCAGTTCTGCTGTGCAGCATCAGCCAGCATTGCTCCAATGTGCTTCCTAGGTCAACAGATGTTTTCATGTTCTCTTTGGAATCCAACACAGGGTCTAATCTGACTTCCCCAAAAGTGGTCAGGCTCACTAATAGGATCACAGGCTCATAGGATGTTAGGTTGGAAGGGACCTCTGGAGATCACTAAGTCCAACCCCGCTGCCAGAGCAGGACCAGAGAATCCAGCACAGTTCAAACAGGAACACATCCAGATGGGGCTGGTAATCTCCAGAGAAGGAGACTCCACAACCTCCCTGGGGACCACGTTCCAGTACTCTGTGACCCTCACAGGGAAGAAGTTCCTCCTCATGTTGAGGTGGAACCTCCTGTGCTGGAGTTTCTATCCATTGCCCCTTGTCCTATCCCAGGGTGCAACTGAGCAGAGCCTGTCCCTGTCCCCTCCCTCTTGACCCCCAGCCCTCAGCTATTGATAGACATTGATCAGATCCCCTCTCAGTCTTTTCCTCTGCAGACTGAACAGCCCCAGGGCTCTCAGTCTCTCCTCACCAGGCACTGCTCCAGGCCCTTCAGCATCCTTGGAGCCCTCCCTTGGACTCTCTCCAGCAGATCCCTGTCCCTCCTGAACTGGGGAGCCCAGAACTGGATGCAATATTCCAGGTGAGGTCTCAGCAGGGCAGAGTAGAGAGGGAGGAGAACCTCCCTGGCTCTGCTGGACACACTCCTCTGAATGCACCTCAGGACTCTGTTTTGCTATATTCCCACCGTAGAATCCCAGGATCATTTTGGTTGGAAAAGAGCTTTAAGATCAGTCTGACATAATCCAGTGGCTGAGTCACTTTATTATTTTAATGCAATTCAGTGAAATGTATAATGTTAGCAATTAGCAGCAGCAGCTACTAGAGCTAGTGGGGACTTGGTGCATATTCCCTCGAGTCTTTTAGCTTCTTCTCTCAATCCGTGCCGCAGTGGAGCTGACTGATGCTTCATGCAGCATAAATAATTGGAGTGCCAAGGTGGGTCACCAGCAGCAAGCTGCAGAAGGCAGCCTGAACAATGCTGCCCAGAAACAGCTTGGTGGCACTGGGACTTTGTGCTTGGCTCCTCTTTTCCACCCCTTTAGCAGCAGACTCTTTGCTAAGAACAGAGCCTTTTCAACAGGACAACGACGCTGGGGAAGGGTCTGGAGAACAGGGCTGGTGAGGAGCTGCTGGGGGACCTGGGGGCAGTTCTGGGCATTGAGACACTTGAATGTGTCCAGAGAAGGGCAATGAGGCTGGGGAGGGGTCTGGAGCACAGCCCTGTGAGGAGAGGCTGAGGGAGCTGGGGGTGTTTAGCCTGGAGAAGAGGAGGCTCAGGGCAGACCTCGTTGCTCTCTACAGCTCCCTGAAAGGAGGTTGTAGCCAGGTGAGGGTTGGGATCTTCTCCCTAGTATCAGGTGATGGAATGAGAGGAAATGGCCTGAAATCGTGCCAGAGGAGGGTTAGGAAAAAATTTCCTTCCTGCAAGAGTGGTCAGGGATTGGAACAGGCTGCCCAGGGAGGTGGTTGGAATCACCATCCCTGGAGGTGTTTGAGAAAGGTGTGGCCATGACACTTTGGGGACATGGTTTGATGGCAGTGATGGTGTTGTATTGGTGGTTGGACTGGATGATCTTGGAGGCCACAGCTCTATGATTCTGAGGAAATTAAATATGCAGACAGGCAACCTGAGGCTCAGCCCAGTGTAGTGATTTCAGGACAGCATTAATGGCTGGGACCTGTGCCTTGTCTTCTTCACACCACTGCTTTCTCAGGGTTTGCAGGTGCTGCAGGAGTGCAGCACAGGAGGGAACACTGCCCTCATAGCCTACCCAACCAAAATTTCCCTCTGAACTCTCTAGTATGCAGGGGAAGACAGCTCACCTCAAAAGGCTCAGCTTATCTCTCCTCCTACACTGGGCCACTTCTGGTCTCTTGAGGGACCCTTAATCTTATTCATCCCTGAGTGCAGAGAGCAGACTTGACTCCAGTTTGCTGCAGGCTGCCTAGGTGGGGTGTAGCAAAGGAGGAGGCCTTTGGTGCCACATGTCCTTCCATGCCCCCTGTGTGCCAAGCTGGATCTAACCATGGACTGCCACCTCCTCAAGGGCTGGCTGGATTTGGGATCAGGCCCAAACTGAGCAATTTCTTCTCTCTCTGGGTCATCATATATTGAGTGGGCAACACTTCTTCTTAGCTATGGCTCACACCAAGCCCTTGTACATGGGTCAGCACTTCTGGGGGGGGGACGGGACACACTAACCTTGGCCATCTCTCTTGCATCCTTCACACCAAAACCAAAAGCCATGGGGATTGCTGCTGCGCCAGAGGGTGGCAAAGACCTCTTCCTTTTCTTGTCCTTGAGAGGACAGACTGACTCAGAGGAATGAGAGGAGATGCACAGGGCTCTGTTTGCTTCTTCCTCTCCTCTCTCTTTCACTCTCAGCTGTGCTGCTGTTCATAGACACAAGGACTTAAATCTGAGCCACAGGCATTTACAGGGCTGGATATTTTTATACCAACAAAAATGAGTTTCCCTTTAGCCAAAAGTGGCTGGAATCCCAGGTTTGGAACTGTGTTGATGGGGTAATGTCTGGAAAAGGAAAAAAAAAAAAAAAAAAAGGAATTCTCCAACATGGAAACACTGAATGCTATGGCAACAAGAGGAGCAACAAAGAGAGCTTATAGACACAGGCTGAGCATTGATTTAAGTGCTGGGAATTAGTGAGATATCAGTGGTTTGCAATGTGGTGTCTTATCTGGGAGGAGAAGAGGAGATCCAATGCCCTTAAAGAGCAGGGGACGCAGAGGTAGCAGACAGGCAGCCTCCTGCTCCGGGCTGCTGGCTTTCCTCAGAATCCCTCTGGCCACTCAGCTGACATGACATGTGGAAACTGAGCTCTCCTCCCATTATCCCTTTTTTCCCGGAGCCTCCTTCCCGGTCACGTGCTGCAGCCCTGGAGGAGGGAAGCATATCTGTGCGATTCGTTAAGCCGGGGACAGGAGGTGGCGGTGCTGCTGCTGCTGCCAAGCCAGCCGCTGCTGAGATTCCTCCCTTCCCTCAAGAGCAGAGATTCTTCTCCACTGACATCTGACTCTCTGCTAATCAACAGCTCCCTCTCGGAAACGAGGGCTGCGTGCAGGGTGTGCTGGGCTGTGCCACAGTTTACCCTGCTCCTGGGGAAAACGCTTCACAGGTCTCCCTTCACCTCCTGAATCCCTGGCAAGCAGATCATTTCCACATGCAGACCTTCTGGCTCCTATTTAAAGGAGCCCAAAGGGAGTTTTCTTCTCATTTCTGACTCAAAGATAATCATAGAATCAACCAGGTTGGAAGAAACCTCCAAGATCATCCAGTCCAACCGATCACTCAGCCCGAAAGCAATCAACTAGACCATGGCACTAAGTGCCTCATCCAGGCTTCTCTTGAACACCTCCAGTGATAGTGACTCCACCACCTCCCTGGGCAGCACATTCCAATGGGCAATCACCCTCCCTGTGAAGAACTTCCTCCTAACATCCAGCCTATACCTCCCCTGGCACAACTTGAGACTGTGTCCCCTCGTTCTGCTGCTGGTTGCCTGGGAGCAGAGCCCAACCCCCACCTGGCTACAACCTCCCTTCAGGCAGTTGTAGAGAGCAATGAGGTCTGCCCTGAGTCTCCTCTTCTCCAGGCTAAACACCCCCAGCTCCCTCAGCCTCTCCTCACAGGGCTGTGCTCCAGACCCCTCCCCAGCCTCATTGCCCTTCTCTGGACACGCTCCAGTACCTCAACATCTCTCCTGAACTGAGGAGCCCAGGAAACTGGACACAATACTCAAGGTGTTGCCTGAGCAGTGCTGAGTACAGGGGAAGAATAACCTCCCTTGTCCTGCTGGCCACACTATGATGTTTTGAGCTGGACCTTCATGCAACCCAGGGAGGTGGTGGAGTCACCAACCCTGGATGTGTTTAAAGGTGATTTAGACGTGGTGCTTGGGAGTATGGTTTAGGGGGGAACCTTGTAGAGTAGGATTCTGGGTTGGACTTGGTGATCCTGAGGATCTTTTCCAACCTGAATGTTTCTTTGATTCTCTGTTTGGGGCTATGGTTTAGGGGTAAACCATGTAGAGTAGGGTTCTGGGTTGGGCTTGGTGATCCTGAGGATCTTTTCCAACCTGAATGTTTCTGTGATTCTGTGATTCAAAGCAGCTGGAGCTGTGGGTCTTGCTCAGAGCAGGATCTGTAGTTCTGCCAGGTCAGGTGGACATGAAAAAGTTTATCAGCTCTCAGGCTTCAGGGCTTCAGGCTGACCACAAGCTAGAGGCAGGGTAAATGTGCTCTTGGTAGGAAGCTGCATCTTCCTTCTGGACATTAGGAAAATTTTTTTCTCATCAAGAGTGGTCAGGGATTGGAATGTCCTGCCCAGGGAGGTGGTAGAGTCACCAGCCCTGGATGTGTTTAAAGGTGGTTTGGATGTGGTGCTTGGGGATGTGGTTTAGGGGTGACCCTTGTGGAGTAGGGTTCTGGGTTGGACTTGGTGATCCTGAGGGTCTTTTCCAACCTGAATGTTTCTGTGATCCTGTGATTCATGGCACAGCAGTTTCTAGCAAACACCTGGAGAGGAGAGACAGGTAAAAAGTATTCTGAAAGAGGTCACTGGCAGGCAGTGGCTTTTGAAGTTGGGACAGAGATCTGCATTTAATGTGGTTGCAACCTTCCTTTTTGCTCCTTGACAAGGCTTCCCCTTTTTGCTGTGCCTCCAAGCTCTGAAATGCTCTGCTTTAGAAATGTTATCACCCACCCGGGAAGGAGCCTCTGCTGTGTGCATCTCCAGCATCCTCCAGAATGAGGCTCATGGGTGAGGGGGAGCTGGCGTGCAGTGTGTGTGGTGGGAGGTGTGTGCACAGCACTCTGCTCACAGCAGCCACCACACTGCACCACACAAACCTGCCCTCTCCTGCTGACACAACCACACAATCCTCTTGGCTGGGCAGCACCTCTAAGACCATCCAATTCAACCAGTTTCCAGCTCTACCCAGGCTGGGCCTAAACTATGCCTAAACTCAGCACCACATCTCTGCCTCTCTGAAACACCTCCAGGGATGGGGATTCAACCACCTCCCTGGGAAGCATGTGCCGGGTCTTGAGAACCCTTTCAGGGAAGAATTTTCTTCCAATGTCCTTTCCTGGTGCAACATGAGGCTGTTTCCTCTTGTCCTCTTGTCTTGTTACTAGGGAGAAGAGAGCTAATCCCACCTAGCTCCAGCCTCTTTTCAGGGAGCTGTAGACAGCCAAATCTTCTCTCAGCCTCCTTTTTTTTTTCCAGGTTAAACACCCCCAGCTCTCACAGCTGCTCCTTACCAGCCCTGTTCTCCGGAGCCTTCAGCAGCTTTGTTGCCCTTCTCGGTTCATGCTCCAGCACTTCACAGTATCAACCAGGTTGGAAGAGACCTCCAAGATCATCAAGTCCAACCTATCACCCACTCAATGTCCTCCTCAGAGTGAGGACCCCAAAACTGAACCCAGGACTCAAGCTCTGGCCTCAGCAGCGCTGAGCACAGGGGGTCAGTCACTGCCCTGACCCTTCTGCCACACAGTTCCTGATCCAGGCCAGGCTGCTGGTGGCCTTCTTGGCCACCTGGGCACACCCTGGCTCATCTTCAGCTGGTTGTCAATCAACACCCCCCAGGTTTTGCTGCAATGGGCAGATTCCATTCACTCTTCACCAAGCCTGGAGTGTTCCTGGGGTGGTTGTGACCCAGGTGCAGGACCCAGCACTTAGGCTTGCTGGCTCTTGCACTGCAGTGAGCAGCTGTCATCAGCCCCACAGCTCAAAAGTGACAGCCATGGACTGTGAGGCCATCCTGGCTTCTTTGAGTTGCATCCAGCAATGTTTCCCAGCTTTTGGAGGTGATCTCAAGAGAGGAACAAATGGGTCCAGGTCTTTAATTTTCTAACTATAAACAGAGCCTGAAAGAGTTCTCGTGTTTCAGATATTTTCAGAGACCTTTCCAGCAGATACTTCATACAGGAAAAATTCAGATCTCATCTCTGCTGTTCTTCCTGATAGGCTCCATGGACAGCTAGAGAACTAACATGAGAAATAGACAACACAAACAGCTGAGAGAGGAAGTGGGTTCTGTCTAGGCTGTTTAGGACACTGGGGGTTGTTAGCACATCTTTAGTGAACCCTCTCTACAGACAGCTGGAGAAAAAAAGTAAATATCCATTTGCTAAAGATTCAGCTCAAGTCTTCTCTGCACAGCCAATGTCACAGGGAGCCAGCAGCTTCACAAGAAAGAGCAGGGAAGAGGAGCCTTGACCTTTCTGAAGCTTCAAAGGTTAAAAATACCAAAAAAAACACCCCAAACCAAACCAAACCAAACCAAAACAATACAAAACAAAAACAAACCCCAAAACAAAAACAAACAAACAAACAAAAGAAAAAGAAAAGAATGGGATGGATCCTTTTCAGAAGGCAGGGAAAAGTCCCATTTTTCAGGCCTCTTTCTTTTTGTCTGCCTCAAGAGGAGCACAGACTCATCTTGCACTTCCTTTTGCCATTTCACCTTTTTCTGCTTCTGATAGCTCAGGAAATGCAAGAGAAGAGCCCAGTCAAGGCAGAAGTTTCTGGCTGGAAAGTCACCAGGTGGCAAGCAGCCCAGCTGTGTGGCTCCCCCTCAGCCTTGAGAAGCCAACCTTCCAACTGATCCTAGCCTTGAAACATCCCAGAACAGTTGAAGCAATGAAACAGAAACAAAAAGCAATGAAACAGGAACAAATCCACAACTGCTCAGACAGGAGGGGGGCTCTGGGACCACTGAAAGCCCCTGGACAGAGCCACATCATCCAAACAACTCTTTCAACCAGCCCTTTGCATGGCTTGTACCAAATGACACAAAGGGAAAGCTTTGCCCGGTACTGCCTCATGGTGTTTGACCAAAGGTGGGAAGCAGTGAGACCTCTGCCTTACAGCCTGCAGAAAGGAGCAGGGTTGTGGAGAATGAAATCATGGAATAGAAAGGGGTAGGGGTGTGCCTTCTGCTCAGAGAAGCAGAATCCTGCACATTTTATCCACAGTTGTGCTTTAGAGTCTCACAGAAGACCCAAACATCTCATCTGGATTCCTTAAGCTGAGCTTGTCAACTATTTCCATTTGACTCATCAAGGTTCCTTACTTGCCACCCCAAGGTTTGACCAGCAGGAGGGTGAGGGCTAACAGAAGCCAAGGGGAGTGTGCTCTGGCACTGCTGGAAGAAACAGCAGGATTTAAAAGTGAACAAACCAAGCATCTCATTTTGAGCCACAGAAACAAGTCCCCTCCTGATCTTCACAGAATCACAGCATCACAGAATCAACCAGGTTGGAAAAGACCTCAGAGATCATCAAGTCCAACCTATTACCTAATACCTAACACCTCCTGACAACTAAACCCTGGCTCCAAGTGCCACATCCAACCTTCCTCTGAACACCTCCAGGGATGGGGACTCCACCACCTCCCTGGGCAGCACATCCCAATGGCCAATTACTCTTTCTGGGAAGAACTTTCTCCTCACCTCCAGCCTAAACTTCCCCTGGTGCAGCTTGAGACTGTGTCCTCTCCTTCTGTCTCTGGTTGCCTGGGAGCAGAGCCCAACCCCCACCTGGCTACACCCTCCCTTCAGGCAGTTGTGGAGAGCAATGAGGTCCTTTGGGTTAGGGCTGAGGTGAAAGGCACATGGACAGAGGCCAGCCCTGCCAGGCAAGGCTGTGATGGACCACTGGGCAACAGGCAGAGGGAAAGGGCAGGAGAGCCTAAGAGGGAGTCCAAAGGAATCCCAAACATTTTTTCCCCTTCCATTGCTTTGCCTTTCTCTGTAGCACACTTTATGACAACGCTATCTGCTCTGGAGCTCATGAATAAATGCTTTCATTTGCAGCTGATTCTCTCCTGGCTTGAATTAAGAGCAGTTTCAAGGCAGCTGGATAATGACAAGGTGCTTTTCACCCAAGGCTGAGCCAGCTGATAAGGTGGGGTGCAGGGGATGCTTCAGTGGGCTCCCTTGCTCCCAGCATGTTCAAGCCAAGGCACAGAGAGGAAATAGCTTTTGTTACACCAAATGCAGTGGCTGGGGGAAAACTGACAAGCTTCTGCACCCACTCATGCTTGTGTGCTTGAAATTCAGCTTGCATGTTGTTTGTTTTTGTGTTTTTTTTTTTTTCCCCAGCTGTATCACTTGGCCTAATCAATAATTTTCCTCCTCCTGTGAAGTGTGTGATTTTAATCATGTTGCTTCCCTCTAGTACTCGTGGATAATATGTTCCAAAAGGGCTGAGTTAGGAGAGCAAAAAGCAAAGGATCAAAAACCCCCAGTGGCTAATCCCTTAGGCTGGGGATATGAGGCAATTATACTTCTGGAAACATTATTTGAACACTTTTTAAGCCTCACATTTGACAGGCCAGTTGGAACCAGACTAGGATCTTGATGTGACAGTTCTTCATCTAAGGATGGAGCACCAGCTGTGGCTGGTGAAGGTGTTTCAGCTCATCCCATCCATGGAAGCATTCAAGGAGCCATTCAGTTGTGAACATCACCCTTGTGAAGAGGAGCCTCTATCTGAGAGCTTTTGGAGCTGTGTATGCTCCACCAGAGGATGAGGTTGCTTGCTTCTGGTGCAGTTTCACAGCATCACAGAATCACCCAGGTTGGAAAAGACCTCAGAGATCATCAAGTCCAACCTATCACCTACTACCTAACACCTCCTGACAACTAAACCCTGGCTCCAAGGGCCACATCCAAGCTTGTTTTGAACACCTCCAGGGATGGTGACTCCACCACCTCCCTGGGCAGCACATCCCAATGGCCAATTACTCTTTCTGGGAAGAACTTTCTCCTCACCTCCAGACGAAACCTCCCCTGGTGCAGCTTGAGACTGTGTCCTCTTGTTCTGTCCCTGCTTGCCTGGGAGAAGAGCCCAACCCCCACCTGGCTACAACCTCCCTTCAGGCAGTTGTAGAGAGCAATGAGGTCTGCCCTGAGCCTCCTCTTCTCCAGGCTAAACACCCCCAGCTCCCTCAGCCTCTCCTCACAGGGCTGTGCTCCAGACCCCTCCCCAGCCTTGTTGCCCTTCTCTGGACACCTTCAAGTATCTCAATGTCCTTCTTGAACTGAGGAGCCCAGAACTGGACACAGCACTCAAGGTGTGGTCTAACCAGAGCTGAGCACAGGGCAGAATGACTTCCCTGCTCCTGCTGGCCACACTCTTGCTGATGCAGGCCAGGATGCCATTGGCCATCTGGTCCTTTTGCTTCCCCTCCCTCTCTTGCAGAGAAGCTGGGGGAGCTAATGAATGCTCACAGCCAGCCCATCCTCTCAAAGTGTTTCCCCCAGGCAGTCTGTCAGTAAGGTTTCATGACTGACACCTTCCTTTGCTGGTAGGCACTTTCTGAGATGCCCACAAGCCTACTTTCCATGGCAGAGCAGGTCTGGAAGAGGAGAATACATGAATCCTTAACATGCAATACATATACAGGAAAAATCCCCCAAAGCCTTCCCCCAAACAGACTAAACCACAAGTCCCTAGGGCTCGTTTTCTCCCCATCTGGGACTTAACATATGCCCCAGGGCTCTTTCTGAGCCCCAGACCAAGCAGCCACCTGGCAATTGATGCTCAGAGCACCCCTGGGTTAGTTTCTGAAGAGTCAGAAGAGAGTCCAAGAAAGGTAAGTGAATGCCTTTCATGGGAAAGCCACTCTCTAGAGAGTGATCTTCCATAAATACATTCCTCATCTGGCTAACCACAAAGAATGACAAAAAAAACCCCCAAACCCAAACCCCAAAGATGCAGTTCTGCTGACGCTGAAATTAGATGTTCATTGCCTGTCCTCTCCAGGGAGCTCCTATTTATTTTGTTGAATGTTTTACTAACACTGGGAAAATATTCCCTTCTCCTGAATGTTTGCCCTTTATCACGTTGCCAAAGCCTTACAGAGTGATGAATCACTCCTCAGTGACAGCAGTGCTGCTATTGCTCATTTCTTACAGAAGCACTATTTTTGGTGCACCTCGTGGTGATGGCCTGCTGGGACCCAAAGCCTGTGGATTTAAGCAGATGGGCAACAAGAGTGTGGAGCACCTGGAATATTGCATCCAGTTCTGGGCTCCCAAGTTCAAGTGGGACAGGGATCTGCTGGAGAGAGTCCAACAGAAGGCTACAAGGATACTGAAGGGACTGGAGCACTGCCTGGTGAGTAGAGGCTGAGAGCCCTGGGGCTGTTCAGTCTGAGGAGGACACTGAGTGGGTGATACGTTGGACTTGATGATCTTGGAGGTCTCTTCCAACCTGGTTGATTCTGTGATTCTGTGAGGTGCGGGAGCATGAACCAAGAATCGCATGGAAGGGGCCTCAAGGCTCATCCAGCTCCAACCCCCCTGCCATGGCCAGGGACACCTCACACTACAGCAGGTTGCTCACAGCCACATCCAGCCTGGCTGCAAAAACCTCCAGGGATGAGGCTTCCACCACCTCCCTGGGCAACCTCTGCCAGTCTCTCACCACCCTCATGGGGAACGACTTCTTCCTAACATCCAATCTGAATCTCCCCACTTCTGGTTTTGCTCCATTCCCCCCAGTCCTATCACTCCCTGACACCCTCAAAAGTCCCTCCCCAGCTTTCTTGGAGCCCCTTTCAGATCCTGGAAGGCCACAAGAAGGTCTCCTGGGAGCCTTCTCTTCTCCAGACTGAACAGCCCCAACTCTCTCAGTCTGTCTCCAGAGCAGAGCAGCTCCAGCCCTCTGCTCATCCTCATGGCCCTTCTCTGGACACCTTCCAGCACCTCCAGATCCTTCCTGTAGTAGTGGCTCCAGAACTGGATGCTGTACTCCATTCACCTTGGTCTTTAGGAACCAAGGGGTAAATTAATGAACTAGAAGGTTTCCAGTTCAAATCCAACCAGAGAAATGATTCTTGCTGCCATGTTCTTGGTGTAGTTAGATAATTGATTGCTTCCACTGCATGCCTCTGGGAGCAAAACCTTAGCAAGTCTGAAAGAGCATCAGGCATGTGTGTAGGTAGCACGAGGTAAGGAGTAGAGTTGCTAAACTATGAGCACTTAATGAGCTGAGTTATTCTTTATTCATAGAGAACAGGATAGAACAGGAACAGGTTGTCCCAATGAGTTCATCTGGTCCTGCTCATTTCTGGAGGCAGAACACTCTTCATAGAGGAGACTCAGTCTTGCCTGGCCTGGCTGTGTTTAGTGACAACATTCCAACAGACCTAGGAACCCTAGACTTAAAAGAAAAGGAAGGATTGAGAAGTGAAGCTTTTTGGTGGAGCAGTTGGGAGTTCTACAATGAAAGAACAGGGTTGGTCCTGAAGTGCAGTGCAAGAGCCATCCAGTCAGAGAAGCCATCCATTATCACTCAGGCACAAATATTTTGAGCGGAAAAACTTCTGGGCAGGGTGGGAAAAGCTGGATGGTTCCTCTGCTCATCCTAATGAGATTTCCATAGAGCAGGTACAGCACCTGCCAAGTTCTAAGCCATCCCCTGGCAGCCAGCTGCTTTATTTCGCTCCCCACGCTGCCAAAGCTGATGAGCTCAATTGTGAAGCTATGGCCTGCCAGATTGCATCCCCAGTTAATCACACTGAGCACTCTGACCTTACAAAAGATTCCTAAACTGACCTGTTGACTTCATGCTTATGTACAGATGGAGGGGGGGAAATCAAGTCTCACCATCTTCCTTTGGAGTGCTCTTTACTAGGGCAGCCTGCTTCTGCTTTCCTCCTTTTCTTTTGCAGCTGACATGCCATACTTCAAAGGGAAAGGCTGCAAAAGAGAGCAGTGGTTCCACCTGAGCTGTGATCAGAGGGAGGAAGGGGAGGATGCAATGCTAAATACACTCCAGATAGCTGAGCACATGCAGATCTGGAATCCACATCTCATCACTGCCATCTCTTTGTTTCCATTGTGGTCCAGGCGGCTTCCAGTGGCTGAAAAATACAGGAAACATTTCAAGCAGCTCCTCTCTGCTGGCCTGCAAGGCTTTCACTCTGCTGGAACAGCAAAGAAGGGCTGGCTGAAGGGCAGACCCAAGCCTGGTACTGCCTGACACCCTCCTGGATTCTGTACTCTGCAGAAGCAGACATTATTCATAGAATCATAGAATTTTCAGGGTTGGAAGGGACCTCAAGGCTCAGCCAGTTCCAACCCCCCTGCCATGGCCAGGGACACCTCACACTACAGCAGGTTGCTCACAGCCACATCCAGCCTGGCTGCAAAAACCTCCAGGGATGAGGCTTCCACCACCTCCCTGGGCAACCTCTGCCAGTCTCTCACCACACTCATGGGGAACAACTTCTTCCTAACATCCAATCTGAATCTACTAATTTCTATTTTTGTTCCATTCCCCTCAGTCCTATCACTCCCTGACACCCTAAAAAGTCCATATTCTCAGCTCAAGAAGGACCTCAGGGAACTGCTTGAAAGAGTCCAGCAAAAATGATGAGGTGAGTGGAACATCTCCCTCATGAGGAGGGACTGAGGGAGCTGAGGGCTCTGTAGCTTGGAGAGGAGGAGCCTGAGGGTGACCTCATTGCTGTTGATCAAGATGTGCAGAGGGAGTGCCCAGAGGCTGGAGCCAGGCTCTGCTGGGGGATGCCCAATGACAGCACAAGGGGCAGTGGGTGGGAGTTGAGGCAGAGGAAGTTCCATGGAAAGATGAGGAAAAATTATTTCCCTGTGAGGGTGACAGAACCCTGGAAGAGGCTGCCCAGGGGGATTGTGGAGTCTCCCTCTCTGGAGATATTCCAAACCCACCTGGCTGTGTTCCTGTGTGATCTGCTCTAGGTGCTCCTGCTCTGGCAGGGAGGTTGGACTGGATGAGTTTTTGAGGTCCCTTCCAGCTCCTAACATTCTGTGACTCTGTGATATTCATGACAAAGGACAACCTGAACCAGTGCCCTCCAGCTGATCAAGTACAGGTTTGCAGATTAAGTCAATATGGCATTTTACTTTTTTTTTTTTTGTTTTATATGGCATCCAGTCCTCACATAAGTTGATCAGACAGGGTTTGGGTTAACCTTCCCTAACATCAGAAATTCTCAGTGCCAATGTTTACAGCAAAGGCAACCATCTAAAACTCTTTCCAGTGCATGGAGAGGAACAGAAAACTCATCCTCCTGAGGATTTTTAAGTGAGTGCTAATATTGGCAGAGCAGAAGTTTCTAGTTCTCTCACTTTGTAATAGAGAGCATCTAAAGCTCTTAGGCTTAGACTTAGACATCTACCTACAACAACCTAACACAGGATTACAGAATGGTTTGGGTTGGAAGGGACCTCCAAAGGGCATCCAGTCCACCCCTCCTGCAGTCATCAGGGACATCTTCCACTACAGCAGGTTGCTCACAGCCTTGAATATCTCCAGGCATGGGACCTCAACCACCTCCCTGGGCAACCTGTGGCAGTGTCCCTACACCCTCCTGGTGCAGAACTTGTTCCTTGCATCCAATCTCAATCTGCTCTGCTCTCATTTCAAACCATTGGCCCTGGTCCTGTCCCTGCAGGCCTTTGCAAACAGTCTCTCTGCAGCCTTCTTGGAGCCCCCTTCAGGTCCTGGCAGGCTGCTCTTAGGTTTCCCTGGAGCCTTCTCTTCTCCAGGCTGAACACCCCCAGCTCCCTCAGCCTGTCCTCACAGCAGAGCTGCTCCAGCCCCTGATCATCTTGGTGGCCTCCTCTGGAGCCTCTCCATCAGGTCCATGTCCTTGCTGTGTGGAGGGCTCCAGAGCTGCACACAGCACTGCAGGTGAGGTCTCAGCAGAGCAGAGCAGAGGGGCAGAATCCCCTCTCCCCATCTTTGGCCATGCTGCTTTGGATGCATTCCAAGTTGCCATTGGCAGCTTCAGCCCCCTGACCATCTTGGTGGCCTCTTCTGAGGCCTCTCCATCAGGTCCATGTCCTTCCTGTGGCACTTGGTGACATGAATGCTCTCTTCATGTCTGAAATGGAAGACCCATGGAAGAGTAGAGCATTGTAGACACCAGGGCTGAGACGTGCCAGCTGACTTCCACCTTACATCAGGAAGAGAAGAGGAGGCAGGAGAACCAAATTTCTTTCACTCACAGCCTCCCACTGAAAGAGCAGAGATGCCATGTGTCATGGAAAGGCAAGTGATTGCTGTCTCCCTTAATCATGCCTTGTGCCATTCCACCATGCACAACAATCCCATTAAGTGGGTCATTGAGTTGCTATTGTAGACCTCTGCCTAAGATCTCTTACTCATAATGACACCTTTGACAGTTGTAGGTTTAGAGCAGAGAGATAAAAGCTGTGTGTGAAATCTAATTAAACATTTTGAGGCGCAGGTATTGGGGAGAGGGGGGCACTTGAGGCCAAGTCTGTTTCACTTGCTGAGAAGAACTTCCCTTTAAACATCTGTGTGAAGTTCAAACCTGCCTTCAGCTGAACCTTCTGGTTGGAGAATTGCATCCAGTTCTGGGCTCCCCAGTTCAGGAGGGACAGGGATCTGCTGGACAGAGTCCAAGGGAGGGCTACAAGGAGGATGAAGGGCCTGGAGCACTGCCTGGTGAGGAGAGGCTGAGAGACCTGGGGCTGTTCAGGCTGGAGAGGAGAGGACTGAGAGGGGATCTGAGCAATCTCTGAGGGCTGGGGGTCAAGAGGGAGGGGACAGTCTCTGCTCACTTGCACCCTGGGGTAGGACCACGGGCAATGGATAAAAACTCCAGCACAGGAGGTTCCACCTCAACATGAGGAGGAACTTCTTCCCTGTGAGGGTCCCAGAGCCCTGGAACAGGCTGCCCAGAGAGGTTGTGGAGTCTCCTTCTGTGGAGCCTTTCCAGCCCTGTCTGGATGTGTTCCTGTGTGACCTGTGCTGGATTCTCTGGTCCTGCTCTGGCAGGGGGGCTGGACTGGAAGATCTCCAGAGGTCCCTTCCAACCCCTAACATCCTGTGAGCCTGTGAAATTACATCTCAAAAGCGAAGGAAATGAAATGAGATGGGAAGTGAACTTGTGAAGCAAATGCAAACATCTTTAACACTGCTTTTTAAATGCTGAAGGCTTGCTCTCACTCAAATTGTATTCACAAGCCTCATGGATTTTGAGGAGAAGAAAACCCAAGACTCCTGCAACTAACTTTTCTTGAGACTAAAAATGGGAAGTGTGGTGTCAAATTCAAACAGTTTTCCAGGCTGGACAGATGGGCAGAGTCCAAGCGGATGGCATTCAACAAGTGTGAGTGCTGGGTGCTGCATTTTGGCCACAACAACCCCATGCAGTGCTACAGGCTGGGGACAGAGTGGCTGGAGAGCAGCCAGGCAGAGAGGGACCTGGGGGTGCTGGGGGACAGCAGCTGAACAGGAGCCAGCAGTGTGCCCAGGTGGCCAAGAAGGCCAATGGCATCCTGGCCTGCATCAGCAAGAGTGTGGCCAGCAGGAGCAGGGAAGTCATTCTGCCCTGTGCTCAGCTCTGGTTAGGCCACACCTTGAGTGCTGTGTCCAGTTCTGGGCTCCTGAGTTTAAGAAGGACATTGAGATACTTGAATGTGTCCAGAGAAGGGCAACAAGGCTGGGGAGGGGTCTGGAGCACAGCCCTGTGAGGAGAGGCTGAGGGAGCTGGGGGTGTTTAGTCTGGAGAAGAGGAGGCTCAGGGCAGACCTCATTGCTCTCTACAACTACCTGAAGGGAGGTTGTAGCCAGGTGGGGCTTGGGCTCTTCTCCCAGGCAAGCAGGGACAGAAAGAGAGGACACAGTCTCAAGCTGTGCCAGGGGAAGTTTAGGCTGGAGGTGAGGAGAAAGTTCTTCCCAGAAAGAGCAATTTGCCGTTGGGATGTGCTGCCCAGGTAGGTGGTGGAGTCACCATCCCTGAAGGTGTTCAAAACAAGCTTGGATGTGGCCCTTGGAGCCAGGGTTTAGTTGTCAGGAGGTGTTAGGTAGTAGGTGATAGGTTGGACTTGATGATCTCTAAGGTCTTTTCCAACCAGGGTGATTCTGTGATTCTGCTTCCCCTAACATCCTGTGACCCTGTGATTAACACTACAAAATGTTTGGGAAGCACAGCAGAGGACATCAACAAGAGAAGGATTCCCCTCAGAGATGGAAATTTCCCTCAGAGATGGAAATTTCCCTCAGCTGGATGTGCTCAGCCATGCTCTTGTCTTTGACACTGGTTGCTTCTTGAAGGCACAGAAAAACCAGCTTTGGATAGTTGTGACATAAAGATTCCACACAGGAAATTTCTTCTTAATGTTTGTTTTGGATAGTGGAGGGGAAAATGATTGTTCAGGAGCATGTTTAATACAGGAAGAAATACTCTGCTTAATTCCCATTTTGCCTACAGTCACATGGACCTAGATGATAGAAACATCTGAAGTGGTGCACTCAGAGAATCATAGAACTGGTTAGGGCTGGAAGGGACCTCAAGGATCAGCCAGTTCCAGCCCCCCTGCCATGGGCAGGGACACCTCACACTACAGCAGGTTGCTCACAGCCACATCCAGCCTGGCTGCAAAAACCTCCAGGGATGAGGCTCATATTGTCTATACTAGCTGCAAAGGATGGGCCCAGGACTGCTCCAGGAGGTGAATTGCCTATCTGTCACAGGGTGAACTTCCAGGCATGGCCTTAGGTACATCTGGAGCACCATTTCATGGAATCACAGGTTGGAAAAGACCTTAAGGATCATAGAGCCCAACCATAACCCAACTAGCATGAGCACTAAATGCTTTCCATCATCTCTAGGCTCGTCTGCATGAGCCAGGACAGGATGGCATCCAGAAGGACAGGATGGCATCCAGAGGGACAGGATGGCATCCAGAGGGACCTGGACAAGCTAGAGAGGTGGCTCAGGTGAACCCCATGAGGTTCAACAAGAGCAAGTGCAGGGTTCTGCACCTGAGCCAGAACAATCCTCACTATCAATTCAGGCTGGGGAAAGAGGTGGTAGAAAGCAGCCCTGAGGAAAAGGACTTGGGGGTGCTGGGGGATGAGAAGCTGGCCAGGAGCAGGCAGTGTGAGCTTGCAGCACAGAAGGCCAAGGGCAGCCTGGGCTGCATCCAAAGCAGCATTGCCAGCAGAGCCAGAGAGCTGATTCTGACACTTTGCTCTGCTCTGCTGAGACCTCACCTGCACAGGAAGGACATGGACCTGATGGAGAGGGGCCAGAGGAGGCCATGAAAATGCTCAGGGGGTTGGAGCAGCTCTGCTGTGAGGACAGGCTGAGGGAGAAGGCTCCAGGCAGACCTAAGAGCAGCCTGCCAGGACCTGCAGGGGGCCCCAAGAAGGCTGCAGAGGGACTGTTTGCAAAGGGCTGCAGGGACAGGACCAGGGGCAATGGTTTGAAATGAGTGCAGAGCAGATTTAGATTGGATGCAAGCGACAAATTCTGCACCAAGAGGGTGCTGGGACACTGCAACAGGTTGCCCAGGGAGGTGTCTCAAATTAAAAGTGCATGAAGAGAAAGCTAAAACAAATGCCAGCAGCCAAGAGATTGTTCACAGAGAAGAAAGTAACAACCCAATAGAAACAATGGAACTATGGACAGGAGAAAACCCCCACAGCACTCCATGCTCTTTTAGCACAACCTAAAAGCTGTCCCCTGGATCCAAGAGCAGCCCTTCTGAGGTCCTTCCTGAGAGCAGCACAGACCATATGGAACAGACTTTTCTTGCCTTGCACACTTTGGTGTGTTACAGTGCAATAGGAGTTCAGGAAGGTCTCCAGGAGCCATGAATAGGCATCAGGAGTTTAAAGCCATGCTGTCACCAGACACATGCTCTCATTTTGGTTTCAAGACAGAGAGATAATACCAAAGATGGGGCAATGTGAATTTTCTAGCAGGACAGAATGCAGTGGTGTTGACTACTCCTTCCTGCTACTGCTTCAACTTGTCCTGCTGGAGAAAACAAGAATGACTGTTATTTCTTCTCTACTCCTTTTTGTTGCTTCTCTTCCACCAAGAAATGTTCAGAGTCACACAAATCAATCCCCTGACTGCCTGCTTGCCTGCCACTGCAAGCTGGCAGAAGGGAGGAGCGACAGTGATGGGATAAAATATTTTATTAGGCTTTAACTCAATTTTTGCAGTCCTTCAAGGGGAGCAGCAGAGCTGGTTTCTAACCCTGGAGGCTGCTGCTACAGAGATTTGTATTACAAACCCTGGTGCAGGGTTTGTTAGGCTGTCTTGGTTGGAAACTCCTTCCAGTATCAGCACAGTAGTGGTCTGGTGCTAGGCTGTTGGAAATCCCAGTGGGAGGTCTGGTCTGCTGGATCTCTTTATTTCTTGTACACTGCAAAAGGAAAGGTTCATTCCTGCTTGCTGCTGAGGGTGTCAGCTGCAGTAATGACAGTGATGCTCCTCATTTCTAGAAGGACAGAAGTCCAGCAGCCCAGAACACAGCAGTAAAGCTTTCCATGTGACCCCTGACATTGTCACTTCTCCCAGTTTCAGTCACAGCTATTCACTGAGACCTTTAGGCTTCACAAATGTAAGCATCCTCCAATCACGGAAAGGTTTGGGTTGGAAGGGACCTCCAAAGCCCATCCAGTCCAACCCCCCTGCACTCAGCAGGGACATCCTCCACTACAGCAGGTTGCTCACAGCCTTCTCCAGCCTCACCTTCAACATCTCCAGGCATGGGGCCTCAACCACCTCCCTGGCAACCTGTTGCAGTGTCCCAGCACCCTCCTGGTGCACAACTTGTTGCTCACATCCAATCTCAATCTGCTCTGCTCTCATTTCAAACCATTGTCCCTGGTCCTGTCCCTGCAGGCCTTTGCAAACAGTCCCTCTGCAGCCTTCTTGGAGCCCCCTTCAGGTCCTGGCAGGCTGCTCTTAGATCTGCTTGGAGCCTTCTCTTCTCCAGGCTGAACAACCTGAAGCCCAAAGGACAAAGTATACTCCTAATACTCTTGGATACATAAAATATTCCTCAGATGTTGCCCTAAAGTCTGGGATTTCCTTCAAAAGCTCTGTTTTACGGACAAGCACTTTGTAATCTCTCCTCTCAATGCCCCCTCCCCCCCTTATTTGACAGCCCCATGTGAGGGGAGGGATAAAACATTAGTGCTGATCTTTCGTTAACTGCTCTTGCTGCTATCCTTAGAGGTCCAGGTCTGAGTTTCATTTGAACTTTATTTCCCCTCTGAGACACAAACCCTTTCCAGCCTCTCACTGAGTCCATTTTCTTTTGCAATGGCTTTCCAATGGCTTCTTCAGAGGTTGTTTGAGTGGGATGGGTATTACTGGGCAGTCACCCTGCTGGGAGCATGCTTGAGCTCAGATGATTCAAACTCTTTCTTTGGCAGAAGACTCCACAACTTTCAGTGGAATCTTGCCTGTGAGAAGAGAGAGAAGCAGGCTCCAAGTGTTCTTGTAAGAAGGCTGTCCTGTGAAGGCATCCAATCTGTAGCAGCCTAAATGAGTAACATTGAAAATCACAGATTTCCTTCCAGCAGAACCTCTGGAAAATCATCAGGGCCATTTGAGATGGAATCAGAAGTCACAAAAGAAGAAAGTTTTCTGGTAACAATCCAGTAATAGAAACAAGAGATTGCAGCAGTCTGTGAAAATGGGAGGAAAGAAAAAGTTCACTACAATTGCAAAGGGAAAAAAGTCCTTCTGTCTCCAAGAGAGTGATTTTGGTCTGAGTCCAGACTGATTTGAATGGTTCTGTGGTTGTCTGGTGGGCTTGGGGAGAACAAGGGTGAGCTTTGAGGGGGACATGGTGGGTTTAGGGAGTATGTGGTGGGCTTGGAGACAAATGGTTCTTCTTCTCTTGCATTGTCCTCTTTTGTGTTGTCCTCTCCTCTTTTTCATCTCCTTCTCCTTCTCCTTCTCCTTCTCCTTCTCCTTCTCCTTCTCCTTCTCCTTCTCCTTCTCCTTCTCCTTCTCCTTCTCCTTCTCCTTCTCCTTCTCCTTCTCCTTCTCCTTCTCCTCCTCCTTCTCCTCCTCCTTCTCCTTCTCCTCTTCCTCCTTATTCTTCTTTTTCTTTTTCTTCTGCTGCTGTGTCATACCCTTCTTGTTCTTCTGCATCATTCCCTTACACGTTGTGCCCTTCTTCTGTGTTGGACTTTCTTCTTCTTCCTCTTCTTCCTGCTGTGTCATCCTTTATTGCATTGTGATCTTCTTCTTTCACCTTTTCTTTGAGGAGAATGTGGTGGGGTTGGAGGGAACATGGGTGGCCTTTTGGGGCAAATGGGCTGCCCAGGGAGTGTCATCATCCCTGGAGGTGTTCAAGAATCTGTAGATGTGGTGCTTCAGGATATGGTTTAGTGGTCATGGTAGTTGGGTTCTGGTTGGACTTGATGATCTTAAAGGTCTTTCCCAGCCTCAGTGACTCTGCAGTTCTATGATTTATTCTTTACTGTGTCCTCTCAAGCATGACAGTCCAGAGCTTCAAGTACCAAACAAAGGTCATGCTACTGTGTTCCCTTCTTGGCTTGCCACCACTTCAAGATACCAACCTCAGCTCCTCTCCCTGCATACCAGTTTTTCCCTACCATAAAATAGGAGTGTTCTTTCTGTTCTGGCAGACTGGACCACACAGTGTTCTCATGTCTTGGATCTGATGGTAGATGATTAGCAATACAAGTGAGTGGCATTAGTTATGCATGAATGATTCACTCAATAATCAATTATTAATGATCACAGGGCTTGTTTCACTCTAAGCTGAAATGCATTGCTCAGTGCTTTGGAATGGTTATTCAAACAGGATCACTCCATTTTTGCAGCATTCTGGTTTACAGTCCAGGTCCAGGGAAATTCAAGTTTCAAGCCTTGGCATAAGGAGGAAGTTCTGTGCAAGGAGAGTGGTGAAACACTGGGATGGGTTGCCCAGGGCTATGGTTGAGGACCTGTCCCTGGAGATAGTCAAGATCAAACTTGATGTGGCCCTGAGTAGCCTGCTCTAGTTGGAGGTGTTGGAGGGGGGTTGGACCTCCAAGGTCATCAAATCCAACCTTCTAACTCAACACTTCTATGATAACTAAAACAGTGCCACATCTATTCATTTCCAAGCCCCTTAAGTGTCCTCCAAGCCTTGCATGGGACAGGATACAGCCCAAAGATAGAATCCAAACGAAACAGTCTCCTTTGGACTGAACATTTCCTCAGCATCAACATCTTCTGACAAAACATTTGCCATTTGGCCAAAGCTGCGTTTCCTGCTCTCTGTTGAAAGGTTCTGACTAGCCTCAAGCCCATGTGTGCCAAGTGATTCCTTTTGTGTCTTGTGGTTTTCCCCTGCTCTGGAGTGAACTTTGAGCAAGCCTCATTCATTCATTCATTCATTCATTCATCCATCCATCTGCCCCACCATAAAAACAATGCTTGGCTATTTTAAGCACATCACAAAGTGGAACGTTGTCACTTGGCCAGGCTTGCCCAGTCACAGGAGCATGGGCCAGGAATCCCCCTCTGCACCCACCCCAATGCCAGCCCTGGCCCTTAGGGCAAGCCCAAGGGGAGCCATGTGCAAAGTGCCTCCTCCTGGAGACATCTCTGACTTCAGCCCACCCACGGCAACTGGGATGGCTCAGCTCAAGAGCTATCTGCATTGCTTTTTTCTTCCCCCTTTACGCTATCTTTCCGTCCGAGGTGAAAATCGCTGTCTCAGAGCTGAGCCCTGAGCCAATCAACCCACCAGGAAAGGGACCGGCTGCCAGAGTCCAGAAAGGGTTAAGGCAGCAGTTGCAGAGGTTTGGGGTGACGTCGTGCTTCTGGACGCCTGAGAAGTCTCTTGAAGGTAGTTCCCCTCTGGTGAGGATGGGAGCGAGCCGAGGTCTGAAACCCGAGATCCCTCTCAGCCTGGAGCTGCTGAGGTCCCAGTAAAAAACTGTTTGCCTGCTTTCCCTTCCCGAGCAGTCAGAGCGCTGCGCTGGCCCGGGCAGCATGGAGCGAGCCCCCTGGACACATGTGGGACTCATTCTCCTCCAGCTCCTGCTCATCTGCTGCTTGCCAAGAGGTACCGTAAGCGAGCGTGTGCGTCCCGGCACGGCCGGACCAGCCCCGGCCCCTCGGCGCCGGCGGAGGGGTTTGAGCTCAAGCGCTGCCCTGGGAAGTGGAGAGGTCTGCAGAGGTCTGCAGGGATGGCAAGAAGGGGCTTTGGGGTCTTTGTTTTTCTTTTTCTTTCTTGCTGGCACGGAGTCCGCGGAAGGAGGGGTAGGGGTGAGGGTAGTGGGGGGAGGTTTGCCCAGGGATGTGATTTCCAGGCAAACTTAACAGCTTTTAAAGAGAAACAACTGGCTGGATTCCTTTGCCAATGGCCATCAAGAACAGGGTATTGTGATCGCTGAGCTTTGCCACTGCTTTCTTTCCTCAACACTCAGTGCTAAGGAAATGATGATGATGATGATGATAAAAAGAACCGGGTAAGTCTCCGAATTGGACAGCGTAATTTGTTTACTTTGGCAGGACAGGGACTTCCCAGCCCCAACACCAAGAGTGAAGGCAAGGGAGGGGGGGGAAGAAAAAAAAAAAAAAAGAAAAAGCAAAGCCAAGGAACAAAAGAAAACAAAAGCCACACATTGTTTCCAATCTGGGCTTTAGTTCTGCCAAAAGGCTTCTTTCGAAGGGAAAGCCTCTTTAAGGCAGAAGGATCTCCTTTATGCTGCAGGCTCACTCCAGTTCCTGCTGAACCAGCATCTGCAGCTTCCTCTTGATAAGATTAAGCAAAGAGCTTGAGTGCTGAGCACAGCTTTGCTGTGGGGCTGGCCACAAAGGTGGCCTCTTCACACCTGCAGCTGGCCAGGGCTCCTGGCACTGTCACAGGCTGCTTTCTGCAGAGATGGGGCCCTGAGGGTGGTGGGTGAGGTGCCCTCAGGTCACCCACCCTTGGAGGTGAGGGCAGTGCCTCTTGGCAGGGGAGCTGTCAGGGACAGGGGCACTCTGATCGCAGCACAGCAAGAAATCATCAGTGCTGAGCACGGCCCTTCAGAGCCTGCCTCACCAGAAGCCCAGAGAGGCTGTGGAGTCTCCTTCTCTGGAGACTCTCAAGCCCCATCTGGATGTGTTCCTGTGTGACCTGTGCTGGATTCCATGGTCCTGCTCTGGCAGGGGGGTTGGACTTGATGATCTTCGAAGGTCCCTTCCGACCCCTAACATTCTATGATCCTATGAAGCCATGGCAAAGGGTCTTCCCTGCTGGCATCTTGGGGCCCAGGGCCCAGGTGGCTGGTGGTGACCAAGGATGCCTGCCCACCAGGGACACAAGCACAGATAGCTTCTCCACACATCTGTCCCCCATGTGCTGAGTTGTCCCTGCAGTGGCCTGTCCCACCTTGCAGGCTGGCCAGGTGAGGTGGCTGTGTGGCACATGCAGGGCCACAGAGCAGGCAGGGCTGCTGGGGGCAGCTGGCAGCAGCCATGGGAGTGGCAGGAGGTGAGGCAATGACAGGCAATTGGAGGTGAGGACTGTGGGGCTGTGGGCTTGGAAGGGAGAATGCCTGTTCCTCCTGACACCAGCTGCTGACGTGCCTGGTGCAGTGGCAGAAGGAGCAGGGGGACACATGCAGGAGAGCCATCCCCTTCAGCTCCTCTTCTTCCTCACTGTGCATGCCCTGCCTTGCTGCTGGTGGAGAGACTGGCACAGGCACTTGCCCAGCAGAGAGCTGGCAGCATGAGAAAGGGGCTGGGAGGTCCACTCCAGCAGTGGCAGGAGAGGAGCTCAGGAGAGCAGCTGAAAAGCGTGGTGGCCTTAGCATGTCAGGGCAGGTTGGGAAATAGCATTTTGCCTCCTCCCCACAGATGTATTCAATTTTTTTCCACATTTATCACACCCAGTTGCACAGGGCCTGCTTCAAGAGTTGGGGGCAGGAGTCGGGGAGGTTTGGGAATTATGTTTGGAATAAACTTGAAGCACAAGTGACTCATATTTCCTTAAAAATATATGTGTGTTTGTGTGTGTTTCTGCCTATCTAAACCCTTCCCAACCTCCCTTCTCCTCCTCCCTCCAGCCTCTGTCTGGAGAAGTGAAGGCCAGATGCACTCAGACGCATCCAGATGCATTCAATCTTAGCAAACGGGTTACTTCAGTTCACATGCTTGGGGTCCTAGCATGGACAAAGGGAACCAGGCTTGCTTTTTATTTCAGAGAAAAGCTGGGGTTACTAATTCTTGACCCCAAGGAAACCTCGAGGGACTCTGAGGAATCCCCGTAAGCCTGTTGGTGCCCAGGATTTGGCTCTTCGTTGGCACAAGCTCCCCTGGGGGCATGGACATCTCCCTCTTTCCTGCAGGACAAGGGGTGTGGTGCAGGGGCAAATGGAGAGGGAGGGCAGAGAGGCAAGCTGCCTGCAGGGACAGCCCTGAAGGCATCTGCCATCCTTGCTTAGAGCTGGACTACATATCCTGTGGGAGATGTAAGGAGTAAAAGGGGAGCTGGAGGCTGAGGAGTTTGGCTGCTCTCTGTGTGGGTTCTCTCTAGCTGGGTGACATTAAGTGCAAGGAAACTGCCAACCTGTCCCAGGCAGCAAGCTCTCCAGACATGTCCAGCACCACTCCCCCATGTTTGTAACACAAGCACATGCTCATGTGATGCTGTCAGCAACTGCACTGCTGCAGCTGCTGCTTCTCCACATGTTCCCAAATATTCTCCCCTGTTGCCCTCTCCTGCTTCGCCCCCCAGACTCCATTAGCAAAGCCTGGGCTCTCTAACCTCATCTATGCTGTCACTCTCCTCCTGATCAAACCAGAATAAGGTCCCCTATCCCAGAAAGAAATCAAGGCCTGAAGGGATATATGGTAAGATCTGAGCTGTAGCCTTACCCTTGTTATTTTAGCCTGTCACAGCCTTTCTCAGATGAAGACACAAAGCCACAGTGCTGACAATATGATCACAAATGCCAGCTCATCATTACAGAGCAGAAAATGAAGGAGGGGGATGGTTGAGTCTTCTTTAGGTTGCTGCAGATGCTAAAATCCCCCTGGCTAGTGGTGGCCCTGTGACTGAGATCCAGCTATTACAAAAGGATAGAGTGAGGGGAAGCTGGGAGGTGTTTTAAGGGCAAGGGGAAGATGCACACAGAGGAGAACGAGGTTTAAATTGGAACTGGATATGAAACATGGTGGAGACATGAACACATGCAGCTCTCTGGGCCTGTCCCTGAAGGGAATGGAGGAGACAGAAGGGAAAGGAGGGATATGGAAGGGAATTATTGCTCATATAAGTAGAATGAAAAGGGGAAAGCAGCAGAGATTGAGCTCAGGAGGCATGCAGGGTGTTAAGCTAAGCACATCGGGAAGTGTAGAGCGTGTTAAGTTTACCAACATGGGACAAAGCCTGCTGAAGTATAGGAGGAAAAAGAAGAGGAAGATTCCAATAGGAACAAGCATCCTGCCCCAGAGCTATCTGTAAGGCCCCTCTGTAGCAGTGGGTACTGCAGTGGCTGCAGGGTATGTGGGTTTATTGGACCACAGGCTCACAGGATGTTAGGGGTTGGAAGGAACCTCTGGAGATGTCAGAGCCCAACCTCCCCTGCCACAGCAGGACCAGAGAATCCAGCACAGGTCACACAGGAACACATCCAGACAGGGCTTCAAAGGCTCCAGAGAAGGAGACTCCACAACCTCTCTGGGCAGCCTGTTCCAGTGCTCTGGGACCCTCACAGGGAAGAAGTT
Organism: Indicator indicator; assembly: GCF_027791375.1. Taxonomy (NCBI): domain Eukaryota; kingdom Metazoa; phylum Chordata; class Aves; order Piciformes; family Indicatoridae; genus Indicator; species Indicator indicator. The sequence continues at coordinate 13,451,632 of NC_072013.1, read as the reverse complement.
CCTCCTCATGTTGCCCCTTGTCCTATCACAGGGCACAACTGAGCAGAGCCTGTCCCTGTCCCCTCCCTCTTGACCCCCAGCCCTCAGATATTTATAAACATTTATTAAATCCCCTCTCAGTCTTCTCTTCTCCAGACTGAACACCCCCAGGGCTCTCAGCCTCTCCTCACCACACACTGCTCCAGGCCCTTCAGCATTCTCATAGCCTTCTGTTGGACTCTCTCCAGCAGATCCCTGTCCCTCCTGGACTGGGGAGCCCAGAACTGGATGCAATATTCCAGGGGAGGTCTCATCAGGGCAGAGTAGAGGGGGAGGAGAACCTCCCTGGCTCTGCTGGACACACTCCTCTGAATGCACCCCAGGACCCCATTGGCCTTCTTGGCCACCAGGGCACATTGCTGTCCCATGCAGAACTTGTTGGCCACCAGCACTGCCAGGTCCTTCTCCTTGGGGCTGCTATCCAGCAGATCCCCTCCCAACCTGTCCTGCTGCAGTTTATTCTTCCTTCCCAGGTGCAGGACTCTGCACTTATCCTTGTTGACCCTCCTTAGGTTCCTCTCTGCCCAGCTCTCAGTCTGTCCAAGTCTCACTGAATGGCTGCACAGCCTTGTGATGGTTTGAAATTGTCTTCCTTCTGGTGTCTCAGCCAAGCCTCCCAGTTTGGTACTATCAGCAATCCTGCTGAGCAGACTCTGTCCCCTCATCAATGTCATTGAGGAAGGTGTTGAACAGGAAGATGTGGGGATGACACAGCTTGTTGGGCATCACAAGGGAGGTACCACTGGCTGAGGGGTGGTGGATTGCTGGGGCTTTAACACAGACTGAATTGACCATCCTGGAAGCCAGTCCCCTAGAGCTAGTTGTGTTAATGCTGCATTAGCTCACCACTACAGCTCTTAGATGGGCAAAGCCTAGACCTCAGCAAGAGGCAGCACAGTTTTTACTTGGCTTTTCTTTCAGTTACACCAAGACACTTGATTTTATTTTCTTTTATCATGGGCAGAGGAAAACAAGGCAGTGTGGAAAGAGATAGAAGCTTTGGAAGTCACATGGGAAAATTCTGCTGAGGACTCAATGGAGATCCCCCAGAACATTTATTTTATTGAACTAACAGTTCTCCTTGGAGCACAAGTGTTGGGGGTTTATGATTTCTATCCCCTCCTCCCCCAGCCTGTATGGATAGTGAGGATTGTTCCAGCCCAGGTGCAGAGCCCTGCACTTGCTCTTGTTGAACCTCATGAGGTTCACCTGGACACCACCTCTCCAGCTTGTCCAGGTCCCTCTGGATGCCATCCTGTCCCTCTGGATGCCATCCTGTCCCTCTGGTGTATCAGCTTGGTGTCATCTGCACCCTTGCTGGTGGTGTCCTCAATCTCCCTGTCTATAGCAGTGATAAAAATATTGAACAGCACAGGTCCCAGTGCAGACCCCTGAGGGACACCACTGTCACTGCTCTCCATCTGGACTTCAAGCCATTGAGAACCACCCTCTGGATGCAACCACCCAGCCAATCCCTTATGCACTGAACAGTCCATCATGTGCACAATGCATTATCTGAGGCAAAATGAGGCTATGAAACACCTGCAATTTCCTTCTTTATTAGGCTGAGGGAGCTGGGGGGGCTCAGCCTGGAGAAGAGAAGGCTGCAGGCAGACCTAAGAGCAGCCTGCCAGGACCTGAAGGGGGCTACAGGAAGGCTGCAGAGGGACTGTTTGCAAAGGGCTGCAGGGACAGGATGAGGGCCAATGGTTTGAAATGAGAGCAGAGCAGATTTAGATTGGATGTGAGGAAGAAGTTGTGTGCCAGGAGGGTGCTGGAGCACTGCACCAGGTTGCCCATGCCTGGAGATGTTGAAGGTGAGGCTGGAGAAGGCTGTGAGCAACCTCCTCTAGTGGAGGACGTGCCTGCTGACTTCAGGGGGCAGTTGGACTGAATAATCCAATCTAAACCTACTCTTTTTTTTTTTTTTTTTTTTTTGGAGGACTGTAGAGCACATTTAGAATGTAAACTGTTCTCTTTTTTTTTCCCTCTGATTCCTCCACATAGCAACTAATGCCATCCAAAGATAGGGAGTGAGAATGGGATGTCAGGGGGAGAAGGGAGGCAAGTGTTCCTTCTCAGCAGCAGCGTGGGCTTGTATCAGGCTAAAGTCACTGCCTGAAAAATGTCATTCTCCCAAAGAAGTGGAAAACACAAGAGTTAATTGGTTTAATCAGGCTTGCTTCAATTCACCTTACCTCTTAGCTATGCAATTTTCCCAGCTCTCAGACCTCTCCAACAAAAATCACCTTCCTATCTAGCAAGGTGTCTATGACAGCTTCTCCCTGGCAGAAGACAAGGGTGCTGAAGCTGAAGTTTGACCACAATGTCCTACTGCTAATGGCAGCAGTGTGCTTGTCAATCTGTTCCCCTGTCACCTGAAGTTTAAGCCTGACCCAGTAAGATAAACTGAAATTGAAGGTGGTTTGCTGCAGTCTCCCAAGGTGCAAACTGCAGCTGGTGAGAAGCTCCCTGACATGTGGATTGCATTTTATTTAATGCTTCCACACACTCAAACTCTTGCACAGAGGTTCCCCATAAACAACATCTCTGCAGATGGAAGCTAGGAACATTCTCCACCACAGACTTAGAATCACAGAATTGTTCAGGTTGGAAGGGACCTCAAGGATCAGCCAGTTCCAACCCCCCTGCCATGGCCAGGGACACCTCACACTACAGCAGGTTGCTCACAGCCACATCCAGCCTGGCTGCAAAAACCTCCAGGGATGAGGCTTCCACCACCTCCCTGGGCAACCTCTGCCAGTCTCTCACCACCCTCATGGGAACAACTTCTTCCTGACATCCAATCTGAATCTCCCCACTTCTAGTTTTGCCATCTGCGTTGTCAAGCTTATAGATGTTGCCCAAAGTGTAGTACCTGAGAACTTCAAAGGGAATAGGATTGTCAGGAAGTCAGAAGCCTGTTTTCATTGTCTCTGTTGGGACAAGAGCAAGTAAGCAAACAGCATTTCTAGGTGGCAGCAACGTTATTTTCACAGTTCTTTAAAGGCCAAACTCTGCTGCTCCCATCTTAACACCAAAGGTTGCCTCAGACTCAGTTTGCACTACAAACACACCCCTTGGATTCACAGAATGTCAGGGGCTGGAAAGGGACCTCCAGAGATCATCCAGTCCAACCCCTCTGCCAGAGCAGGAGCACCCAGCACAGGTCACACAGGTGGGGTTGGAAAGTCTCCAGAGGAGACTCCACAACCTCTCTGGGCAGCCTGCTCCAGGGCTCCAGCACCCTCACAGTCACAAAGTTTTCCCTTCTGTTCCTGTGGCACCTCCTCTGCTCCAGCTTGCCCCCAGTGCCCCTTGTGCTGTCCTTGGACATCCCTGAGCAGAGCCTGGCTCTGTCCTCCCCTCACTGCCCTGCACATCTTCATCCCCAGCAATGAGGGCAGCCCTCAGGCTCCTCTGCTCCAAGCTCCAGAGCCCCAAGCTCCCTCAGCCTGTCCTCACAGGGAGATGTTCCACTGCCTGCAGCAGCTTTGTGCCTCTGGGCTGGACTCTTTCAAGCAGTTCCCTGAAATTAGGGGCTCAGAACTGGACACAATATTCCAGATGTGGCCTTATTAGGGCAGAGCAGAAGGGAAGGAGCATGTCTGTGGACCTACTCACCACATCCCAGGTTGCCATTGGCCTTCTTGGCCACCAGGACTCATGTCTTCCTCATCCCTGTGCAACTTTGCCTGTGAACAGGTCTATCATTTTAGAGAGCAATTTCTCTTGGGCACTTTAGAGCTACAGAGCAGAGGAACAGAGCCATTTTATGAATGAGCTTTAGCAATCCTGAGAGAAATAACATTTCTAACTTGAGCCTGGACACAGGAGAATTTCAGGAAGCTTTGCAAAAGCTCCTGAGTCTTGGATAGTTGTTTATTCCTTAGACTTGGGGAGTCCTTCTCCAACAAAGATTAAGATCCCTATGGCCATATAGCCCAGAAATGGCAATTTCTAGTGGGGTATGTTGAGATGTTTCAAAGTGAGTGTCAGGTCTAATAAGATAATTAGACACGTGCAATCAATTTGCCCTGGAATCTGAATCAGATACAGTTCACAGATAAATGGCTTCATTAAAAGAGAATAATGGCCACAGGTTACAAAGTCTCAGCTTGGCCAAGCTGATTGACTGCTGTTCTGGGAATTGGAAGGCATGAGGATAATTCCTTGCTCTGCTACTGTTTTTCTCTGGGACCTTGAGCAAAGTCACTTCACTTCCCATCCAGAAAAAGACTCTATAGAGCATGGGACCTGCAGACAAAAGGCTACAGAACTGCTGGACACTAAGGTCATTTTGATGCAAGAATTTATTATTGGAAGAGAAGATTGCAGAATCTTTATTGAGTGGCTGAGGTCATTGGGATGTGCTTCAAAAAGGCCAAGTGCTGGGTCCTGCACTTGGGCCACAACAAGCCCATGAATGCTCCAGGCTTGGGGCAGAGTGGCTGGGAAGTTGCCAGCAGAAAGGGACCTGGGGGTTCTAGGGGACAGGCAGCTGAACAAGAGCCAGCAGAGTGCCCAGGTGGCACAGAAAGCCAATGGCATCCTGGCCTGGATCAGCTGTGGTGTGACCAGCAGGAGCAGGGCAGGGATGGCCTCCCTGTACTGGGCACTGCTGAGGCCACAGCTGGAGTGCTGGGTTCAGTTTTGGGCACCTCAGCACAAGAAAGACTTTGAGGGGCTGGAGAGGGTGCAGAGAAGAGCAACTAAGCTGCTGAAGGACCTAGAGAAGGAGTCTGATGAGGAGCAGCTGAGGCAACTGGGAGTGGTTAGTGTGAGGAAGAAGAGGCTGAGGGGAGACCTCATCACCCTGTACAACTCCTGAGATCACAACAGAGAGGTTGGTGCTGGTCTCTTCTCACAGCTCATTAGTGATGGCACAAGAGGGAAGAGCCTCAGGCTGCACCAGGGGAGGTTTAGGCTGCACATTAGGGAAAGCTTTCCACTGCAGGAGTGGTCAAGCACTGGAACAGGCTGCCCAGGGAGGAGGTGGAGTCCCCATCCCTGGAGGTGTTTGAAGGTCCTTTAGATGTGGTGCTCAGCAGTGTGGTTTAGTGGTGACCTTGACAGAGCAGGGTTAGTGGTTGGCCCTGAGGACCTCAAGGGTCTGGCCCAGCCTGAATGGTTCTGTGAGTCTATGCTTTGATGATTTTATGACAGAAGCAGCTTTTTGGACTGATTATGGATGTGGGGAGGGGGAATTTAAAGGTTTCAGCACAAACAGCAGCCTGGGTTCCAAAGTCAGAACAGTGGTGGGACTCTGCCCAGCCAGTAACACAGGCAGAAAGGAAAGGCTCAGTTCTGAGGAGTGTGGAGGGCTGAATTTCATTTCTCAGCCAAAGGGGAAAAGTGAAGAAACAGTTTGGTGGTCCCTTGTTTTGTGGAGCCAGTAAATATCGTTAGGGGAAAAGATAAGCTTCCAGGAAGCAGGCTTCCTGAGGCCGTGGGAATCAAGTGAGCTAGAGCAGGGGTAGGGAGCTCCAGCAGGCAGGGTAATTGGCCATGAGGCAGAACGAAGCAGAAACAAGCAGTGAGAAAGAAGGGAGCCAGGTACAAGGTTACAAAGGGGAGTGCTGTGTCTTGGAGATGTATGGCTTGTGGGAATGAGAAGGCAGCTCTCTTACTCCTAGTTGAAAACAAAAGGAAAAAGGATGTTACTAACCAGAATCAAAAACAGAGGGGGGAAAAAACACTGAAAGGCAGGAGAAAGGGGAGAAGAAAGGTCGTTTAATTAAGTTTCTTTCATGTCTCATCCTTCCAGCCTGCTCTCTCTCTTTCATCATCGCCGCCCCTGAAAGCAGGCACCAGGGCTGTCGGCTGGGGAGGAGACACTCTGACAGCACCCTGCGCTCCTCACATCTCCCTCTGCAGTCCGGCCAGCGCCCTGCTGGAGGAGGGTGGGCTCTGCACTCCCTGTGGCAGCCCTTCCACGGGCTGGGGGGGGCTTCCTAAAGGGCACTTCCAGCACAGGTTAAATTATCAGCGCCTGACCTGCTCTAGGTCCACAGGCTCACAGGATGATAAGGATAGGAAGGGATCCCCAGAGATCATCGAGTCCAACCCCCCTGCCACAGCAGGACCAGAGAATCCAGCACAGGTCACAGGAATGCATCCCGGTGGGGCTTGAAAGTCTCCAGAGAAGGAGACTCCACAACCTCTCTGGGCAGCCTGCTCCAGGGCTCTGGGACCCTCACAGGGAAGAAGTTCCTCCTCCTGTCGAGGTGGAACCTCCTGTGCTGGAGTTTCTATCCATTGCCCCTTGTCCTATCCCAGGGTGCAACTGAGCAGAGCCTGTCCCTGTCCCCTCCCTCTTGACTCCCATCTCTCAGATATTTATAAACATTTATTAAATCCCCTCTCAGTCTTCTCCTCTCCAGACTGAACAGCCCCAGGGCTCTCAGCCTCTCCTCACCAGGCAGTGCTCCAGGCCCTTCAGCATCCTTGGAGCCCCCCCTTGGACTCTCTCCAGCAGATCCCTGTCCCTCCTGAACTGGGGAGCCCAGAACTGGATGCAATATTCCAGGGGAGGTCTAAGCAGGGCAGAGTAGAGGGGGAGGAGAACCTCCCTGGCTCTGCTGGACACACTCCTCTGAATGCCCCCCAGGACCCCATTGGCCTTCTTGGCCCCCAGGGCACATTGCTGTCCCATGCAGAACTTGTTGTCTACCAGCACTCCCAGGTCCTTCTCCTTGGGGCTGCTCTCCAGCAGATCCCCTCCCAGCCTGTCCTGCTGCAGTTTATTCTTCCTTCCCAGGTGCAGGACTCTGCACTTATCCTTGCTGACCCTCATGAGGTTCCTCTCTGCCCAGCTCTCAGCCTGTCACAGTCTCACTGAATGGCTGCACAGCCTTCAGGTGTCTCAGCCAAGCCTCCCAGTTTGGTATCGTCCTGCTCAGGTGGTCCTGTTCTGGCAGGCAGGTTGCACTGGATGACCTTTCAAGGTCCCTTCCAAGCCCTATTATTGTGTGATTGTGTGATAACGAGGCTATGCTAAACAATGATAAGGAATTCAGAAGGTTACCATGTGAGAAACAACAGAGAGAAGGAACTTCTGAAAGCCAGGAACAATCTTTACTTTGGCAGCAAAGCCAAGTGTAACGCTGTGTGCTTCTGAATGGAAACAGGGAGTGAAACCAGCCTCAAAATTGTCCTTTCCTGGTGGAAGGAGCAGCAAATAAAACCCCCAGGAATATGACCAAAGCATGCTATCGTGGTTGGAATGATCTATACCACACATGAGGCTGGAACTCAGCCCTGTAGCCTGAGGAAGACATTCTTATCTGACATTCTCCTCTGTGCCTTTTCCAAACTCTTTGTGTTTTCCCACACCACAGAAGTGGAAAGTCCTTAGAGAGAAGAGACTGGACTGAGCATGTCTCTTCCCTTTGATTCCCCCTCTGTGATTTCCTACTTGGTAAAAAATCAGACATGTGCAGATCTCAGCAGGAGGTGTTCAAGCAGCGTGTGGACCTGGTGCTTAGGGGATGGTTTAGTGTTGAACTTGCAATTTCTGGGTCAAAGGTTGGACTGGATGACCTTGAAGGTCTCTTCCAACCAAATATATTCTGTGTTTCTGTGTTTCTGTGTTTCTGTGTTTCTGTGTTTCTGTGTTTCTGTGTTTCTGTGTTTCTGTGTTTCTGTGTTTCTGTGTTTCTGTGTTTCTGTGTTTCTGTGTTTCTGTGTTTCTGTGATCCTGTGTTTCTGTGATCCTGTGTTTCTGTGATCCTGTGATTCTGTGTTTCCGTGATCCTGTGTTTCCGTGATCCTGTGTTTCCGTGATCCTGTGTTTCCGTGATCCTGTGTTTCCGTGATCCTGTGATTCTGTGATTCTGTGATTCTGTGATTCTGTGATTCTGTGATTCTGTGATTCTGTGATCCTGTGATCCTGTGATCCTGTGATCCTGTGATCCTGTGATCCGTGATCCTGTGATCCCGTGATCCTGTGATCCTGTGATCCTGTGTTTCTGTGATCCTGTGATCCTGTGATTCTGTGATCCTGTGATTCTGTGATCCTGTGATTCTGTGATCCTGTGATCCTGTGATCCTGTGATCCTGTGATCCTGTGATCCTGTGTTTCTGTGATTCTGTGATTCTGTGATGCTGTGTTTCTGTGATGCTGTGTTTCTGTGATGCTGTGATCCTGTGATGCTGTGATCCTGTGATGCTGTGATCCTGTGATGCTGTGATCCTGTGATGCTGTGATCCTGTGATCTTGTGATCCTGTGATCCTGTGTTTCTGTGATGCTGTGTTTCTGTGATGCTGTGTTTCTGTGATGCTGTTTCTGTGATGCTGTGTTTCTGTGATGCTGTGTTTCTGTGATGCTGTGTTTCTGTGATCCTGTGTTTCTGTGATGCTGTGTTTCTGTGATGCTGTGTTTCTGTGATGCTGTGTTTCTGTGATGCTGTGTTTCTGTGATGCTGTGTTTCTGTGATGCTGTGATCCTGTGATGCTGTGATCCTGTGATGCTGTGATCCTGTGATGCTGTGATCCTGTGATGCTGTGATCCTGTGATGCTGTGATCCTGTGATGCTGTGATCCTGTGATCCCGTGTTTCTGTGATCCTGTGATCCCGCGTTTCTGTGATCCCGTGATCCCGCGTTTCTGTGATCCCGCGTTTCTGTGATCCCGCGTTTCTGTGATCCTGTGATCCCGCGTTTCTGTGATCCCGCGTTTCTGTGATCCCGCGTTTCTGTTTGCCTCCCCTGGCTGGCACTTCAGATCTGCCTGTGTGTTCTTTAGGCACCTGAACTGAGTTGGTGTTGCAGTCACACATTACCACCTAGTTTGGAATATCCTGGGCCAAAGACCTTGGGCTAGCCTCATGCCATATGTGATCTGACACCTCTCCTACAAAGAGGGGATGAGAAAGTTGGGGTTGTTCAGCCTGGAGAAGAGAAGGTTCTGGGGTGGTCTTATAGCAGCATTTCAATATCTGAAGGGGGCTTACAAGAAAGCTGGGGAGGGACTGTCCAGAAGGACTTGTGGTGATAGGATGAAGGGCAATGGTTTGAAACTGGAACAGGGGAGATTTAGGTTGGACATTAGAGGAAGTTCTTTACTACGAGGGTAGTGAAGTACTGGAACAGTCTGCCCAGAGAAGTGTTGGAGGCCTCATCCCTGGAGACAATGAAAGTAAAATTTGATGGGACCCTCAGCAACCTGCTCTAGTTGAGGATGTCCCTGCTGACTGCAGTGGGGTGGACTGGATGACCTTTGGGGGTCCCTGAGCAACCTGCTCTAGTTGAGGATGTCCCTGCTGAGTGCAGGGGGGTTGGACTGGACGTCCTTTGAGGGTCCCTTCCAAGACACCGCACTCTGACTCCCTGAAAGAGCCAACTGTTGGCAGTGCTCAGCTGCTAAGGGAGGGTTTCCCTGTGCCCCTCTCTGTGCCCTGCTGGCAGAGTACACGGTGATCAACGAGGACTGCCCGGGCGCCGAGTGGAACATCATGTGCCGGGAGTGCTGCGAGTACGACCAGATCGAGTGTGTGTGCCCGGGGCGCCAGGAGAAAGTGGGCTACACCATTCCCTGCTGCAGGAATGAGGACAACGAGTGTGACTCCTGCTTGATCCACCCAGGTGTGTTTGAGACTCCTGCTTGATCCACCCAGGTGTGTTTGAGACTCCTGCTTGAGCCACCCAGTTGTGCTTGGGGCCATGCAGCTCACACTGCGCCTTGGGCTCCTCCATCAGCACCTAAGGGTGGCCACTGGGCATGGGGAGGGCATGGGCAGGCGCATCTCACCGGGGCGTGGGGTTGACATGCAACTCCCTCTGCCACCCTGCAATTCCCTCTGCCACCCTGCAACTCCCTCCCTCTGCCACCCTGCTGACAGCAGCAAGGCAGAGCTGCTGCCAGAAAAAACAGCCAAACTGTCTACTGGCAGTCTTGGCCTTGGGCGGTCTTGGGAGCTGCCAAAGGGTGGTGTTGAACGTGTCCAGAGTAGGGCAACAAAGCTGGGGAGAGGTCTCGAGCACAAGCCCTGTGAGGAGAGGTTGAGGGAGCTGAGGGTGTTTAGCCTGGAGAAGAGGAGGCTCAAGGGTGACCTCATTGCTCTCTACAATTACCTGAAAGGAGTTTGGAGACAGGTGGGGGTTGGTCTCTTCTCCCAGGCAACCAGCACCAGAACAAGAGGACACAGTCTCAGGCTGCACCAGGAGAGGTTTAGGCTGGAGGTGAGGAGAAAGTTCTTCCCAGAAAGAGTAATTGGCCATTGGAATGTGCTGCCCAGGGAGGTGGTGGAGTCACCATCCCTGGAAGTATTCAGAGTAAGATTGGATGTGGCACTTGGAGCCAAGGTTTAGTTGTCAGGAGGTGTCAGGTATTAGGTGATAGGTTGGACTTGATGATCTCTGAGGTCTTTTCCAACCTGGTTGATTCTGTGAAGCTGGCTACACACCAGGACTGCTTTGTGAGTGTTCTGGGATGATTTACATCCTCAAAGCAAGGCTAGAAAGGAGGAAAGGGCAAAGTGGAAGGTGACAGCAGGAGGAGATAGGATCAGGTTAGAAGACATTAGGATCACTTGGGCTGGTCCCAAGCAGCACCACCATCCACGTTCAGACCCTCAGGAGAGGCATTTACAGTCAGAACAATAAGATTCGGAGGTCTGGTGTGGTAGTTTTAGGCTATGCCTTTAAAATTTTTTTACAGACCTTGAACAGAAAGTGGTAAAATGCAAATAAATCACTACTGGGTGTAAAATGTAAAATAATGATAGTTCCAAGAAATCCCATTGGAGAGATATCTACCATAAGAATTAGTTTGGTAAATGATCTCTCTTCTCGCTTCCTTGGGCTGGGAGATATTAACTTGCTTCTGTTTGACCTTAGCTGCATTGTTTTGGCTAAGTTCTAAAGTCTCTCTGCCCTTTCCCTTGTCCCTTTTGTGTAGCAGGGGGCGGGGAGAGGAGCAGGGAGGTAGAAGCTATCAGCTTCCCCTGATCTTTGGCCAGAGGTGTCCTTGTGTTGTTCATTAATTGCAAATCCCTGTAAATATTGTCTATTTTGTACATATTCATTGCATTTTGTTGTAGATTGTAGTTTTGCTTGTAAATACAGCTTCCATTTGCTTCCAACCATGCTGGTCTGGCAGATTTAATGTTGGGGGAGAAATTTTCAACCCAGCCCATCTGGGGCAAGTCAGACTGGGAGTTTGGCTCCAGATAGCAGAGTCTGAGCTACCCAGGGTTTGTGGGTAGAGGTTGGGTATGGCTGACAGCAGGGAAGCTGTCAGCAGCACAGCAGTCACTAACGTCACTGGCATGTTTCACGGAGCAGGGAGAGGCTGCCCCTCTCCCCCAGCACACTGCTCTCCTCTCCCCTCTGCCCTCCTCTCACAGCTGCCTTCCCTTTCAGGCTGCACCATTTTTGAGAACTGCAAGTCCTGCCGCAACGGCTCCTGGGGAGGGACCCTGGATGACTTCTACATCAAGGGCATCTACTGCGCAGAGTGCAGAGCCGGCTGGTACGGAGGGGACTGCATGAGTAAGTGTCCTGCTGGGGCAGGGAGGCATGGCAGGCACAGGGAGCGCTGGGGTGGAGCCAGAGCCATGCTGTGCCTTTCTAGCTGTTCCTGTGTGGTGGTTCTTGGGAAGGGTAGAGGCAGGAGAGGGCAAACACAACCAGACCTACAGTGGGGAAAGCTTCTTTCCCAGCGCCCATCTGCTAGGGATTAGCACAGGCCCAAAGCCACAGGAGGTTACAACCATACTGAACTTCTGGTCTGTGTTGGTTTATTTTAAAACTTTAACTACTGTGACTCTGGAAATCTTCTGTCCTCTTCATTTCCTGGACACATTTCAGCATAGCTGATTCCCTAGAGGCCTTCAGCAAAGCGTAAACATTTAAAAGAAGCTATATCAAAGAGCTTCTCCTCTGTCCTCTTTCAACCCCTGGGCTGCAAAACCAGCCCCAGGGTAGTCCCAGTTCTCCTTTGCATAGCTTCAATGCACTCCAAGACAACTGGAGAACAGTGTTATGAAAGTGCTAACAGCTCTGTGATAGACCAGGAGCATTGCAGGCTCTGGTAGTGGCACCTGAAGGTTTTGCTCCTGACAGCTTACAAAAGCTCCTGCTGCTTGGATTTTGCTAAACTCTTGGTCCCAAGGCTACCTTTCAGTGATGAATTCATAAGCTAATTGGATACAATTTAATACTAGTGTTTCCTTTACAATTTCCCCCTGGTGAAGGTTCTGTTCTGCCATTATTCTCCAGACCTTAGTCTTGTCTTCTCTTAGTCACTGATTTTCAACCAACAACTGAACCTGCTTTCCTATTGCTGCCTGTGGCCATTCAGGAGGTGAAAGCAAACAAAATCATTGCTTCAGACAGCAGAGTATGGGCAATCAACACATTTCAGCAACAACCTTGTTGCTTGGGATGTTGATGAACTGAGTGCCTTGCAGTTTGTGGTGGAATTTCAGATAACACTCTCAGGTCCTGTTTGCTCTGGGTCGATGCTAGAGCTCCCCTGGCACCTTTCACAAGGGCAGAGCTGAGAAGGAATCATTAGCTCATCTAATCTTTCCTCCCTCTGCCTGAATACATCACCTGCAGTCTATTTCAGCCTGCTCTGGCTGCTTGTGTTTTAAGGCAAACACAGCCTCACACTGCAGTCTGTGTGGATATTTTTGCAGTTGTGGAACTTTGCTTTCTCTTAGAGTGTTTTTCCTGCTGCTTGCTCTTTTGAGGGGAGCAGTGTGACACTAAGGATGTGCTATTTTGGGTGCTTCTGCCACAGTTTACAGGCTGAATAGGATCACAGAATCCCAGAATGGTGGGGGTTGGAAGGGATCTCTGAAGTTCAACCCCTCTTGCTAGTGCAGGGTCACCCAGAGTATATCACACAGGAACATGTTCAGGCAGGGTTTGACTGCCTCCAGAGATGGAGACTCCACAACTTCTCTGGGTAGTCTGCTCCAGGGCTCTGCCTCCTTCAAAGTGAAGAACTTTTTCCTTACGTTCGTGTGGAACTTCCTGTGTTCCAGTTTGTGTCCATCGCCCCTTCTCCTGTCTCTGGGCACCACTGAAAAGAGTCTGTGTCCACTCTGCTGACACTTGCCCTTTAGATATTAATCAGCATTAATCAGATCTTCTCTCAGGCTGCTCTTCTCTAGGTTAAACAGCCCCAGGTCTCTCAGCCTTTCCTTTTAAGGTGGATGTTCTAGTCCCCTCAGTATATTTTGGGCTCTCTGCTGGACTCTCCCCAGTAGTTCCTTAGCATTCTTGAACTGGGGAGTCCAGAACTACACAATATTCCACATGAGGCCTCCCCAGGGCAGAGTAGAAGGGGAACAGAACTTCTCTCAACCTGCTGGCCACACTCTTCTCCAAGCATCCCAGAACACCATTTTTCTTTCTTGGCTGCAAGTCCACATTGCTGGCTCATGGTCAGCTTGTTGTCCACCAGCACTCCCAGGTCCTTTTCCTCAGAGGTACTCTCCAGGATGGGCAGATAGCATCTTCCACTCTTAAAGAGGAGCAGAGTGGACAGATGTGAACCTAGCACACTCCTGAGCTCCCCTGCTCTGACTCTCATGGCTATCTCACATTTTGAAGAGTGAAGGAAGAGGCTTAGGTTGGATATTAGAAGAAGCTTTTTCCCTGAGAGGGTCCTCAACCACTGGAATAGGCTCCCCATGGAGGTGGTTGAATTCCCATCCCAGGAGGGGCATCAGAGAGGCAGAGATGTGGTGCTGAGACCATGGTTTAGCACCAGGCTTGGTAGAGTTAGAGAACAGTTGGACTGGATGATCTGAAAGGTCTTTTCCGACTGAAACAATTCTGTGACTCTGTGTCTCTTTGACCCCTATGTGCAGGATCACATTTGGAACCTTGCAGCCTGCCATGGGCACCTCACGGTGGTGAGTGCCAATAAATCCCGGGAGCACAAAGAGCACAACCACAGAAACTGGGGGATGCAATCCGTCTGCTTCCTCCGGCACTGCCAGTGCGCTTCGCTAAGGAGCGCACAGCTGGCCCGCCGGATCTGCTTCACCCCGCGGCAGCTTGGGGGCTTCCCCGGACACGGCTGCCCTTGCCAGGCTAGCCCAGCTGAAGCTTCTTCCCCAGGCTGCACCTCCGCCTGCCAGCGAGACCCGAGTCTGTCTTGGCGGGGCTGGGGACAGGCAGGGGACAGGCAGCAAGCGGGCTGGCGGTCCCCGGGACCCGGCAGACTCCCGGGCAGATCCCGCCGCCGCCGCCCGGGAGCGCCGGGCTTTGTCTCCCTCTCGTGGACAATGGGGGCGTTGCACCTGCCGCCCGGTCCGGAAAAGAAGAGCACAGGCTCCCGGCGGCCTCCGCAGTACAGCCGAGACCTGGCCAGGCTGGAGAGTTGGGCGGAGGGAACCTCATGAAGTTCAACAAGGGCGAGTAAAAGGTCCCTGGGGAGGAACAACCCCTACAGGTGAGGGGTGACCTGTTGGAGAGAGCAGCTCTGCGGAGATGGACAGGGGAGTGCCGGGGGACAAGTTCCCTGTGAGCCAAGAAGGGTTCTTGTGGCCAAGAAGGCAAATAGTGTGCTAGTGTGCTGGGATGGATTAAGAAGAGGACGGGCAGCAGGCTGAAGGAGGCTCTCTTGCCCCTCTACTCTGCCATGGTGAGGCCACATCTGGAATATCACGTCCAGTTTTAGGTTCCCCAATTCAAGAGATTCAGGGAGCTACTGGAGAGAGCCCAGTGGGAGCTACAAAGATGCTGAGGGGCCTGGAGAACCTCTCTGAGGAGGAAAGGCTGAGAGCCCTGGGTCTGTTGAGCCTGGAGAAGAGCATCCTCAGAGGGGATCTGAGCAGTGCTCAGCAAGAACTAAAGTGTGGGGGGCAAGAGGATGAGGCTGTTCAGTGGTGCTCAGTGATAGGACAAGGAGCAAGGGGCACAAAAAATTTTGGTGTGAGGGTGCAGGAGCCCTTGCCCAGGCTGCCCAGAAAGACTGTGGTGTCTCCTTCTCTTCAGAGACTCCAAACCTGCGTGGACATTGTGATCCTGGGCAAGCTGCTCTGGGTGACCCTGCCTGAGCAGGTTGGACTTAGAATCATAGAATTGTCAGGGTTGGAAGGGACCTCAAGGATCATCCAGTTCCAACCTCCCTGCCCAAGGGACACCTCACACTAGATCAGGTTGCTTAGAGCCGCATCCAACCAAACCTCCAGGGATGAGGCTTCCCCCACCTTCCTGGGCAACCTGTTCCAGTGTCTCACCACCCTCATGGGGAAGACTTTCTTCCTAACATCCTATCTGAATCTACTAATTTCTATTTTGACTTGATGATCCCGGGGTCCCTTCCAAGCCGTACCAGGCTGGGATTCTGTGCGCGTTCTGGAGGCGATTAAACTCCCCTCCGGCTCCATCCCTTCAACACCGGACCACCCTAAGAAGCAGTCCGCAGCCCGCCCCTCCCCGGAGAAGCCGCGACGGGGGCGTGGCCTCGGCTCGCCCGCAGGCGCCAGGGGGCGCCCGGGGCCCTGCCGGAGGGCGCGCAGCGCTGCCCCGGCCTGCTGCCCGGCCCGGAGACGGCAGTGCCCGGGATGCGCTTGGATCAGCAGCCAGCTGAACGGGAGCTAGCGTGTGCCCAGGGGGCCAAAGGTAGCCCGGCATGGATCAGCAATGGTGTGGCCAGCAGGCGCAGGGCAGGGACTGCTCCCGGCGCTCAGCACTGCTGAGGCCACAGTTGAGTCCTGGGTTCAGTTTTGGGGTCTGCACTACAAGAACGACCTCGACGTGCTGGAGCAGGTCCAGAGAAGGGCAGCAAAGTGGGGAAGGGTCTGGAAAACAGGGCTGGTGAGGGGCAGCTGAGGGAGCTGGGGGTGTTCAGTCTGCAGAAGAGGCTGAAGGGAGACCTCCTTGCTCTTCACAGCTCCCGGACAGGAGGCTGGAGCCAGCTGGGGGGCGGTGAGTTTTATCTCCCTAATAGAAGCGATAAGAAGAAAGGTCTCAACTTGCACCGGGGGAGGTTGAATTTGAACATTAGGAGAAACTTCATCCCTGAAAGGGTTCTCGAAGCCTGGCACAGGCTGCCCAGGGAGGTGGCTGAATCCCCATCCCTGGAGGTGTTTCAGAGAGGCAGAGATGTGGTGCTGAGGGCCATGGCTTAGCACCAGCCTGGGTAGAGTTAGAGAGTGGTTGGACTCAGTGTCCTTAAAAGTCTTTTCCAACTGGAAAGATTGACTCTGTGATTCCATACTTTAGTCTGTTGCCAGGATTAATGCCCATTGAATACTGCACTGATGTTGATGGGGTGGGGGGCAGCTGTGGGCCAGTCCCTGGTTACCCCAAGGAGAGCACTGTGGGCTTCTGGTGCTGCTGTGGACATGGGGTGGTGGTCAGGGGCTCCCCACACTCAGGAGGGTAGGGTGAGCCCTTGGGAGCAACTTCTGGGAACTGACAGCAAAGGTGCTGATGTGCCTGGAGGGCCACGGCAAGGAAGATGCAGCATGGGCTGGCCCATGGGGCTGTCCAGTTTGCAGTGTCTGCTGGCATAGCCAGACACGTGGACATATCTGAAGGCAGCCCAAGGCCACCATGTCCTTTGGTAGAAGAGGTGTGGTATGGGATAGCCCAAAGCAGTGCTGTTAGGAAACAAAGATGCTGAACAGTGTTAATTGGGTGCTGGGACTGTTCCCCGTCGGGCTGCTGGGCTATTGTGGCCTAAAAGACACATTAGAGTCTGAAACCAGAAACAAAATAAGCCTGCAGGACCCTTTCCTATGTAGCCTGCACCCCAGCTGCCTTTGTCAACCTGAGATTTGTCCAGTGGGAGGACACATGTCCCATCAAAGTGGGGTAGAAGGTGGTGTTACCTGGGAGCTGTCCTTGCTGTGTGAATGTGATTCCTGTGAGGAACAGTGCTGCTTGTAGTTTTAGAGACATAGGCATTTTCTGTGCCACATAATACTGGTGTCCAACAAGTAACAGCCACAAGTATCACAGTACCACAGGACATTAGAGGTTGGAAGAGACCTCCAGAGATCATCAGGTCCAACCCCCCTGCCAGAGCAGGATCACCCAGGGTAGTCTGCACAGGAATGCATCCAGGTGGATTTGCAATGTGTTCAGAGAAGGAGACTCCACAACCTCTCTGGGCAGCCTGCTCCAGGGCTCTGTCACCCTCACTGTAAAGAAGTTTCTCCTCATGTTGAGCTGAAACCTTTTATGTTCAAGCTTGTACCTGTTGTTCCTTGGCTTATTAGTGCACACCACTGAAAAGAGCTTGGCCCCCTCCCCTTGACCCCCACCCCTCAGATATTGAGAGACATTGATCAGATCCCCTCTCAGTCTTCTCCAGACTAAACAGCCCCAGGGCTCTCAGTCTCTCTTCATGGGGGAAATACTAAAGTCCCCTAATCATCCTTGTGGCCCTCCCTTGGACTCTCTCCAGCAGGTCTCTGTCTCTCTTGAACTGGGGAGCCCAGAACTGGACACAGGATTGCAGCTGTGGTCTCAGCAGGGCAGAGCAGAGGGGGAGAAGAACCTCCCTAGCCCTGCTGGCCACACTTTTCTTGCTGCACCCCAGGAGTCAAGGCATGGCAAATGACAGCTGCCTTCCCCCAGCAGCCTGTTTGTGAATACCAGTAAAGTTTCTGCTCTCATTCTGCTCTGTTTCAGTGCTCTTGGGCTTTGCAGGAGCCCCACGTCAGCACTGCAGCCCTTGAACAGCAGGTAGTGAGTTCTTACCAGAGGTCTCCTCAGGACCTCTCCCTCTCTTGACCCATGGGTCTCTGTGGGCTACAACTCAGAGGTCTCCTGAATTGTTTTCTTTTCTGTTAGGAGCAAACCTTAGAGGAAATCTTACTGTGGCCCTGAAAGCTGCCTTTTTTTCAGGAACAGGAACGGAACAAGGATGTTGAGACCCTGCCAAAGTGGATTATATTTTTGTTAAGTGAGGAAGAATTGGCCAGCAGTTGTGTTTGGGATGCAAATTATTTTTGAGAGCTTTCCAGGTCTCCTGCAGATTCAGAGTGAGAAGAGGAAAAGACTCCTTTTGATCAACAGATGAGTGAACTGTTGGTCTGAGGAGTCAGCCTAACTTCTCCTAGAAGGACTGGAGATAGAAGAGTACAGATCTGACGGGATCACAGAGGTGCTTCATGTGGAGAAGGGCAATAGCAAATCTGAGAAGCTTCTTTTGGAGGTGGTCATTGAAAGGCCCTTCTTTAGCCTCTGGACCACCTGCTTTGCTGGCCAATCCTACTTCCTTGGCACTAGTGTTCAGAGAGTTCAGGCTGTACCCCTGCAAACAGAAAAACGTGTTTAGTATGCTGTGCATACCAGCATCTCTGCACCAGTTCTTTGCCTTTCCTTTGTTGAAGGCATCAGAAACTCAAAAGCCCTTTGGGACGAAAGGGAAACTTTCTTTGAGGTGGTCCAAGCTCCCTGTCAAACCATCTGAAGATTTCTAGCAGCTTTGTCTCGGGTTGTTTTTGAGGCAGGAGCCAGCAGCAGCACAAGGTCCTGTTTCTTGCTGTGGGAAGGAGCATTATCATGTGCACCACAGCAGATCCTGCTGTCCTCACTGAATCCTAATGTGCTTGCCAGGCACAGCCATCAATCCTTGCCTTTTACAGAGGGAACTAAGCAAGCCACAGAGGAGGATGAAACACTCTTGAGGAACTCTTAGGAGCTGGATTTCGGTTTCCTTGGGTCCTCCTTAATGAAGGGTAACTGAGGGTAAATGAACAAAGGGTGTTTCATTGGAGCAACACTTTCCTGAGAAGAAAGAGGAGCAACTGACCTGCAGTTTGCACGTTTCCCCACAGACCAGCTGCAGCAGGACTGATTGCCAGTTGCTCAGATAGATCAATGGGAGCTGCAGATGCTTGGTGCTTCACCAGATCAGGTGACTGTCACCCTCTTTTCCCAAAGGAAAAAGGCCCTGAGGCGAGTGTTAAAACTCATCATTGATTTCAGCAGGAAATTTTATCATAGAGTCATAGAATGGGTTGGGTTGGAAGGGCCCTCCAAAGGTCATCCAGTCCAACCCCTGTTACTGGTGAAAAGTTTGGAAGCAGATGGCAGGAGCAGGGCTTTCTGTTGGACTAAAGAGGTAAAAACAAGCCAAGAGAGTTGCTGTGGAGGTCTTTTGGGTCATTTGTCTTTGCCCTTATTGCCTGTGGTGTAGAGCATAGCAGAGCCCCCTTGTTGAGTGGTGCTGTTGGACTCAGTTGCACTTCCTGGCCTATGGATACAGCCTCATTCTCCAGCAAAGCAGCAGAAGGCTTCCGGGGAACGGAGCCATGTGCAAGGTTCCACGTGGAAGGATGGAGTCAGGGAAGCAGCAGCTGAGAAGTTAGCTCTGTTTGGTGTGCCATGACTGAACTCTGTGGTTTTGCTGCCACTTGTGTTTGCAGATCACAGCAGACTCCACAAAATGAACTGCTCAGCTTTCCTTCTCCCATAGAGGAGGACACCATTAGCCATGTTTTATAGCTGGGGTGAGGGGGAGAGGGTACTGCAGGTGAGAGAACTCTGGGCTGCAAAGGTTTGGCATCCAAGGTGAGGAACTAGGACAACGATGCCTGGACAGCTGCCTAGGGACAGTTGCAGGATACCTATGCAAAGATTCTGCTTCCTTGAGTGTGACCTTGGCTGCTGTTTGACCAAGCCATTATCCTCTGATGGCTTTCCCAGGCTGGGCACAAGTAACTGGGGTACTTCATCTTCTTCTGTTGGTGCTGGGTACCAAAGCACGTTTCATAGCATGGTGAAAAGCTGAGAGCCACATGTGCAGAGTGGGCCAGCAGGAGAGGAAGGAACTTGGGAGAGAGGATGAGGGCTGTATATTATCTGTGTGTTATACTGAGTCAGTGATGGAGGAGCTGAAATGAGGATATGTCTCCATTGGCATGGGGGCATTGACTCCTGGTGAGACCTCCCCTGGAATACTGCATCCAGTTCTGGGCTCCCCAGTTCAGGAGGGACAGGGATCTGCTGGAGAGAGTCCAAGGGAGGGCTCCAAGGATGCTGAAGGGACTGGAGCACTGCCTGGGGAGGAGAGGCTGAGAGCCCTGGAGCTGTTCAGTCTGCAGAGAAGACTGAGAGGGGATTTAATAAATGTTTATAAATCTCTGAGGGCTGGGGGTCAAGAGGGAGGGGACAGGGACAGGCTCTGCTCAGTTGCACCCTGGGATAGGACAAGGGGCAATGGAGAGAAACTGCAGCACAGGAGGTTCCACCTCAACATGAGGAGGAACTTCTTCACTGTCAGGGTCCCAGAGCCCTGGAGCAGGCTGCCCAGAGAGGTTGTGGAGTCTCCTTCTCTGGAGCCTTTGAAGCCCTGTCTGGATGTGTTCCTGTGTGACCTGTGCTGGATTCTCTGGTCCTGCTCTGGCAGGGGAGTTGGACTCAAAGATCTTCAAAGGTCCCTTCCAAGCCCTAACATCCTATGTAAGGCTGATGTGGTGATTCCTGAGGACAAGTAGACATCTCCTCCTCAACCTCAGCTGTTGTTCCTTCAAGAGTCTCCTCATGAAGGGCCTGAAATGATGATATTGGGTGCAGCAGCTCCTGCTCTCATTGTTGCTCTCACATGAGCTGATTCAAGGTTTCATTGTACCCCTGGCACTTCCCACCAGCTTCCTTGGCTTCAGTGATGGCTCAGGTCAACGTGAGCTCCATCAAACCTGCCGTGTGCTGGAGTGTCAGCCAGGCGGGTGAGCTGACCAAGGGTGGGGGCCAAAGCTGTAAGAAATGATTTCATGGGGCTGTGCTGCAAACCAGGGAGAAGCAAACAACCAAAACTTCTCTAGGGGTGCTCCTAGCCTGGACAGTTAAGAGAGCCCTGGCATGGCTGTCCCCTTGGTTTGTACAGTGCCTTGTAAGCAAGCCTGTGCCTTCCTAAGCCACTTTGCCTTCTCATTCTGCTCTTGTTTCTACAGGAATTTTCTTCAGATGCCTCTTGAAGGTCCCTCACACAGATTTCTTTTTTCTTCTTTTGCTGCCCAGGGTGTGGGCAGGTTCTTAGGGCTTCTAGAGGGCACATTCTGCTGGAGGGGTACCCCCTGAACGCACGATGTGAATGGACTGTTCACGTTCGAGCTGGATTTAACATTGAATTAAGGTAGGTCACACTGCCTTGCAGCCAGCACTGCTTGCAGGTGAACACTGGGGCATGTGGATAGCCAAGAATCAGTGAGGGCCAATAGCTGGGAGCCCGGGGCAGTGAAAGTCCTGCCACCACTTTGCATTTGGCACCTCAGCTCTTTCCCCTGGGTCTAGCCTGTGACGGGCACCCACTGCAAAAATCGTCAATGCTGTGCCTTCAATTCCCATTTAGGATAGCTGGATACTAAGAGTCTCTCACATGTTGGGCACAGTCTGTTTCTCTAGAGGTCTCCTCAAGGCCTTGACACCAAAGCACCCAGTATTCTCTACCAGACTGAATGAAGATAGTCTTTGAATGTAGGAACATTTTGATCTGTTGTCTTATGCCACGAGACAGCTGCCCATAGGACCTGCCCTGCCTATGGCCTATCTTTTCCCTCTCAGATTTTTCTTTCCCTCCTCTTACCAGCCCTGTCCTCTCCCAGCCTCAGCTGTTCCTCCTACAATTCTTATGGCTGCCAGATGTGATCAGCTCTCCTGCCAAGTCATTGCTCCTCTGACCTGTGGATGCTTAAACCTGTTAACCCCCACTGCTGACTCACGCTCACAGTTCTCCACTGGGTGTTCTGTCCAGTGCAGAAGAGCCCCAGATGAGGACAGTGGACATTTTCCACTGCATGGAGCAGGGAGATCCCACAGGCAGCAGGAAGCTTGTCAGGGATTATGTTTCTGTGTTATTTAG
Organism: Indicator indicator; assembly: GCF_027791375.1. Classification (NCBI taxonomy): domain Eukaryota; kingdom Metazoa; phylum Chordata; class Aves; order Piciformes; family Indicatoridae; genus Indicator; species Indicator indicator. The sequence goes on along the minus strand of NC_072013.1, from coordinate 13,429,809 downwards.
TATCTTCAATGATGAGTTGGACATAGTGGACTCTCAGCCAGTTTGCTGGTGATACCAAATTGGGAGAAGTGGCTGACACCCCATCAGGCTGTGCTGCCATTCAGCCACATCTGGCCAGGCTGCAGAGGGGAACCTACATTTGGCTGGGTGTGGGTGTGGGAAGGGATCCTGTGCAGGTACATCACAGCTGGCAGCAGGCTGGCAGCCAGGTGGCACCAGGCACAAGGTCCAAGGAAGGAGGAAAGGCTGTTTTCAGCAAGGAGTGTGTGGTCTGCTGGACTCACCTGAGGGCAGGGATCCATCCAGAAGGATCTTGACAGGCTTGAGAAGTGGGACAGTGCCAATTGCATGAGGCTCAACAAGTCACAGTGCAAGGTCCTGCAGCTGGGTTGGGCCAAGCCCAGGCACAAATCCAAGATGGGTGCAGAGTGGGTTGAGAGCAGCCCTGAAGAAAGAGACTTGGGGATGTTGGTTGCTGAGCAGCTCCCCAGGAGCCAGCAGTGCCCTCATGCAGCCCAGCAGGCAGCTGTGTGCTGGGCTGCAGCCAGAGGAGTGTGGGCAGCAAGGTAAAAGAGGGGATTCTGTCCCTTGACTCTGCTCTGCTGAGACCCCACCTCCAATCCTGTCTCCAGTTCTGGTGTCCCCAGCATAAGGACACAGAGCTGGTGGAGAGAGTCCAGAGGAGGCCACAAAGATGATCCAAGGGCTGGAGCACCTCTGCTCTGAGGACAGGCTGAGGGAGCTGGGGGTGTTCAGCCTGGAGAAGAGTAGACTCTGGGGGGACCTTAGAGTGCCTGCCAATACCTGAAGGGATCCTACAGGAAATCTGCAGAGAGTCTTTTCCTGAGGGTGTCCAGAGACAGGACAAGGGGGAATGGTTTGAAGCTGAGGGAGAGCAGGGTTAGACTGGAGCTGAGGAAGTTCTTCAGGAGGAGGCCAGTGAGACTCTGGAACGGCTGCCCAGGGAGGTTGTGCTCTCTGGGGGTGTTCAAGGCCAGGTTGGATGAGGCCTTGAGCAGCTGAGTCTAATTGAGAGGTGTCCCTGCCCATGGCAGGAGGTTGGAGGAGATCATCTCTGAGGTGCCTTCCAACCTGAGCCATTCTGGGATCCTATGAAAACTGTAACAGTCTCAGTTCTCTTGGACGTTAGGAAGCTGAGCGTAGCAATTCAGTGCTACAGGTCATCAGATACAAAACGGAATGCTAAGTATTGTCTTGATTTCATCAGCTTCCACAGCATGAATACATTCTCCAACCCCTCTGAGGAAAGCTCCCAGCCAAAGGAAAATATTTATAACTGCATCTCTGCTGAGGCATTAAAGAAAATGACTAAAAGCTGGGAGCTGCTTCTGCTGTGCTGTGACCTCTTGCTGGGGGTGGCTGGGGCTGAGGGCACCTCTGCATCTGCTGTGCTGTGACCCCTTGCTGGGGGTGGCTGGGGCTGAGGGCACCTCTGCATCACAGCCTAACAGAGAGAGAACAACTCACCAGCACCAGCTGAGCACCATTCATCAGAACACCTCTGCCTAGCCACCCCCAGGGGGGCTGTGTGGCACGCAGGAAGATTTATCTGTGCTCCTAAGAGTTCTCCTGCCCTGTCTAAGCAGAGACAAATCACTTTGCTCCCCATCTGTGCCACACAGCCCCCACCCCTGCCCTTGCGAGCCGTCAGAGCGGCAGCAGGCGGGAGCTGTGCAGAGAGAGGATGGAGACAGGAGCTGCTTTGTGAGCAGTTGTGCTGACTCAGCACCACCCTGGCTGTGTGTGCAGCCCCGAGCAGTTAGCACCCACAGAGGAGATCCCTGCCTTTCTCTGCAGATGCACCATGGATGGCAGACCCAGCAGGAAAACTCTGGTGGGCTGCTGAGTGGTACCTGCCCTTCTGTGTAGGAAGGGCCTGAAGGAGAAGTTCTAGATGCAGTGTATCAGTTTTCCACAGGATCTAACTGCTGAGACACCTCAATGGCCACCTTGAAAGGTGGTCTACCTTGAAAAGCTCAGCTGATTCGGAACATACTCCAGGATTACCTTATGGGAGGTAGATAGAGGTCCTCATGGTCTGTGTTTGCCCTGCAGGCTTTCTCCTGTGCCTCCTGACTTGCAGGATGGCAGGGGGCAGAATCCCCTCTCTTGCCCTGCTGGCCACACTCCTCTGGATGCAGCCCAACACACAGCTGCCTTCTGGGCTGCATGAGGCTGACCATGAGCCAGCAATGTGCTCTTGTGGCCAAGAAGGCCAATGCCATTCTGGGGTGGATCAGAAGGCGTGTGGTTAGGAGGTCCAGAGAGGTTTTCCTCCCCCTCTACTCTGCCCTGTGAGGCCACATGTGGAACTTTTTGTCCAGTTCTGGGCCCCTCAGTTCAAGAAGGACCTCAGGGAACTGCTTGAAAGAGTCCAGTGCAGAGGCACAAAAATGATTAAGGGAGTGGAACATTTTCCTCATGAGGAGAGACTGAGGAGGCTGGGGCTCTGTAGCTTGGAGAGGAGGAGCCTGAGGGGTGACCTCATTCATGTTTATAAAGATCTAAAGGGTTAAAGTGCTCAGAGGCTGGAGCCAGGCTCTGCTGGGGGATGCCCAATGACAGCACAAGGGGCAATGGGTGGAAGTTGAGGCAGAGGAAGTTCCATGGAAACAGGAGGAAAAAGTTTTTCACTGTGCAAGTGAGGGAACAGTGGAACAAGCTGCCCAGGGGGGTTGTGGAGTCTCCCTCTTTGGAGATATTCCAAACCCACCTGGCTGTGTTCCTGTGTGATCTGCTCTAGGTGATCCTGCTCTGGCAGGGGGGTTGGACTGGATGATTTCTGGAGGTCCCTTCCACCATTCTGTGATTCTGTGTCCTTGCACTGTGACTTGTTGAACCTCATGCAGTTGGCACTGGCCCACTTCCCCAGCTGCTTCACAGCTGGGGGAACAGAGATCACAGCACTGGCTGTACCTGGGGTTTAAACAGCAGCAGACCTCGTGCTCTGTGAAGGGTCCTGTCTCCTGGGCCCTAGCCAAGAGGTTTTTCAAAGCTTTGGCAGGTTTCCTGAACTGCCAGCTCTGATGTTAATGCTGGGATCCCATGTCATCAGTGCAGGGTATCTGCGTCTCTGCTAAGTTAAACAGAATGCAGGCCAGGACCCCCTTTGCCTTTCACATCTTCCACTCTGGTTTCAAACCCTTTTGAAGCAGAGTGAGCAAACAATTAAAACCAACATGATGTGTATGGCTCCTTCCTTCTGTGACTCCCCTGGCTGTACCTCTTGATAGTCTTGGTTCAGAAACATGCTGCCACACAGAGCTCATCTTTCCATCTATAAATAACACTGCTGCCACTATAGAGCCATCATGGAATTGTTTGGGTTGGAAAAGACCTCCAAGAGCATCCAGTCCAGCCATCAACCCAACAGCATCATGGCCATTAAACCATGTCCCCATGTGCCATGGCCACACATTTCTTGAACAACTCCAGGAATGAGGACTCCACCACCTCTCTGGGCAGCCTGTTCCAATCCCTGACCACTCCTGCAGTGAAGAAGTTTCTTCTCATATCCAACCTAAACCTCCCCTGGTGCAACTTGAGGCCATTTCCTCTCATCCTGTCACTTGTTACTTGGGAGAAGAGACCAACCCCCACCTCACTCCAACCTCTTTCAGGGAGTTTTAGAGAGTAATGAGGTCTCCCCTTAGCCTTCTTTTCTCCAGGCTGACCAACCTCAGCTTTGTTGTTCCTCACCAGCCCTGTTCTCCAGACCCTTCCTCAGCTTTGTTGCCTTTCTCTGGACCTGCTCCAGCTCCTCAATGTCCTTCTTGGAATGAGGGCCCCAAAACTGAACCCAGGACTCAAGGTGTGGCCTCAGCAGTGCCCAGTACAGGAGGACAATCCCTGCCCTGGTCCTGCTTGGCCACACCACTGCTGATCCTGGCCAGGATGCTGGTGGCCTTCTTGGCCACCTGGGCACACCCTGGCTCATGTTCAGCTGCTCTCAACAAAGCTCTCCAGGTCCTTTTTCACCAAGCAGTTTCCAGCTGCTCTGCCCCTAGCCTGGAGTATTGATGGGGTTGTTGTGGCCAAAGGGCAGGACCAGGCTGCATTCCCTGTCACACCAGACCCAGATATCATAATTCTTACATCTTCCCTTCTGTCCTTCACTTCATTCCCATCAGAAAGGTGCTGGTGCAGAGAACTGGGCAGTGTTTTGGGGGCTGAGTGAGGATAAACTGTAGCCTCCTAAGTGTGACGAGGATGAATGGGTTAATTTGTATGGCTCTGTAGCTTCCATCAGGGTAGGCCCCTGGGGTATGTTCTGCCAGTTAAAGAGTGTTTTGGAGATGTAGTGTATAACCTGATGTCTGTGAGGATGTCTCTGGCAAGCCTGACAGAACTAGAAGTCAGCTCATGCATTTTATGCAAAGCTACGTTGAATTAATCTCTCTTCAATGCATATTTAAAGCAGATGTCATTTTGTTCTTATTCCACATTCCAGCAGATGATTTCAAGAATGGGAGGCCCTGCTGCACTGGTGCAGCTGCCTGTGACTGCTCATTCATTTCTCTGTGTGCTCCTGATGCTCTAAACCCAACCATATAACCTGAACAAAGGGCTCTGAGTCAAGAGGCCTCTTAAGTCAGCTCAGGAGCTGTCAAAAAAAGGTCATTTCATGTAACATGTGGCCCCCTTAGCAAGGAGACCTGAGTCCCAGGAAGGGAAGAGCAGGAAATGGGCTCCAGTACTCCCTTGCCACTTCAGACTGAGAGATCCAGCAGTGGATCTAAAACTTGTCTCACCTCTTTGGTGTAAAACTGCAGTCTTTGCAAGTCCCTGAGCCCACGCTGCACCAGGCAGTGTGGGAGACTCATCCTGATGCCAGAGATGACTGTCAGTGGCACTGGGAGCTCTGGGGCAGGCTGAGCACACAGCTGGCTCTATTTGAGAAACATTCTGCTGAGCAGTGCTCACAGAATCACAGAATGTTAGGGGCTGGAAGGGACCTCCAAAGCTCATCCAGTCCAACCCCTTGCCAGAGCAGGATCATCTAGAGCAGATCACACAGGAACACATCCAGGCAGGTTTTGAATATCTCCAGAGAGGGAAACTCCACAACCCACCCTGGGCAGCCTGTTCCACTCTTCCCTCATCCCCACAGAGAAAAAAAATTTCCTCCTGTTTCCATGGAACTTTCTCTGCCTCAACTCCCACCCAGTGCCCCTTGTGCTGGCATTGGGCTTCACCCAGCAGAGCCTGGCTCCAGCCTCTGGGCACTCCCCCTGCACATCTTGATCAACAGCAATGAGGTCCTCTGTCCAGTTCTGGGCTCCTCAGTTCAAGAAAGATGTTGAGATGCTGGAACGTGAGAAGGGCAACAAAGCTGGGGAGGGGTCTGGAGCACAGCCCTGTGAGGAGAGGCTGAGGGAGCTGGGGGTGTTTAGCCTGGAGAAGAGGAGGCTCAGGGCAGACCTCATTGCTCTCTACAACTACCTGAAGGGAGGTTGTAGCCAGGTGGGGGTTGGGCTCTTCTCCCAGGTAACCAGGGACAGAAGGAGAGGACACAGTCTCAAGCTGCACCAGGGGAGGTTTGGGCTGGGTGGTAGGAAGAAATTCTTTCCAGAAAGAGAGATTGGCCATTGGAATGTGCTGCCCAGGGAGGTGGTGGAGTCACCTTCCCTGGAAGTGTTTAAAAAGAGACTGGATGAGGCACTCAGTGCCATGGTTGAGTTGATTGGATGGTGCTGGGTGAGAGGTTGGACTTGATGATCTCAGAGGTCTTTTCCAACCTGGTTAATTCTGTGATTTTGTTCCTCCTGCTTTGCTTGTACTCCTGGTTGCTGATTTCTGACCATGACAATGGAAATAGCTTTTGAGCCTTCTTCATCTTGGCTGCTGTTTCTTTTAGTACTTGGAGCTTTATTTAGGGGAAGTGGAAGAACTTTTACCAAACGTGCCCCAGACAGCATCTGACCTTAGGTGAACCTTCTAGCACTTTATGTGATGCACATGAACAGACTGCATGACTTCAACCTAGCCTTCACTGTTCTTCCACTTAAATGTTCTCCTGGAGCAGCTGTGTAGAGCTGAGCTGGCTTCCAGGGATCACACTGCAAAATATGAGATGAAGTGAGGAGGACTTTGTGTGATTAGGGAGTTGTCGCTTCCCCGGGTGGAGGGGAGGCACTAACACAACCAAACACCTGAACAAATCCAGTCAGTGTGCACGGAGGGGAGCGTGCAGCCTGTCTCCCTGTCCCTGTTCCCCTAGGTTCTCCATGCTGAGCCTGGAGTTTGACTACATGTGCCAGTATGACTATGTGGAGGTGCGTGACGGGGACAACCTGGACAGCAGAATCATCAAGAAGTTCTGTGGCAACGAGAGGCCGCCGCCCATCCGAAGCACCGGCTCTGCCCTCCACGTCCTCTTCCAGTCTGATGGATCCAAGAACTTTGATGGATTCCATGCTGTCTTTGAAGAAATCACAGGTAAAGCAAGCCCCCAGCGGGTTCTCCTGAACTCCCTGTCGCTTCGTCTCCCTCCCTGGTTCGCTTCATTAAAAGCTTCCACGCCGCGCTGCCAGCAACAGCCTACAGCAAGGCAGCACAGGGGAGATTGGAAAGCTGCCGGGTGGCACGAGGAGTGTGAGGGCTGAATTCCTTCTGCCTGCGTGAGGAGCAGGCACACCAGGCAGCAGAGGAAAGCTGCTGCTGCGTGAGGCTTTTCTGCCTGAGAGCACAGAAGGAAAAAGGGAGGAAGGGGCGGGGTGTGTCTGTGATCGTGGGGTTGCTCCACGCTGCCTGCAGGAGCAGGGTCACTCCCTTCGTGCAAAGCCTCATCATCAGCTGAGTGAAAATGCCCTGATGTGACTCTTGGGTTGCCTCATGTATCACAATTAGGGCTTAAAAACCAAGGGCTGTACAAAGAACAGTGGCATTTCTCATTCTGTGATGAACTCAGTGTTATGAATGACAGAAGCAGGGCTCCAGAATTATTTTGGGTTTGGTAGTACTCAGTGCTTGAGTCCCCCACACTGCTTCCCATCCTTCCTTTCTGGCTGCAAAACAACCCTGGAGGTGTAGCTGGCTCCTCATTTTGCCCTTGCGTTGGTAGCAGGCTCTACACTTCTCCTGGATCTTCCTTGTTTAGCTGTGTAACAAATTTTGGTCAGATCTGCCCACAGTTCAGCACAGCAGGCTGAGCAGAGCCTGCAGCTTTGCTGTAGGTAAATTCTGCAGGATCCTAACTCACCTTCATCACCTGCCTTCCCTACACCTTGCTGACCCCCATCTCTTGGCATCATCCTGGGTGTATCTGGCTTAGGATATCACAGAATCACAGAAACATTCAGGTTGGAAAAGACCCTCAGGATCACCAAGTCCAACCCAGAACCTTACTGTACAAGGGTCACCCCTAAACCATATCCCCAAGCACCACATCCAAACCACCTTGAAACACCTCCAGGGTTGGTGACTCCACCACCTCCCTGGGCAGCACATTCCAATCCCTGACCACTCTGTGATTTTTTTTTCCTACTGTCCAGTCTAAACCTACCCAGTCGTAGTTTGAGGCCATTTCCTCTTGTTCTATCACTACCTGTGAGAAGAGACCAGCACCAACCTCTCCACAACCTCCTTTCAGGTTGTTGTAGTCAGCCATGAGGTCTCTCCTCAGCCTCCTCTTTTTCATGCTAACCATCCCCAGCTCCTTCAGTCACTCTCCATCAGATTTCTTCTCCAGGCCCTTCCCAGCTTCCTTGCCCTCCTCTGCCCTGGCTCCAGCACCTCCACATCTCTCTTGGATTGAGCTGCCCCAAACTGGACACAACACTCCAGGTGTGGCCTCCCCAGAGCTGAGTCCCAGGGGACAATCCCCTCCCTGCTCCTGCTGCACACAGCATTGCTGATCCCAGCCAGGATGCCTTTGGCTTTCTTGGCCACCTGGACACACTGCTGGCTCCTCTTCAGCTGCTTGGCCCTTAGCACCCCCAGGTCCCTTTCTGCCAGCAGCTTTCCAGCCACATTGCCCCAAGCCTGGAGCCTTGCTTGGGGTTGTTGTGCCCCAAGTGCAGGACCTGGCACTTGGCCCTGGGGAAGCTCAGGTAGTTTCTATAACCCTTCTGCAAAGACACAGAGCTGTTAGCAATGATCGGTGGGGTGTGTGTGTGTGTGTGACCAGCACCCTGCCAGCTGTGAAGCGTTGGGTGCAGAGCCTCCAGGTGTAACCCTTCCTACCTGTTAGTAGCACGGCAGAGCAGTTAGCTACGGACGGCTGGGCCGGGCTGGCAGCAGGAGAGGCGATAGAGAAGCAGTGGCTGCGGTGGGGGCTGCGTTGCGTAAGGGCTGCCTACACTCCGGGAGCTAAGGTTCTCCATCTGCTGGGAGCTGCAGCCGGCCTGCTTCCCCTGCCCAGCAGGGAGCACTTGGTATTCAAAAGCTGCTCGGCGCTTTATTTCCGCCCCATTTTCAGCCGTAATTATTCTGAGGCTGGGTGGCTGCGAGTGTGGTAATCCACACAGAGCACGTTGCAGAGGGCTTCTTAGGGTTTGTGAGGAGCTCTTATTGTGCACTTCATTATGAGGCTGTTCTGGCCCCGTGTGAAAAGCTTTTAAAACACTCCCAGTGTCTTTTTATGTGGAGCATTAACCTGGCCAGCAGGACAGTTTAGGGGGAGAATACAGCGTGCATGGAGCAGCACAGAATGAAAAGCAGGGGCAGCACAGCACTGAAAGCTCTGGCAGCACACTGCAAGCTTAGGCATTGCTCCTGAAATTTCCTTCTGTGCACAGCACTGTGGAAAAGCTGAGATCCTTGGAACTGGCTGCAGAGATCTTGCTAGAGCAACTCCTTGTGCTGCAGGTGACAGGAGCAGCAGCAGCTGCTGCTTACAGGATGTGGACCAGGCCACAGAGGTGATCTGATGTCCCCAGCACCATAGTGGTATGATGGAGAAGGCTGAAGAATTGTCTTGTGCTGTCAGAGTCGAGTTCCTTCCCTTTCTGTCTTCCCTTCCTCTGAGCCATGTGCTGGCTGATAATTCTCAGCTTGCTGAGGCAGGGGCCCTGACTGCACAGGCGTTGTTGGTTTGACTGCCTGGAAGGTTCTGTTGCTACAAAATAAGCTGCAGAGCCCCTCTAGGGGAGGCCACTGCACCTGGACTTACCAAAGGACAGCACCACACAGCTTGCTGCACTGCCTACTCTGGAAGCAGGTCCTACTTCCCATCCCATTCCCAGGGTCAAGTGGCACCCAGTAATTGGCATGAGTGAGTAGATTTCCCCCAGCAGACTTCAGATGGGTGGCCAGATGGGGAGGGTCTCTCGGAGATGTCTTCTGGATCTAGTTAGATGAAAGCCTGCTGCTGCTTTCAGCAGCACTTTCCTTTGTGTACCCCCAAGCCAGTGATCTTTGACACAGCCTTTGGCAGTGCTGTCCCATGTGGTTTGACTGGAGCCAGGAAATCACCACTCCCCTCAAAAAGAGAAGTATTTAGTGCTCCTGAGCACCAGGCCTTTTCAGGGAGTGTCTGGCACTCATTCTCCTTCCCTTGGCCATGCTCACTGTCACAGAATCAGGAGACAAAGCTGAAAGTGCCCTGGCTTCAAACCATCAACTGCAACATGTCAGCCTGTACAGGTTCTTCTGCTGCTCCTTCCCTCCCTTGGTGAGATTTGATGTCAGCTGGAAGCTGGATACAGTACAATTGCCACATATTTATTCCCTGTAACAAAGGAATTCCTGTCCTTAGTCAGGCCTCAGTCCTCAATGAAGTCATTCATTGCCCAACCATGTATGAATTGCTGTTTCAGCCCCCCCCTGAAAACTCCAGAGAAATCCCTGTGTGGCAGCTATATAATTCTTGCCTCTTGCCATCTGGATATAAGATGAAGCAAAGTCTTTGCAGGAAAGACTGAGGATTCTGCTCTCTGTCACTCTGGACTGCAGCAGAGGGAATGCTTTAAGTACAGCAGTAGACAACCTCAGCACAGGTGCCCCAGGGAAGGTTTGTTATGCTTGCAAACGCTCAATGGCTGCTGGCAAAGATTCATCTCAAAGTATTTGGGCTGTTTAGTGTAGAAGGACAAAGCTGCTCTGCAAAGGAATTGGAATGCAGACCCTGCTAGCAAGTCCCATTTCCAAATTGAATCTGGAAGTCACCAAGCATACTTGGATTGTTCTTTAAGAGTATGTTTTTGTAGTCAGTCTGAGCTGGAGCACCTCTGCCATGAGGACAGGTTGAGGGAGCTGGGGCTGTTCAGCCTGGAGAAGAGAAGGTTCCAGGCAGGCCTAATAGTGACTTTCTGGTACCCAAAGGGAGCTACAAGAAGGCTGCAGAGGGACTGTTTGCAAAGGCCTGCAGGGACAGGACCAGGGACAAAGGTTTGAAATCATAGAATCATAGAATCAGTCAGGGTTGGAAGGGACCACAAGGATCATCCAGTTCCAACCCCCCTGCCATGGGCAGGGACACCTCACACTAGATCAGGCTGGCCAGAGCCATATCCAGCCTGGCCTTAAACACCTCCAGGGATGGGGCCCCAACCACCTCCCTGGACAACCCATTCCAGGCTTTCACCATTCTCATGGTGAAGAACTTCTTCCTCACTTCCAGCCTGAATCTCCCCAAATGAGAGCAGAGCAGATTTAGATTGGATGTGAGCAACAAGTTCTGTACCAGGAGGGTGCTGGAACACTTCAACAGGTTGCCCAGGGAGGGAGTTGAGGCCCCATGCCTGGAGATATTCAAGGTCAGGCTTAACAACTCCCTGGACAACCTGCTTTAGTGGAGGATGTCCCTGCTGACTGCAGGGGGGTTGGACTAGATGCCCTTTGGAGGTCCCTTCCAACCCAAACCATTCTATGATTCTATGATTCTATGAAACTGAACTGCTGTGGATCAAGATGTGAACTTTGCTGCAGAGTCTTGTTCTGTTAAGACAGAGTTGAAGCAGGGCACTAGATCTTGAGATCCCTGGTGTTGGAGATACTTAAAAACTGGTTCTAAATCTAGAGATTTTAGGTTTGCTTTCTGATTGCTAAAACTCACACTCAGTCTGGAAAATAATCCAAGTGGAACTGCTTTCTTCATCTGTGTTTTTGTGGATCAGTGCTGCTCTAGCTGCTCATCTGCCCAGAGAGCAGGCACACAAAAGAAGCCTGGCTTAGTGCACGCTGGAATCTGCTGGTGTTCAGTGGCACCACTGCACATTCTGGTAGTCACTCATCCTCGTTTGGACAGGTTGATCTGCATCACTGCTAGATTTGTGGTGTGCAAAGGCTTCTCTGGCAGGCTTGGGGTCAGCATGGCCAGTCAGAGCTTCCTTAAGCTCTTCCACACCAAAGAAGTGCTCCTCAGGGGCAAAGCAACTGTCAAAGTCTGTGATGAGAGAGCACATGTGTGATGACAGGGTCTGAGGCTCAAAAAACCCCCACCAGAACCGTGGGTCCCAGAACTTATCCTAAGCTCTGGGGTGAATGGCAAGAAGATAATATCTGAATATGTGAAGGGGGTCTGCAAGAAAGCTGGGGAGGGACTTTTTAGGATATCAGGTAGTGATAGGACTGGGGGGAATGGAATAAAGCTGGAAGTGGGGAGATTCAGGCTGGAAGTGAGGAAGAAGTTCTTTCCCATGAGGGTGGTGAGAGACTGGCAGAGGTTGCCCAGGGAGGTGGTGGAAGCCTCATCCCTGGAGGTTTTTGCAGCTGGGCTGGATGTGGCTGTGAGCAACCTGCTGTAGTGTGAGGTGTCCCTGGCCATGGCAGGGGGTTGGGACTGGCTGACCCTTGAGGTCTCTTCCAACCCTGACTGAATCTATGATTCTATGATAAATTGATGTTAAGCTGCTTTAGTTTAGGTGAATCTCTAAACACTGTTGGAGCTTGCTGCAAATTGTTTTTCTTCCACAAACCTTACTCACCACTTGACTCAGTTAAAGGGAAATGTTAAGAGTGAGTGAGGAATGTGGGGAAAAGAACTGCCCAGCCCTGTAAGATCCCCTCTCCAGTAAGCAAGAAGAGCAGAAGGCTTTTGGGCATGCATTAGGCCCTTTACTGTGTCTTAGAACCATAGACTTATAGGGGTTGGGAGGCATCTCCAGAGATCATCCAATCCAACCCCCCTGCCAGAACAGGAGCACCCAGGGCAAGTCACTCAGGAACACATCCAGGTGGGTTTAGAAAGTCTCCAGAGAAAGAGACTCCACAACCTCTCTGGGCAGCCTGCTCCAGGGCTCCAGCACCCTCACAGCAAAGAAGCTTTCCCTCATGTTGAGGTGGAATTTCCTGTGATTGAGTTTACATTCATTGCCCCCTGTCCTGTCCCTGGGCACCACAGAAAAGAGCCTGGCTCCATCCTCCTGACAGCCACCCTGCAGAGATTTGCAGGCATTGCTGAGGTCTCCTCTCAGCCTTCTCTTCTCCTCGCTCTTATCCAGAAGGTGTGCTGTGAAACACAGCTGTGGTGAGGAAAGCCAGACAGGCCTCCCAGCCTACAAGAGCCCCCATGGATGTTCTTGCTTTTGTCTTCTAGCCTGTTCCTCATCTCCATGCCTCCATGATGGGACATGCATCCTGGACAAAAGTGGTGCCTACAGATGTGCCTGCCTGGCTGGCTTCACCGGGAACCGCTGTGAGAGCTGTGAGTACAGGCCCCCTGTGCAGGGGCTGGCACTTCCCATCAGGGGCATTGATGTGTAACTTAGGTCAGGCATGGTGCCAGAGAGCACATTCTGCTTCATGGGGCCCACTCTGGGACGTGTAGATTTCCACTCAGTAGTTCCATTCAAGAGCCTTGTAGAGCAGAGTTGGGGCTGGGAAACAGCATGCCAGTAATCTGGTGATGGTCTGGCCTCATCAGACAGAGATAAGCCTGCCTGCTGTGTTCCACTCTGTGGCTTAGAACACCCCCCAGCTGAGCTCTGGGCAGAGGCAGTCACAGTATCACAGTATCACAGGATATCAGAGGTTGGAAGGGACCTCCAGAGATCATCCAGTCCAGCAGGACTGCCAGAGCAGGAGCACCCAGGGTAGTCTGCACAGGAATGCATCCAGGTGGGGTTGGAAAGTCTCCAGAGAAGGAGACTCCACAACCTCTCTGGGCAGCTTGCTCCAGGGCTCCATCACCCTCACTGTAGAGAAGCAGGTGAAATCTTCTCTGTTCAAGTTTGAACCTCTTGTTCCTTGGCTTATTACTATGCACCACCCAAAAGAGCCTGGCCCCCTCCGCTTGACACAGTCCTAGGAAGGTTCTCTTCCTTCACAGCCACCTGAAAGGTAGGGCTCTGGCACCGTGGGTGACAGAGACCTGGGATCAAAGGAGATGAAAAAGAATAGATTCTGTGCATACCCCACTACATCTGGTTCTGTCCTGCTGAGTGAATTGTAAAGTATCTGAGTTCAAATGAGTTCAGATCAGTTGTCTGTTCTACTGATTTAGTTCTTCATGCTTGAGCAGATGTCTTTATCTAACAGGCCTTGAAAGAGCAAGAAGGGGTAAGAGTTGTGCACTGTATGCTATGATAAAGGCTGTGTCATCTCTGCTAGCTGAAAGGAGCTTTGTGCAGCATTTAAAGTCACTGAGCTAAAGCTTCAGCTGCCCCTGGAGGATTTCAGTGATGCTAGTCAAGTCCACTTGGGATCATATATGGCCCAAGCCAGAAGCATGACTTGCTGTGGCATCACTCTGGCCACAAGGCACACAGTGCCTTGCCAGCTTCCAGAGTGTTCAGTTCTCTGTCAGGAGCAGCCAACCTCAACCTACACCAGCTCACTGCTTCAGAATCTTTTCCCTGCACGTGCCTGTGTCAGGAGTGGGTTAAACCACAGTGACAGTACCTCCTTGCAGGCATCACAGTGAGATAAAAGCCCTTGTGATACCTCCAGATTCAGAAGCAGCTCCTCAGACTTGACTTTTCTCCCAGCAGACCAGAGGTAGTTTGACATTCTCTGTAAGGCTGAGAAGGTTTGGGTTCTGCATGCCACATTCTGCCACACTTCACAGATTCCTGGTATGGTTTCTACAGGGCAAGGGCTGCTGAACACTGAGGGTTCCAGCCCTCCAGGACTGGTGTGGCTGACTCTTCTGCTAACCCCCTCTTTCCTGGCAGTTATTTAGGCACTGGGAACTCCTGAGCTCTCTGCAGCTGCTCAGTGAGATTAGGAGAGAGTTAAAAAAGGTTTCTGTCTGCTTCAAACCCAACCTTCAATTTCAAATGAATTGCATTTCCAGCAAGCCTCAGCCCTAGCTTTGGCAGGCTCTGCACTACAGTCCAGGCAAGAAATGAAGCTCACATTCTTTTCCTAGTTTGCTTTTGTGGCTCCAGTGTAGAAACTTCATGCATGCAGCAGGCAGAGCAACCAACAGAGGAGACAGGCACAAAAGATTAGGATGAAACTCCTGTCTTAGTGTAAAGCATGCAGGGTGTCTGTGGCACCAGGATAGAAGGGAGGAGACACTTCAAAAGCTGCACAGTGAGATTTTTAACTTGACAGGCATCCTGTAGTTTGGTTTGTGAAAGAACACTTTAGAGGGGATAAAATGCCTCCTGATGCTTGTGGCTGTGGGCTTGCAGTTTGCTGACCTTAGAAAATGCTTTTTCCAGCACCTATGTTGCTGCCTTCCATAGCACAGGGAAAGGCTGGCTCTTGTCTCTTGTATGTGGGAAAGCACCATGGCAAATCTCTGTTCCCCCTGGCTCGAAAGAAGCTTTTCCTTTAAGATTTTTCCTTCAGTTTTGCCAAAGCGTATCCTAAGTATTTTCCAGTGTATGGGGAGAAAGAAGTAGAAAAAAATTTTGAATTATTTTTAAGAGCAAAAGGAAGACCTGGGGGAAAAAATAATATCTATGGCAGTAACTCTTTAAAAGTTGGTGGTGTGATTTCTTGAGCAGCATTTCAGGTTAAATGCTACAACAAGGAGATTGTGGCATGCTCAGAATCCCTCTGTCTGCAGCACCAGGGCTGCCCTGGGAGGTGGAAGCAAGGGAAATCCATTTCTTTCCGCAGAAAGAAATCATCAAATCATAATTTAGGGAGTACTGACTACAGCTGTGGGCATTCTGTGGCTGATTCTCTCAGTCTGGTTTTCTTGGAGCAAGTCAGGTGCCATCCCATGAAAATCAAGGGATGAAAAACAGATGTAAGGAAGGGAAGAAATGGAGCCCCCCTTAATGGAAAGTGCATGTAGAAGATTTGAGGTGCTGCAGCAGAAGGTCCTCAGAAAGATAGGAAGGGGTTAAAGAAATCCAAGGGCCAGAGGGAGGCTGTGGGATTATATCATTATGGAGTGAGTTGAGGGTGAATTACAGAACTTCAGCAATGGACATTTCATGACAGAATCAGAGATCTTCCAAGTCCCTCACCAACCCATTGCAGCTTTGTCTTTTTTGTCTCTTACTCAGATTAAAGATGTGGGAATCACTGTTGGAATTATGGAAAGCACCACAATCAGATAAACCACAAGGAGCCTATTTTTTTCTGCTATTACACTAAATTCCATGTATTTACCAGGATGAGCAGCACTGGTCAAGCTGCTTTCCTGGAGTAAGATTAAATCTTCATTGCTCTGTCAGTTACAATCTGCAACACTAATAAAATAATTAAAGGCACAGGTTGCTTGTAATGAGCAGTCTGGTTTGTCCTCTGGGATGGCAGCTTGGAAATGGTCTTTTGCTTTGCAAACTGAGGGGCTAACCATAGAATGATACAATGGTTTGGGTTGGAAGGGACCTCCAAAGGTCATCCAGTCCAACCCCCCTGCAGCCAGCAGGGACATCCTCCACTACAGCAGGTTGCTCACAGCCTTCTCCAGCCTCGCTTTGAGCATCTCCAGGGATGGGGCCTCAACCACCTCCCTGGGCAACCTGTTGCAGTGTTCCAGCACCCTTCTGGTGCAGAACTTGTTCCTCACATCCAATCTAAATCTGCTCTGCTCTCATTTCAAACCATTGCCCCTGGTCCTGTCCCTGCAGGCCTTTGCAAACAGTCCCTCTGCAGACTTCTTGGAGCCCCCCTTGCAGGCTGCTCTTAGGTCTCCCTAGAGCCTCCTCTTCTCCAGGCTGAACACCCCCAGCTCCCTCAGCCTGTCCTCACAGCAGAGCTGCTCCAGCCCCCTGATCATCTTGGTGGCCTCCTCTGGAGCCTCTCCATCAGGTCCATGTCCTTGCTGTGTGGAGGGCTCCAGAGCTGGACACAGCACTGCAGGTGAGGTCTCAGCAGAGCAGAGCTGTGGGGCAGAATCCTCTCTCCCCATCTCTGGTCATGCTGCTTTGGATGCAGCCCAGGCTGCCAGCCACTGCTGGCTCCTGTCCAGCTTCTCCCCCACCAGCACCCCAAGTCCTTCTCTGCAGGGCTGCTCTCATTCTCATCATCCCCCAGCCTGGACTGATCTCTAGGATTGCCCCAACCTAGGTGCAGGACCTTGCACTTTGCCTTGTTGAACCTCATGAGTTTCTCTTCAGCCACCTCTCCAGCCTGTCCAGGTGCCTCTGGCTGCACCCATCCTGTCCTTCAGACTTAGCAACCACAGCACCCAGCTTGGTGTCATCTGCAGACTTGCTGAGCGTGCCTCAATCCCACTCTCTGTGTCACTGATGAAGACATTGAAGAGCCTTGAGGGTCACCACTTGTCACCCATCTCCACCTGGACACTGAACCATTGACCACTATCCTCTGTTTGCCATCATCCAACCAATTCCTTATCCACTGGACAACCCACCCATCAAATCCACATCTCTACAACATCTGCACTGGAACACAGTGAAGGTAGATGCTACAGACCAGCAACAAATCCCTTCTTACAAGCAAGCATGCTCTGTGATGGTGCTGCAGTAGGTAACCAATTCCTATTTTTCAATACTTGGGCTTCCTTCTTGTCGTAAACTGAATTTCCAGTGTACCTGCATGCCCCTGCCAGTAAGCCCTTGGTCATGCTGACAGTCACAGAATCATCATTTAGGCTGGGAAAGACTTCTATGGTCATGACTCCAACCATTAACACAACACTAGCAAGTCCACTGCTAACCCATGTCCCTCAGGACCACATCTACACCTTGTTGAAACACCTCCAGGGATGGGGATTCAACCACCTCCCTGTGCAGCCTATGCCAATGCTTAAGAACCCTTTCAGTGAAGAAGTTTTTCCTAAAATCCAACCTAAACCTCTCCTGGTGCAACTTGAGGCCTTTTCTTTTCCTCTTATCATTTGTTACTAGGGACAAGAGACCAACCCCAGCCTGGCTCCAACCTCCTTTCAGGGAATTGTAAAGAACTAGAAGGTTCCCCCTCAGCCTCCTCCAGAATAAACAGCCCCAGGTGCCTCAGCTGCTCCTCACCAGCCCTGTTCTCCAGACCCTTCCCCAGCTTCACTGCCCTTCTCTAGGCACGCTTCATCCCCTCAATGTCCTTCTTGGAGGCATTAAAGAACCCCAAACCAACAAGTCCAGCTCATCCTGTTCTTGTAGCCTGTGAAAGCCTGCCACAGAGCAGCAACTCCTTCAGGAGATGCACCTTAGGGACAAAGTACCAAACTGAGTGGGCTCATCCCAGCTCTCTGCATGCTAAAAAGCATCCACTCAAGTATCACAGCCTGAGTGACTCTGCAGAGGCTGACAGCTGCTTCTTCACCTCCTGCTCTGAAGGGTCTTTGCCAGAGGCTCAGCGCTGGCTTTGCCTGCTGAAGATGCAGCTGTAGCGAGACAGTACTGCTGGTGCCCCATGGCAAACGCTCTCCCCCTCTGCTTGTCCTCCTGCTAGGACAGGGTGTTCTGACCCCTGAGTCCTCCCAGGGCTGGCTGGCTGCAGAGCAGGGCCCTTAACCTCCTCCTGCCCTGCGGCTTCCTGTTACCTCTCTTTGGAACAAAGGCGGCGAAGCGGAGCTGCTGCGGGAGCAGGAGGAACTGGGCTGAATGGGGAGCTCAGGGCGCAGATCCCAGGGCCATTCTGATCCTCTTCCTCGCTCCTGCCTGCCAAGAAGAGGAGGTTTGTTCTGCATCCTAATGAAGGATCCAACCCAACAGGCTAAGCTCTATAATACAACTCCTTGTTGCAGCCTTTGATGTTTCTAGGGCTGCCCTTACCCTGTTCCAGGGGGCCTCTGAATATAGCTTTAAGGCCCTGCCCCACTGCAGGTCTAATCCCTGTCCATCCTTCTCGGTCCTCCAGAGCTGTGGCCTGGGCTGGTTCTTCAGGATGCCCTCATCCTCAGCAGACTGAGTGGCATATTTCATAGAATCATAGAATCATAGAATCATAGAATCATAGAATCATAGAATCATAGAATCAACCAGGTTGGAAGAGACCTCCAAGATCATCTAGTCCAACCTATCACCCAGCCCTAAGCAATCAACTAGACCATGGCACTAAGTGCCTCATCCAGTCTCCTTTTCAGACACTGCCCCCCCTGCCTTGCTCTGCTATGGGAGAAATGAGCCCAGCTGTCAGGCAAGGCAGAGTTTCAATCCCAGCAGAGGCTAGGGTGAAGCACTGGGCAAAGGCTCTGGACATTAAACGTGGTTTTGTTACCTGACCATGGGCATGGCCTGCAGTCTTCTAAGGGAACGTTTGGACTTTGTTCCACCTTTGCCAGAAGACTCTCAGTAAACAGGTTTCAGGCTGGGGGCAGAGTGGGTTGAGAGCAGCTCTGAAGAAAGACACTTGGGGTGTTGGTTGCTGAGCAGCAACTCAGGAGCCAGCAGTGCCCTCATGCAGCCCAGAAGGCAGCTGCGTGCCTGGCTGCAGCCAGAGGAGTGTGGCCAGCAGGGTAAAAGAAGGGATTCTGCCCCTTGACTGTGCTCTGCTGAGACCCCACCTCCAATCCTGCCTCCAGTTTCTCAGGAAATGAAAGGCTGTAACCCCCTCATGGTATCCTCCCCACAGCACAGCCTCAGGCATTGCTATCAGCTAAATAAATCAGAAGCTGTATCTCTGTTCTTGTCATCCATCCCAGAACAGCCCTGACCCAGGAAAAGAGGTGTGTTTCTAAACCACATGAATTGATTCATAGGGAATCTCCACTTGCCCCACCCCAAAACCATCCTGAGCTTTTCACCCAGTCTGCTACCAGGCCTTGGAGACAAAACCATCCACAGGATTCTCCTTGCAGAATCTCCTTGCAGTGTGGAACGATGGGTGTCCAGAGAAGGGCCACGAGGATGAGCAGAGGGCTGGAGCTGCTCTGCTCTGGAGACAGACTGAGAGAGTTGGGGTTGTTCAGTATGGAGAAGAGAAGGCTCCCAGGAGACCTTCTTGTGGCCTTCCAGGATCTGAAGGGGGCTCCAAGAAAGCTGGGGAGGGACTTCTGAGGGTGTCAGGGAGTGATAGGACTTGGGGGGATGGAGCAAAACTAGAAATGGGGAGATTCAGACTGGATGTTAGGAAGAAATTCTTCCCCATGAGGGTGGTGAGAGACTGGAACAGATTGCCCAGGGAGGTGGTGGAAGCCTCATCCCTGGAGGTTTTTGCAGCCAGGCTGGATGTGGCTGTGAGCAACCTGCTGTAGTGTGAGGTGTCCCTGGCCATGGCAGGGGGGTTGGACCTGGCTGATCCTTGAGGTCCCTTCCAACCCTGACAATTCTATGATTCTTGATAATTCTATGATTCTATATGTCAGTGTTGCTGGAGGACAGGTTGGGCCCAGGTATTCTTGCCATGCTGTTTACAGGTCACTTCCTACCCAAACTGTTCTATAATTCTATGCTTCTATGACTTTATGAATGTAAGGTTATTTTTATACTAATGCAATAAACATTTTAATATTAAAATACAAAAACTCCATTAATCCAAAACATATGCACAAAACTCCTATGTCAAATATAGAAGTCCAGAGAAGGGCTATGAGGATGATCATAGAATAGAATCATAGAATCAAGAAGGCTGGAAGAGACCTCAAAGATCATTGAGTCCAACCTGTCACCCTAAACCTCATGACTATCTAAACCATGGCACCAAGTGCCACGTCCAATCCCCTCTTGAACACCTCCAGGGATGGTGACTCCACCACCTCCTTGGGTCAGAGAAAACTGCCCTGTTGTTTCATCACTCAGTCACTGTCTTCCTGACAGGTCTGCTCTGCAGTGTGGCAGAAATCAGCTCTTCAGTACAGAACAGCTGCACACAGAGGCCAAACCCCCAGCACACATCCCTGCCACACTTGGGGCTTCACCACACCTCTTGTCAGAAGCTGCTCCTGGAGGTGTTGTCTGCCTCCCAGCTGAGGGGCAGGAGACATAGCTTTTGGGGTCTTTGGAGCTAGAAGAATCGAGAGAAGGGCTTGGAGCAGATGCTAGGTTTGGAGTCTTGCCTCTGTCCGCTCCTTGTTCTCTCTGAAGACCACAGATTGCTGTCGATATCTTCTGGGGTGCCAGCACACAGACTGCTTGCAGTGCTTTGGGGCAGCCTTAAAACCGCTCTGCAGGTATGCTAGAATCACAAAGCACCTTTCAGTGCTGGCTCTTTCATTCTCTTCCCCCTCAAAGTTCATTCCAAGGCTTTGTTCCTCCAGGAGGGTTTGTCACTGACACATCCCTGAGCAAGCTCCCTCGCAGGCTCCCCGTTACTGTTCTCATGGGCACAATTTCAGTGTCCTACACATTGTTTGAAGCTGGAACACACCACTGCCAGGGCAGAATGGCCCCAGGAGGTAGGAGTGATGACATAAACAGCCAGCCACTATCCCACTTGCTCTTTCTTATGGCTCCCATACCCCTCTTTAGTTTCTTCACAAGCTCAGGAACTGCGTTTCACAACCAACCAAATTGCCCTGCTGCTTCCTTAGTACTCTCCTCCTCCTTAGTTCCCTTAATTTTCTTTTTCCCTACTCTCTCATCTCAACACTTGGTAATTGCCATCTCCTTTTCTTAAACAGGCAATGCCAGGCCTTCCTTTCTGTCTGAACTCCAGCTGAGATCCCTGCAAAAGGCTGGAGGAGCTGTTGTGTCAGCTAGGCGAGGGTGAATCCCCCCCATGAGGTGATGTTCTCCCGTTCCACTTCATGCACCTTCACAAACATGGCCTCACAGCAGCAGCCACTGCCTCAGAGCATCTTTCTCATCAGTGCCTGAGCACTGTCCCTCTTTAGCTAGATGCTGAAACATCTTGAGTTGGCCATGAAAATGATGAGGGGGCTGGAGCAGCTCTGCTAGGAGGACAGGCTGAGGGAGCTGAAGGTGTTCATCCTGGAGAAGAAAAGGCTTCAGGCACACCTAAGAGCACCCTGCAAGGGGGGCTACAAGAAGGCTGCAGAGGGACTGTTTTGCAAAGGCCAGCAGGGACAGGATGAGGGACAATGGTTTGAAATGAGAGCAGAGCAGATTTAGATTGGATGTGAGCAACAAGTTCTGCACCAGGAGGGTGCTGGAACACTTCAACAGGTTGCCCAGGGAGGTGGTTGAGGCCTCATGCCTGGAGATGCTCAAAGTGAGGCTGGAGAAGGCTGTGAGCAACCTGCTGTAGTGAAGGATGTCCCTGCTGGCTGCAGGGGGTTGGACTGGATGCCCTTTGGAGGTCCCTTCCAACCCAAACCAGTCTGTGATTCCATGATTTACTCTCCTTTGTAATTTGATGTCATAATGAGCACAGCAGCAGCAGTGTTGCCCTGCAGTCCCCCTCCTGAGCAGACAGTGTGACACTGTGATGTCTTTCAAGGGACACATTGGGGAACTTCTTCTAAACGTTGATCTTTTTGTCACTGCTACAGAAGGGGGTTGATGAGGACATGCTTGGGATTTGACTCACTGCAGCATCGCATGCACAGGCAGGGCCAGTTGTGTAATTAAATAGGCCAAGCAAGGACCAGAAAGGTTGTCCCCGGGGGACACAGCTTTCTGAGAGCTAAGAACAATGCTGATAAAGATCGAGTGGCTAATTGTGAGCAGCAGCCTCCAAATTGCCTCCGGATGAATAACCCACAGTGGGTGATCCAAGCATATTTTCACATGGATACGGTCTCATTCACAGGAGCAGGGAGCTGGAAAACACCAGAGGTGAGCTCCCATTGGCTGGAAGGGAGTGAAAAGATTTGAGTTTCAGAAAGGATTACATCATAGTTTTGTGTGAGTATTCCTAGCTGCTGGAGCCACTGCAGAAGTAAAGAGGCTCAGCAAGCAGGGCTGGAAATGTGCTGTCTCTGGTACCTGGGGCTGGCTGGTCAGCTGCTCTCCTGATGATTCCCTGTGACATTTCCAGCATCCATGTAAGGAGTGGCAAAAGGAAAGGGCCAGAGATTTGAACTTCCAGGAGTCCTTCATGGCAGGAAATCTTTGTGGTGAATTGTCTGCCCCAGCATTTCTGCCTGAGCTGTGGCTGGAGCTGGGCATGGAGCTGGGAGAATATGTCCTGAGGCATCACAAGAGGCATGGAGGAAGGTGCAGTTTCCTCTCTTTTGAAACACGAGGGAGGGCAGAGATATTTATCCAAAATCCTCCCTTGCTAGCAACCTGAATGTACTGCAGGAGGGCACTTTTGGGGAATAATCCTTTTTGCCCCTCTAGGACCTGTATTTGATCCTGAAGGCCAGCTCCTAAGTGGCATCTAGGCACCTATTTCACACCTACTTCACACCTATTTCGCACCTGTTTAGGCACCTTTTCACCATGACATGGCCACCTTTGTGGTGCTGGCTGTTAGCACCTTAGCTTTGAGGGCTAAAGTGCCTCAGATCAGGTAGATGTTGGAGCTAGCTGTGAGATCCCTGCCTCAACCCTCCCCCACCCCGTGCTGAGTTTGTGGTGACAGGCAGGACCAAGCCAGAGCAGTGCTGCTCGGGTGTGTGACTGTTCTGCAAGCTCCCAGAAGCTCCTTGTTCCAGAAGACACTCCGACTGCCTTTGCACCACACTGGTTTCCTGTGCAGTGTTTGCATGCATTTGTTCCCTGCTCTGAGAGTCTGGCTTTACAGGCATCATTTCCAAACCCAACCTTGCCACTCTTGGCTTTCCTTCTAATTTCTGGCTGTAAAAGTTGCAGCCACTCTGTTTTTGTCATCCAAACTGCAGAGCCTGCCAGCCTCGAAAGGTAAAAGTTCTGAGGGACAACAAGGAAGGCAAGCAATCAGCCCCCTGGGCCACACACCAGCCCAAAAAAGCTTTTCCTTCAGAGTTCTGACTGAGACCACCTGTCCTCCAGAGCAGCTCAGCTGCCAGCAGGCTGTTCCTGCTGTGGAGAAGGGTGGTGGTCACATAGCAAAGCTAATGGCACTGAGCATTCCCCTGCTCTCCTTCACAGCCAGCTCTTGACAGGCTCTGGAGGAATCACAGAAATATTCAGGTTGGAGAAGACCCTCAGGATCACCAAGTCCAACCCAGATCCCTACTCTACAAGGGTCACCCCTAAACCATATCCCCAAGCACCACATCCAAACCACCTTGAAACACCTCCAGGGTTGGTGACTCCACCACCTCCCTGGGCAGCACATTCCAATCCCTGACCACTCTTGCTGGGAATTTTTTTTTCCTACTGTCCAGTCTAAACCTACCCAGTTGTATCTTGAGGCCATTCCCTCTTGTTCTATCACTAATGACCTGTGAGAAGAGATCACCTCTCTACAGTGTCCTTTCATGTAGTTGTAGAGAGCCATGAGGTCTCCCCTCAGCCTCCTCTTTTTCACGCTAACCATCCCCAGCACTTTCAGTCACTTCTCGTCAGATTTCTTCTCCAGGCCCTTCCCAGCTTCCTTGCCCTCCTCTGCCCTGGCTCCAGCACCTCCACATCTCTCTTGGATTGAGGTGCCCAAAACTGGACACAACACTCCAGGTGTGGCTGGAAAACAGCTGAGTTCCTTCTCAGTGTGTGGCTTCCTAGTCAGCAGTGCTCAGGAGAGATGGGAGGTTGGGGGAGGTGGTGGCAAGAAGGTGAATGTCTTTGTGGTGGATCTCACAGTGTTTGATGCCACTTATTCAGGTAATGATAGAACTGGAGGGAATGGAGAAAAAAGTAGAAATGGGCAGATTCAGATCGGATGTTAGGAAGAAGTTCTTCCCCATGAGGGTGGTGAGAGACTGGCAGAGGTTGCCCAGGGAGGTGGGGGAAGCCTCATCCCTGGAGGTTTTTGCAGCCAGGCTGGATGTGGCTGTGAGCAACCTGCTGTAGTGTGAGGTGTCCCTGTCCATGGCAGGGGGGTTGGAACTGAATGATCCTTGAGGTCCCTTCCAATCCTAACAGTTCTATGATTCTATGATTCTGTTCAGGAGAGCTTGAGCTGAGTGTTGATCTTGAGAGCAGCAGCAGCAGACGCCAGGCTCTTTGCTGAGGGTAGCTACCAACACTCTGAATCCAGCTCCTTTTGGGAGGAACAAAGCCTGTGCTGAAATGATGGCAGGCTCAGGAGAAGCATCAGCAGTGTCACAGTGGGAAGGACATTCCCACCACCATTTGCACAGCCTATTCTGTCAGGCTCTACAGGACTCTGCCAATCCAGTGCTGCTACCAGCAGGCTTATGATGCGATCCCAGCGTGGAGGAACACCTGGAGGCAGGCAGGAGCCAGACAAGAATGCTGGGACTTCTGAAGACTCAGTCTGGAGCCAGGGCTCCTGCCACACACAGAGGGTGTGCCCTGAGACATCCAGGGCTGGCAGCCCTGAAGGGGCAGAGCCACCCTGCCTCAGGATGGCCTGATGCCCCTTGGAGCTTGCAGACGTGGGTGATAGGTTGGACTAGATGATCCTGAAGGTCTTTTCCAACCTGGTTAATTCTGTCATTCTGTGACTGTCTCATCCAGCCCATGGCCAGGCTCCTATACTTGCTTGAAAAACAGAAAGAGAGATTAGCCATTGGCATTGGGCTGCCCAGGGAGGTGGTTGGAGTCACCATCCCTGGAAGTGTTTAAAATCAGACTGGATGAGGCATGCAGTGCCATGGTTTAGTTGATTAGATGGTGTTGGGTGATAGGTTGGACCTGATGATCTTGAAGGTCTTTTCTAGCCTGGTTAGTTCTGTGATTCTGTGTGAAAGCCCTGCCCACTGCTTAAGGAAAGGAATAAAAGAGCAATTCTCCTAAGCACTCTGAGGCACAGCTTCCAGAAATCCCTCACCTCATTCCCTCCTTGAGGACACAGCCATTCCAGAATCATTTGACAGCCAATGGTCTTTATGCTGTTGGCTAAAGTTAGGCTCTGTGGGCTTATGTGTTAGGCATTAATCCTCTCCAGGCTGCTCTGCCAAGCTGCAGAGGGTTGATGTCTCAGGAGAGCCATCTGAGTCCTCCCCCACATCAGTTCTTTCCTGCCAGCAAACTCTGGGAGGACCTGGGGCGTCCTCAACTTGTGGATGAATGTTGGGGAGTGAAGGGCTAAGCGTAGGAGTAAACAGCAGCAGTCAGAGATTCACATGGGCTGGCAGAGCTCATGGGCCAAGCTCAGCTCTGTGATGGGTGAAGACAATAACTTCTGCCAGTCTGAATTCTGAAGAGCTCTGGGCCCAGAGGGCTTTGCAGAGGGCACCCCAACAGCCAGCAGGAGCTGCTAAGCTGCTGGTGCTGGCTCTATCCCTAGCTCCTGTGCGCTCTGCTCCCACACAGGAGCTCCAGCTTCTGCCAGCACAGCACCGCTGCCCACTGGCTTTCGTGGTGGGAGTCACTCTTTAATGCTGATTTCTGCACAGAGCTGGGCCACTTCACATCTAAACCTGCTGAGAGTGTCAGGAGATGACAGAGTTGTTCCTAGCTCTCTGCCCCTCACTCACTGCTTGCCTCCAGCTGAATCACCTGACAGCTTCCCCAGCAGTAAAATGCAGAGGACACCGCTTCTCTAAGAACTTTGGAAATACAGGGATGCTACACTGCCAGCACTGTTCTCTAGGGATGCTCAGGTAGCCACATAATCAGACCTGCCCTCCAGACTAAAGTTCAACCAAGAAAAGGAATGGGATCAAAGGAGAGCCCAGAAGGCAAACCTGATGGGACTTAGCTCTGCTGGCTTCAGCAGGCTGGGCCTGAGGCAGCAGCTGCCAATATTAGTGAGCTGCCTGCAGTTTTTTTATTAGGATGGGTTCACAGCAGTCAGTTTTAAAAAGAAATGTCTGTTCTCTGCTGGATCTGAGGTTTCACTATTATTTTCTTAATCAGAGAGAGAAAAAAACCAAGCAACCCAAGAAACCAGAACTTCCGTATATACTGCATGGTGTGCACCCTCCAGCAGCAGCATCTTGGAGCTGTGATTATCTGGGGCTTCCACCTGTTCTGGCTCCAGAGTTCCTGCCAGCCATTGCCCTGAAGCCAGGAAACCTCAAAGCTCAGCATCCAAACTCCTGTTGCTGAGGTTCCCTGTGCAGCATTTCTCTGGTTCAGGGGCTGCTGCAGTGTTTAGCTGCCTGCTGGGGCACAATTACATCAGCTGGAGAAAAGATGGCCAGGCTCTGCTCAGGGATGTCCAGTCACAGCACAAGGGGCACTGGGGACAAGCTGGAGCAGAGGAGGTGCCACAGGAACAGAAGGGAAAACTTTGTGACTGTGAGGGTGCTGGAGCCCTGGAGCAGGCTGCCCAGAGAGGTTGTGGAGTCTCCTTCTCTGGGGACTTTCCAGCCCCACCTGGATGTGTTCTGTGTGACCTGCCCTGGGTGCTGCTGCTCTGGCAAGGGGGTTGGACTGGATGATCTCTGGAGGTGCCTTCCAGCCCCTGACATTCTGTGATTTAAGCTTTCTCCTGACAAAATGTCACTTTTCTGAGAATAGTTATTTACCTTTCTTCAGCTTCAGGCTCCATCAGGCTTTCTCTGACAGACTGATTTGGGTAGGATGGTGGCACCTGGTGCCTAGAAGCAAGCCTACAGCTCTCTCTTCTGCTGCAGAAGACATCTGCTAGTATTCCCAAGACCAGAAGCTGCTCTGCCTGTTCCCAAGTGCAGTTTCTATGGCCATTTTCAGTGCTGGGTCTCCACTGAGCATGCCAGCACACGTTACATGAAGCAATATTCTGAGTGTGTAGCAAAATGTTCCCCAGAGCCACTACTCAACGGCCAAAATGTGCTAAGAAATATCAGCATAGGTCAGCCTCTGCCCTGGGAATATGCATCAAGAGAAATCCCTTTAGCAGGAGCAGAAGCATTCAAAAAACCCTGTAATCAGGCTGAGAACAAAACCCCAGCCAGTGAGAAGCTCTTGAAGCTCCTCTGTCCAGAAGGGATAAAAATGGAAGTGCAAACTTTTATTAGTAGCAGCAATGAGAAATGAAAATTGATTTCAGGCATGCAATTTATTATTGAAAGGATGTGCAGAATTTAGAGCTGATGTCTGATAGATGTGAGGGGCTGTCTGGAATGGAACAGGGGAACTGGGGAGAGGAAGGCAGAAGAAGGAAATGATCTTCATTTAATAAAGGGACCCGGGGACAGAAGCAAATGATAAATTGGTCAGGAAGGACTGGAAGGATGTTGAATCAAAGAATGGTTGGGTTGGAAAGGACCTCCAAAGGTCATCCAGTCCAATGCCCCTGCACTCAGCAGGGACATCCCCCACTACAGCAGGTTGCTCACAGCCTTCTCCAGCCTCACCTTCAACATCTCCAGGCATGGGGCCTCAATTCCCTCCCTGGGCAACCTGTTGCAGTGTCCCAGCACCCTTCTAGTGCAGAACTTGTTCCTCACATCCAATCTCAATCTGCTCTGCTCTCATTTCAAACCATTGGCCCTGGTCCTGTCCCTGCAGCCCTTTGCAAACAGTCCCTCTGCAGCCTTCTTGGAGCCTCTTTCAGGTCCCAGCAGGCTGCTCTTAGATCTGCCTGGAACCTTCTCTTCTCCAGGCTGAACACCCCCAGCTCCCTCAGCCTGTCCTCCTAGCAGAGCTGCTCCAGCCCCTGATCATCTTGGTGGCCTCCTCTGGAGCCTCTCCATCAGGTCCATGTCCTTGCTGTGTGGAGGGCTCCAGAGCTGGACACAGCACTGCAGGTGAGGGCTCAGCAGAGCAGAGCAGAGGGGCAGAATCCTCTCTCCCATCTCTGGCAATGCTGCTTTGGATGCAGCCCAGGCTGCCATCTGCCTTCTGTGCTGCAAGCTCACACTGCTGCCTCATGTCCAGCTTCTCTCCCACCAGCACCCCAAGTCCTTCTCTGCAGGGCTGTTCTCATTCTCATCATCCCCCAGCCTGGACTGATCTCCAGGATTGCCCTGACCTAGGTGCAGGACCTTGCACTTTGCTTTGTTGAACCTCAGGAGGTTCTCCTCATCCTGTCCAGGTGCCTCTGGCTGCACCCATCCTGTCCTTCAGACTTAGCAACCACAGCACCCAGCTTGGTGTCATCTGCAGACGTGCTGAGGGTGCCTCAATCTCACTCTCTGTGTCACTGATGAAGACATTGAACAGCACTGGTCCCAGGACAGAGCCTTGAGGGTCACCACTTGTCACCCATCTCCATCTGGACATCATTGATGAAGACATTGAACAGCACTGCTCCCAGGACAGAGCCTTGAGGCTCACCACTTGTCACCCATCTCCACCTGGACACTCAGCCATTGACCACTACCCTCTGTTTGCCATCATCCAACCAATTCCTTGTCCACTGGACAGGCCACCCATCAAATCCACATCTCTCCAGCTTAGAGAGAAGTATGCTGAAGGGAGCAAAGTGTAGCTGAAGAGATCATCTATCTCAATGGAGATAAAATGGGCAGGAAAACTATTTCTAGATGGCAGATAATTCTGACCTGAGGAATGGCTCCTGCATAAAAATTAAAAGGGAGAGGAACTGGCACTGTTAATAATGAAACATTGTACTTAAAATTGCAGGGACTCACTGTTCCTCTAGTCTAGTTTTTCTCAGATTGGGGAATGTTGTCTGTGACATGTGGAGCCATTTTAATGTTTCATGTGGGACAGAAATAGTCAGAGAATCACAGAATGGTTTGGGTTGGAAGGGACCTGAAAGATCACCCAGTTCCTACCCCCCTTCCATGGGCAGGGACACTTCTCACCAGCACAGGTTGATCAAGGCCTCATCCAGCCTGGCCTCGAAGCCCTCCAGGAAGGGGGCATCCACAACCTCCCTGAGCTACCAGTTCCAGTGTCTCACCACCCTCACTGCAAAGAATTTCTTCCTCATCTCCAGTCTCAATCTCCCCTCTTCCAACTCAAAGCCATTGTCCCTCATCCTGTCACTCCCAGCCCTTGTCTAAAGTCCCTCCCCAGCTCTCCTGGAGCACCTTCAGGTACTGGAAGGCTGCTCTAAGGTCTCCCTGGAGCCTTCTCTTCTCCAGGCTGAACTTTCTTTGAAAGACTTCAAGGTAAGAAGCAAGAAAGGTAGTAAGTTTCCTTGGGAATCTGTGAATTTGTTATGTGGACACCTGAGGCAGCTCTGGATTTTGTTCTGTTTGTCACAGCCAAGCCTTTCTGCCAGAGGTGCCTGTAGCCACCTTGTCTTACACCTTCCTCCTGTGCTCTCCTGGGAGCTGTACTGAGCTGGAGCACATCAAACCTGCAGCAAGGTTTAGACTGGATCTTAGGAAGAAGCTCTTCAGTGCCAGGGTAGGGAGACTTTGGAACAGGCTGCCCAGGGAGGCTGTGGATGCCTCCTGCCTGGGGGTGTTCAAGGCCTGGCTGGATGAGGAGCATCCAACCTGGAGCAGCTGAGCCTGATTGAGAGGCCTCCCTGCCCATGGCAGGAGGTTGGAGGAGATGATCTCTGAGGTCCCTTCCAACCTGAGCCCTTCTAGGATTCTATGATTCTATGAAATCTCCCCTCAGAGCCTGCAGTGACAAGTGTTGCCTTCATGCCTTTATAGACGCATTGCGGAACTCCCCAGGAACAAGGTAGTGTAGCAAAACATGGAAAAATGAAACCCAAGAAGATCTCTCAGCTCACAGTGGGCTTGCCAGTGCCTTCCTGTTCTCTCCAAAGGCTCTTCCTTGGTTGTTCATTATTTGTTACTTACCTGGAGTCCCAGCTTTCAAAGGATGAAACTCATACAATTTCCACTTGTGTCCTACTCTGCCTTTCAAATGTTTGCCAAGCAGTTTCCCTTGAATAAGTTCTCTTGATTTTATCCTGCCTGTGCACACCTCTTTTCCTTCCTTTCAGTATTTTTCTGCATCCCTGCTGATCTGAGCTGCTAGATGATTATCATGTTTAGCTTTTGCTAACCAGGGTGCTTGTTCTCAGCTCTTAGTCACTCTCAAGCTTGTGTTTTCCTCACACTGGTTTCCCTTTTCCCTGAAATCTTTTCTGGTTTCCTATTGCTTTCTAGCTATAAATCCCCTGGTATCTTTAGAGGTACCATGGCATGAAGAATGGGATCAGCCTGACCTTCATGGAGTCTTTGGGTTGCTCAGATATTTTTTTGGCAGACCTTGAGCTAATGTCTTTCATATTTGGCTGTCCATTGCCATCTCATTGTAGAATTCTGCAGCCACTTAGTCCATTTTCTGGGTTCCCGGTGGCTTTGTTCTTCTGTTTGTAGAGAGTAGGGTGCAGAGCCTGCAGAGCTGAAATCCTTGACACTCCTAGTTCCATTTTGGCAGGGCTGTCTCCAACCTTCCAGTTTGGGGTGAGCCCTGCTGGCTTCGTGCTATGATCCATAGCTCATTCTGTCTGAAGCTCTCCGCCTTATCTTTTGCTTCTTCCTCTGTCTGCCTTGCAAGGTGCACTGAGAGAAGAGGTGAAGCATTCCTCCTGGGAAAAGCTGGGCAGGGACTGCTCTTCAGAGGGCACAGCACTAGCAGAAGGGAAATGTTGGTCAGGCCTTTAAGTTGGGTAAGAGCTATGGATGCCAGCTCTCACTTTTACCCCTGCTGTGGCAGGCAGAAGGTCCTCCTGTGGCTTACCAAGACAGATTTGTTATGGCTTCCAGGCTAGAGAACCTAGCTAAAAACAGGGAGCTCTGCTGTGGCACTGAGAGTCAGGGAACATTGCAAGACTCAAACCCACATTTAATTTGTAGAGAGAAAGAACAAACTCACAAAAGGCTCCAAAGGGGAAAAAAAAATCCAGTGAGTGGCTGTGCCTCCAGTGGCAAGGTTTAAACAGGACAGAGCATGAGGGAGGATCTTGTGTCAGAAGAGAGAAGAGAAGCAGTGGATAAAGGTGTGGGTAACAAGAGGGACACATCTCTTAGTAATACTGAACTGCTTTGTCCTCTGAGAAGCCCCAGAGTGACTCTGTGACACAAGTGAGGGTCAGCTAACGCTCATGGAATCCCTGCAAGGAAAGGGTGCTCCCATTCCTTAGATGCAGCTGATGAAGCAACTTACCCATGGCCACAGTTCTATGGCTATGATTAGATCCCACGACCTTCTGCCTCTATATCCTCTACTCTAGGCCATAGTTCCAGTGCTAAACAAATGTGTGCAGGAAATCCTGAATTCCCATCATAAATAGAACCAGAGCTGTTCCAGCTGGGCCATGCTGGCACAGAGAATCCACGTCTGCTCTGGCAACCAGAGCAAAGCAAGAGGACCAAGCCTCTGAACAGCTCAGGAGACTGAACAAGAACACATACAGTTTGGGGAGAGGGGGCAGGAAAGGAAGTGTAACTTGGTGACATTTTTTCCAAGATAGACCTAGAACACAAAAGCACCAAAACATTTGTTCTGCAGAGCTGAACTGGACCACAATCAAACCAGAAAACCTGTACTTAGGACAAGAACTCTGAGTGGTGCATAGATGGTTCTGATCATCTTCTCATTTAATGAGCTGAGTGTGACTTTACACTGAAAGAGAGAAGCAGAAATCACAGAATGGGTTGGGTTGGAAAGGACCTCCAAAGGGCATCCAGTCCAAACCCTGCAGTCAGCAGGGAAATCCTCCACTAGATCAGATTGCCCAGAGTCCTGTCCAGCCTCACCTTGAATAGCTCCAGGCATGGAGCCTCAACCACCTCCCTGGCAACCTGTTGCAGTGTTCCATCGCCCTCCTGGTGCAGAACTTGTTCCTCACATCCAGTCTAAATCTGCTCTGCTCTCGTTTCAAACCATTGCCCCTGGTCCTGTCCCTGCAGGCCTTTGCAAACAGTCCCTCTGCAGCCTTCTTGGAGCTCCCTTCAGGTCCTGGCAGGCTGCTCTTAGGTCTTCCTGCAGCCTTCTCTTCTCCAGGCTGAACACCCCCAGCTCCCTCAGCCTGTCCTCCTAGCAGAGCTGCTCCAGCCCCCTGATCATCTTGGTGGCCTCCTCTGGAGCCTCTCCATCAGGTCCATGTCCTTGCTGTGTGGAGGGCTCCAGAGCTGGACACAGCACTGCAGGTGAGGTCTCAGCAGAGCAGAGCAGAGGGGCAGAATCCTCTCTCCCATCTCTGGCAATGCTGCTTTGGATGCAGCCCAGGCTGCCATTGGCCTTCTGTGCTGCAAGCTCACACTGCTGGCTCATGTCCAGCTTCTCCCCCACCAGCACCCCAAGTCCTTTTCTGCAGGACTGCTCTCAATCTCATCATCCCCCAGCCTGGACTGATATTTAAGGTCTCTTCCAAGCCAAACTATTTAGTGAGTCTGTGGGACTCAGGGTTTAGTATCTACACAGTGATCCATCTCCTTGTGTGTCTCTCACTTAGCCTGGCCATTCATTATGGAACGTGGTGCTGAGGGACATGGTTTAGCCTTGGGAGAATTAGATATTCAAGGCCAGGCTTGAGAAGGCTGTGAGCAACCTGCTCTAGTGGAGGATGTCCCTGCTGACTGCAGGGGGGTTGGACTGGATGCCCTTTGGAGGTCCCTTCCAACCCAAAGCACTCTATGGTTCTATGATTCTGTGGTGTGCTGCTTGCAGTAGTGAAGCAGAGCCTTGTCTGTAAGTGCTGTCCCAGCAGACAAACCCTGTGGACAGGGTAAATATCAAGGTTGATGTTTAATGTCATGCTGCCAGTGTTTGATGCACACAAATAATTGTGCTTTACCATTTCAGTGAGGTTATCTGGAAGGCTCCAGATGCAGGTAATTGGAAGGTATTTCAATGTTTAGACTTTTCAAGGATCTAAATTTCTTTTCTTGCCCCCAAGCATGGTAGCTCATTCAAAACTCCTGTTGAGATGGGAAGGGCTTCAAACACCAACATTGAGAGCAGCTGAGCCCTGCTGATAGGGACACACCTAGATGAGCACTTTGCCCTCCTGAGTGGCTCCAGCTGTGCTTGGCCAAGCAATGTCTGTGTCAGAGGGTGCAGAACTGGTGGTCTAAGGAGCTTTGCTGAAGATCAGCATATTCCTGTCTGGTAATCTCAACTCCTCTGCCCAGTTAATTGTGGTTGGTTGTTTTTTTGTTGTTGTTTTGTTTCTTTTCAATGTTCTAAGTAAAGAATCACCTTAACACAGTCCTGTTTTTGTAATAAAGTGGATTTTTTTGAAATATCTGAACTGTCAGTGGTGATGTGTAGGACTCCAGGTGCTCCTGCTCATGGTATTGTGGAAGGAGATGACTTTAAATACGGGGCCCAGGTTTACTTCAAGTGCCACGCAGGTTACAGCTTAAAAGGCAGCCGAGTTGCCTCCTGTCAGCTTGATGGGATTTGGTCAGCACATCATCCTGAATGTGGTAAGGTCACTTTAAGTTTTGATTCTTATGAACTGTTTCAGCCAATGTATCCATGTGAAGCTCCAATATCCCACTCTGGGGTGGAGTTTGGCAGATCTCTGCCTTAACCTGATGCTCTTTTGCCTTCCTGTCTCTAAGAAGCAGCCAGGGATTCTTCCGTTTTTGTTTTTCCCCTCTGCTGGAGGCTTGCTTGCCTAAAGGGCTGACTGAAGCATCAAATGACTGCAAAAGAATCTCCTCAAAGACTTCAGGCCTGCAAGCTTCTTGCACACAGAGGGAGAGTGTCTAGGACCAAAACCAAGGGAGGGGCATTGTGCAGCAGGGAACGGCTGCTGCCATGACTCTGTACCTCTGATATCTGCTCTGCAGGTGGCTGCTGCACTCTGTGGAGGTGATCAGGGGCTTACTGCATGAAGGCTAGACTCCTATTTTGGCACAATCCCCCATTCTAGAGAAAATTTGATGTCAAAAAAAGAAACTTCCATTCACAGAATCACAGAATGGTTTAGGTTGGAAGGGACCTCAGAGCTCATCTACTCCAACCCCCTGCCATGGGCAGAGACACCTCTCACCTAGACTCAGCTGCTCAAGGCCTCATCCAACCTGGCCTTGAACACCCCCAGGCAGGAGGCATCCACAGCCTCCCTGGGCAGCCTATTCCAGAGTCTCCCCACCCTCATCCTGAAGAACTTCTTCCTCAGCTCCAGTCTAACCCTGCTCTCCCTCAGCTTCCAACCATTCCCTCTTGTCCTGTCTCTAGACACCCTCAGGAAAAGTCTCTCTGCAGCCTTCCTGTAGGATCCCTTCAGGTACTGGAAGGCAGCTCTAAGGTCTCCTCAGAGTCTTCTCTCCTAGCTGTGCAAGTTTGCTTCCATTCACATGAATTCTGCTGTGTCATTCCAAGCCCCTTCTCATCCTTAGAGGCTTTTACTTTTTCTTTAATTGCACAAGTTTGTTTCCATATTCCAGCATAACTTGTATCAATTGGAAAAGTGCTTTCACATGTGTGTGGTGGCAAACAAGGAACACTTTAGGGGGGAGGAAGTGTTGTGAAACAGGTGTGAAACTTAGGTTCATCTGAAAGAGCAAGCAAGAGGCATTCTTCTACCTAGAGAGAACATCTCTAGCTGCAGTAAATGCAGTGTCAGGGTTGTGCTGGCGTCCCTGCTGCATGACGACCCTGGCTAAAAGATCTATTGAAAGGTTTGTCTCTAGAGCTGGCTGTTACTGAACTGCTGGGTGCTGTAATTTGGATCTCTCCTTCCCAGATGTTTTTTCTTTCCTTTGGTTTTAATCCATCAAAAAAGTCATAACCCTGAGCTTAGGGAAGAAGAGAAGTACTGATCAAGTTATTGATAGGCATAGGCTAAGAGAAAGCCTTCACTGACTGACTTGCTCAACCTTTGTAGGTTTGGAGGCATGCACTCTGCTCACCAACTGATGCCTCTAGGCTAGGTCACAGTGCAGAAAGCAGCTCTCAAATAGAGCACTGTACTGTGGGTGATGTGCCAGAGCTGAGCAAACAGGAGGATAATGAGGTATTGGCACACAGGTCCCTAGAGTCAGTGAAGCTGCCACACGTGGTTTTGTGCAAAGAGAAAGAGAAGGGGAAAGGTTCAAGAGGTGAGCCCTTGAAAACACAGCCCTGCTGAGAGTTTCAGAGGAGGGTGAGGCTCATGTCTCTGAGCATCCCTGCCAGTGTTTTCCAGGAGAATATGAGCAAGTTAAAACAGAGAAAACAAAATATTCTTCACTTAATAAGTGATGGCTGTTAAAGGCAAGGACAACACAGATCGCTGCAGGCTGTGTTCCTACAGTTGTCACCACCACAGCCAGGACTGATCCCTGCCAACAACAAAATAATCATCTAGCTGGACCTCTGGCAGAAGGGAACGTGTGACCAGGAGAGTCCAGGAGCAAAGGGACAGAAAAGGATGCCCTGAGGGACTCAAGGATCTTTTCCAACACAAACAGTTCTGTGATTCTCTGTAGCCTTTAGCTGATACCAAGTTATCAGTCTCTTGTGTTTCACAAGTGAGAGAGCCTGTGGGGTACAGAGAAGAAAAATGGAGCCAAATTTGAAGGAGACAGGGCTTTTCCTGGTTCCTGGATCAGATGTCCTCTTTGTCTCCTGATTGTGACTCATGGAGAAGTATTGAAGTGCATATATATAACCTTCAGCACCTGCTGAAGTGCAGTGTTGTTAAGGAAAGCACTGAAATATGTGCTTAGATTGAACCCTGCACTCAAGGTGAAGAGCTCCTCACTGAGCTTGCACTGCTGGAGGTAGCTCTGTGCTTACAGCTGAGCTGAGCTGGGCTCTGCCTGCTGACAGCAGGAGATGGAGCAGGACAGGGCCATACCTCTGCACTGCAACTGTGCTGATTCCACAAACGTGGAACTGCTTTGTTCCATGGTGGTGAGCTTGTGAAGCTGAAGCCCAGCCCAGCTGAAGGCAGCTGAGGCTGAAGCCAGGATGTGGAGAAGTCATTTCTGGTCAGTTACAGAATTGTCAGGGTTGGAAGGGACCTCAAGGATCATGTAGTTCAAACTCCCTGCCATGGGAAGGGACACTTTCCACTGGATCAAGTTGCCCAGAGCCACATCCAGCCTGGCTACAAAAACCTCCAGGGATGAGGCTTCCACCACTTCCCTGGGCAGTGTTCCAGTGTCTCACCACCCTCACAGGGAACAACTTCTTCCTAACATCCAATCTGAATCTCCCCACTTCTAGTTTTGCTCCATTCCCCCCAGTCCTGTCACTCCCTGACACCCTCAAAAGCCCCTCCCCAACTTCCTTGTAGCCTCCTTCAGATCCTGGAAGGCCACAAGAAGGTCTCCTCAGAGCTTGTATGACCTTAAGCAAAGCAGCACCAACACTACCTGTCCAAACTGGATGTTCACTGGTGAGGGTGCAGTGAAGCAGCAGACAGAGGGCCTGAACAGAGTTGCCTATTACTGCCAGCCTGACAGGAAAACCCAGATGAAATCCAAAAGGAAAACCAAACCAAAACCAGCAATAGCCACCAAACCAAACCAAACCTAAAACAGCAACAAAACCAACAAGAACAAAACAAACAAACCCCCCACAAACAAAAAAAACCCCAAACCCAACAACAAAAAAAACCAAAAAACCCAAACCAAACCACAAAACAAACAAAACCCCAACAAAACAAACAAACAAAAAAACCCCAAAACACAAAGAAAAACAGAACAAGCAGAAAACCCCCCACCAAAATCAAAGGACCATTGCAGCTGCTAAATAGAAAGAGCAAAAGAGCTAAAAAATAGAAGGCAAAGCATTTATTAGCATCACACAGGGGATACTGACATCCAGATTTAGGCCAAAAAATTCTGTCTATTGAGAGAAAAAAAAAAACACAACAACAAATAAGAAGAGGAAAATACTGGGAAGGAGGAAGCAAAGGAAGTTTTCTATGCAGAACCCAGCATGAGGAAGCTTTCCATACAAACTGGTTAGCAGAAGTAAAAGCAACTCTGTAAGTTCTCTCTCAGGTCCCATCCTCCCCTTCCTCTCAGTGCTGGGAAAGCAAAATGCAAGCAGACATAAACCCAGAAGGAGAGAGTTTGCTTTCATTAGCTGAGTCCAGGCAGACATTGGAAGTGGAGAAAAGGGAAGAGAATGCCAAGGGCCTGCTCCCTGCAGATAGCTTAAGTGCATCCTTTAAGGTGTCCCTTCCAACCTAAGCCATTCACTGAACCTTTTAGCCCTGTTAATGTGAAGGGGATACCAACATCATGTTAAGCCCAGGTTCTTTTTCAGGGTTGCCAGCTGCCTTTTATTTTTTTTTAAATAACAGTTTGAGCATCTTAACACTTTTAACAAACTGAGATTCTTTGGATGAAGACTTGTGGTGGGTTGAAACCCCCTTCCCACATGAGCCACTCCAGACTAGCTCAGTTTGGAAGCAAATGAGGCTGTATTTACAAGCTAAAACTACAGTCTACACTGGAATGCAATGAATATATACAAAACATACACTGTTTACAACATTTACAGATATGTATAATTAACAGAAACAGCACAAAACCTTCCTGGCCAAAGCCAGGAAAGCTCTCCTCTGCTTCCCCCTTCCCTGCCTTCTCCATACCCCCCTTGGCAAAAGGAAGAAAAACAAGAAGCAGAGAAGTTGTTAGAACTTAGCTTTCAAGGTCAGTACGTTACCTTCTTCAGTGAATAAAGCAAGAAGAGAAACACAGAAGCACTCTGCTAGACTGCCCAGCAGAAAAACACCAGACAGACTGAACTTTGTTTTGAGAACTGAATCTTAAAGGTTTCTATCTCCCCAATGGAAGTGTTTAGAATAATCATTATTTTGCTTTCTTACACCCAATTGTGATTCATTTAAATTCTTTCACTTTTCTGCTCAAACTCTGTGAAAAGAAATTAAAGGCATAGCCTGAAAACCACCACAAAACTAAAGGGTGTGTTGTCTGTACAGACATGTATATGTTAGCCTTGCTGCCCTCATATTTCATCTTCTCAAAGGCAGAGCTCCCAGGTGGGTCTTGAAAAGACATTTTGGATGGAGTGGAGGTTGTGTGGTAATGTCTTGAATGAAATGCCAAGCAATCTGGTGGGTGGAAATTATGCTGTGAACCTGATTAAATGGTTGCTTTTTTTTTTTTTTCCCCCCTTTTCACCTTCCTTATCATTAGTTCTAGATGAAAAAACCTGCTCAGATCCTGGGGGCCCACTCAATGGCTACAGAAGAGTGTTAGAAGAGACCGGGCTCATAAATGGGCGCTATGCAAAGATTGGCACAGTCCTTGCTTTCTTCTGTAACAACTCCTATGTGCTTAGTGGGAATGAGCAGAGGACCTGCCAAGATAATGGAGAATGGTCAGGGAAGCAGCCCATCTGCATCAAAGGTACTTCCCAATCTTGTTTTTTTATGATACCACAGCTCACCAAAGCTGCTGGGGTTTTACTGGAGTTTGGGTTCTATCAGCATTGCTGAGAAGAAACTGACTGACACCTGATACTGAGGGATGGGCACTTTGCCAGCTCTGCTGGCTGCTTAAGCTCAGCCAGGCAAGATGCCAGTGATTCTAGGAGATTTTTTTCATCTTTAAACATGGAAGGGAATGTTCCCTGAGACCCTTATTACCCTCATTCTGTGTGAGATCAAAATCAAAGGAGATAAGGAGGGAATTGAAATAGAAGGAAATAATTGCCTGAGAGCTGCTGTCATAGGGCCCAGCTCTCCTCTCACAACTCTTTTAAGCCAATGGGACCGGTAAAAGACCAAGCCTGGGGATTGCAGCCTCGAAGCTTTGGTTCAGAAAACCACTTGAGGACATGCCTAAGCTGTCTTCATTTATCAAAACACAGCATTAGATATTTTGCTAGAAAGGGAGTGACACAGCTGACCTGGAGGCACTCTGGAGCACGGCTGGAGCTCGGAAAGGATGAATGGATTCAGGCTGGGGAGCTGCCAACTTCATTTTTCCCAAGCAATTGTTCAACACAGATTTTAGTGGATTGCTTGTTGAAACTCGAGTCCTGCTAATACATCCCTGTCCCTTGGGGAGTTAGCTTTGTTCTCTTCCTTGAGGTGGAAATGCTGTCTCCCTGGGGCATGCCATGCTCTGGGGAAAGCAGCACCATTATGGATGAGAATCATTTGTGGAAAGTATCTTTATTGATGTTAGCCTTGATAGTGACACAGAGGCCAACACAGGCAGTAACCACAAGGAGCTGGCTGCTGCTGGGTCCCATACAACACCAGTGGTTATGCAAACAGATAAACCCCATCCTGCAGGATTCCACTGTCTGGAGCAGGAAAGAGAAGCTGGGAGAGTTGCTTGAACTGATAAACCTGAATATTCTGTCCTGCTCTTTAAGTAAAACAAACTGAAACACAAAGTTAGAAATCCTGGACCTTTCTTGTGTTATTCTGTGCATATTCAGGTAACTCTGAGGTGTTCCTTTGAATCTCAGTCTCCAGCTCCTTCCAATGAGTGCTCAAGAAACAGACTCTTAAAAGTCTGTAGCACCTTGCAGCCTTCCTCTGCCTGCCAAGGACTGAGATAAGCTGTGCATGGCAATTAACTACTTTTAATATAATTCCATGATTACAGAAGTTGGCTCAGGTTTCAAACCACCAGCTGTGGTGGTGCAGATCTGGCATTCACTGAGGGGCAAAAATCTTCCTCTGTGGCTGGAAGTGCCAGTGCAGAAGACACTCAGTCACTCCT
Organism: Indicator indicator; assembly: GCF_027791375.1. Classification (NCBI taxonomy): domain Eukaryota; kingdom Metazoa; phylum Chordata; class Aves; order Piciformes; family Indicatoridae; genus Indicator; species Indicator indicator. Next base: position 13,390,184 of record NC_072013.1, on the reverse strand, counting down.
GCCACTATAAATGGGATGGGTCTGGTGGACTGTGGGGAAGTATTTTTGCAACGCTTTCCAGTTTAGGGCCTAGCTTTGTTTTAATGCATGCAACTGGTTACCTCTGTTCTTAATCCAGTGCACTAAAGGTAGTGAGAGGACAGAGTGGGACTGGGTATGAATCATAGCACTTGAGCTGTGCATGTGCAAAAGTCCTGTGCAACCTTGTGTTTTTTCCTAGCCTGCAGAGAGCCAAAGATCTCTGACCTGGTGAGACAGAAAGTGCTTCCAATGCAGGTTCAGTCCAGGTGAGAATGCAATATCTCAGCTACATCTGAAAGAAAAAAAAATATGATTGCTTTCCCCCTCCTCTCCTTTCCAGCTGTTCCCACAACTCCACTGGCAACAGAGCAATGCTGGGAGGGGAGGTGTGGTGGAGCTGCTGGATGCAGCCAGCAGAAAATGCGCAGCTACAGGTGTGCAAACTACTGGGTGATGCTGGAAGCAGGATTGCAAGCTTGTGACAGGCAATGAGCACAGTCTGAGAAAGTTCCTTGGGGCTAATGATGTCATAAAAGAGGAAAGAGTGTCCTGAGTGAGGAGAGCATCAAGAGGGAAGGGGGCACAGCCGTGCAAGCTGCTCCCTTTAGGTTCTCCTCCCAAAGCAAAACAATATAGCTGTGTTTGGGCTGGCCATGGGGGAGAGGAGGAAATAAAGGAGGAGGGGAGGAAGGAATGAAGGGCTGAATCCCATCTGGATGTACCCTTCTGCTGGTTTCTTGAAGCAAGTCTGATCTGAGTCAGTTATGCTGCTATCTTCAGGTTCTTTTTTTGGCCAAGCAGCAATTTCTCATGTCAGGTTTTTCTTTTTTGGAGTACATGACTCATTTATCTTTAGATGCAGTGCAAGAACTGTCCTCATCTTTGGTCTTAAGAACCAAAGCTCAGGAGTGAAAGGAAGCACTTTGGCTGCACTGGGAGCGTGATGAGGAGGACAGCAGAGGGGTCTAACTGTCATCTGTCACTTCCCTGTCTCAAAATACATTAGTCAAAGTTTTTCAAGAGTGCAAAATCTGCATGTTTTAAGCCATAAATGAGACCAAAATCCAGGAATCACTACAAAAAAAAAAAAAAAAAATCAACCAACCAAACAAAAAAGCCAGGAAGGGACTTCTGACAAGGGCTTGTAGTGATAGGATGAGGAGTAATGGATTGAAGGTTGAGGAGGGGAGATTGAGACTGGAGATGAGGAAGAAATTCTTTCCAGTGAGGGTGGGGAGACACTGGAACAGGTTGCCCAAAGAGGTTGTGGATGTCCCCTCCCTGGAGGTGTTCAAGGCCAGGTTGGATGAGGCCCTGAGCAACCTGGGCTGGTGGGAGGTGTCCCTGCTGACTGCAGAGGGAATGGACTGGATGACCTTCAGAGGTCCTTTCCAACCCAGACCATTGTGTGATTCTATGATTCTTCCAGAACACAAGAACCCTGCCATTGCTCTTGTTCTGAGCTTCCCTGTCCTTGAGTGCTCTTAGGAAGTACCTCTGTCTGTGTCTCTCTGCAATCCATAGTGGGACTGCCACGTGAAAAACGTTCTTAGGGCTTTTCTGCACTGCCAGAAATCTCAATGGAAATTCATTCCCTGCTCAGTTTTTCAGACAGAAATATTTTTTTCCCCCTATAGATAAGTGCTCTTAAGCATTAGAGCAAGGGACATGCTTGACATGATGAAGGTTTAAGCATGGCTGTAGTCGGGCTTCTGGTCCACATCTAGGCTGGTGCATGTATTTATTCCTGTAATAATGTGCTGTGTGTCAGCTAATCAGTACAATTTCTAAATGGAAGGTTATTGCCATTATGAAGTCTCTGTGGTGAGGCAATTAGCTCAGTTAATTGCTAAATCAAGCAAATTTATCACCAGGATTTAGTCTGACTCGATTCCTACCGCTGCCTGTTCAAATACTCACTGGAGACAAGCGGTGCCTGACTCCTCTCTTCTGAGAATTCCTCACACAGCAGTGTCAACTCCCCCCTGGCATGTCTTTAGTTAAAAATGTGGTGTCCCTGGCCTTTGGGGAACAGCAAAAACTCTTCCACGTTCAGAGGCAACTGGTTGAGCTCCAGAAACTGTGAAATGAAAACAAAAAGAAAACAAACAAACAAACGAGACACAAATAGGAACTTTGTAGCCACGGGTGCACTGCTGTGTCTGTGTGTGCAAATGCAATGGCTGGGAGGTGAGCAGGAGGGCTGCTAAATGATGGTGGAACCACAGAATGGCTTGGGTTGGAAGGGACCTTAAAGATATCAACTTCCAAGTCCTTCCCACTGAGGCTGCTGAATCCTTCCAGCAGACATTTGGCCTTCACCTCCAGCTAGTGCTGTGAGATGGTTTGGTCACTCTCATAATCTGGAAGTCCTGCATATTTCAGGGTGTTGTAAATGACTTATCCAAGAGCTGTTACTGATTCATAGATTCATGGAACAGTTTGGGTTGGAAGGAACCTGAAAGATCATCCCCACCATGGCCAGGGACACCTTCCACTAGCCCAGGTTGCTCAAGGCCCCAGCCAGCCTGGCCTTGAACACTTCCAGGAAGGGAATATCCACAATCTCCCTGGGCAACCTGTCCCAGTGTCTCCCCACCCTCACTCTAAAGAATTTCTTCCTCATCTTTAGACTCAATCTCTCCTCTTCCAGCTCAAAGCCATTGTCCCTCATCCTGTCACTCCCAGCCCTTGTTGAAAATCCTTTCCCAGCTCTCCTGGAGCCTCTTCAGGTACTAGAAGGCTGCTCTAAGGTCTCCCTGGAGCCTTTTCTTCTCCAGGCTGAACAGCCCCAACTCTTCCAACCTGTCCCCATAGGAGAGGTTTTCCAGCCCTCTGATCATCTTTGCGTCCTCCTTATTGTTTCACAAGCAAACTTTGTGTGTTTTTAAAGGATGCTTAACACAGCTGGGGCTAAAGCTGTGGCACTGATGCTTTTTTTAATTTTATTATTATTATTATTGTTGTTGTTGCTGTTACTGATTCTTTCATATCATTATTATTATTGCTGTTGCTGTTACTGGTGCTTTTATATTATTGTTGTTGTTACTGATGCTTTTATATTATTAGTATTATTAGATTTGTTACTGATGCTAATATTATTATTATGTTTATTACTGATGCTTTTATATTATTATTAATGGTTGGTTTGTTACTGATGCTTTTATATCATTATTATTATTGTTGTTGTTACTGATGCTTTTATATGATTATTATTGTTGCTGTTGTTGTTCCTGCTGCTGCTGTTGTGGTTATTATCTTTGTGCTTTGGAACAGGGAAACACCTCTGCATCAGCTTTACTCATCTGCATTCAGCAAACAGAAGCTCCAGCTGTACCCAACCAAGAAGCCAGCGCTGCCCTTCGGGGAGCTGCCACCAGGGTACCAGCACCTGCACACCCAGCTGCAGTATGAGTGCATCTCCCCTTTCTACCGCCGCCTGGGCAGCAGCAGGAGGACCTGTCTGAAGACAGGAAAATGGAGCGGGAGAGCACCTGTGTGCATTCCAAGTGAGTCAAGGGAAAAAACAAACAAACAAACAAACAACCTTGCAGATAAGCTGTGTGTGCACTGGACTCGCTTGAGGGCAGGGATCCATCCATAAGGATCTTGACAGGCTTGAGAAGTGGGCCAGTGCCAATTGCATGAGGCTCAACAAGTCACAGTGCAAGGTCCTGCAGCTGGGTTGGGCCAAGCCCAGGCACAAATCCAAGATGGGTGCAGAGTGGGTTGAGAGCAGCTCTGAAGAAAGAGACTTGGGGGTGTTGGCTGCTGAGCAGCTCCCCAGGAGCCAGCAGTGCCCTCATGCAGCCCAGCAGGCAGCTGTGTGCTGGGCTGCAGCCAGAGGAGTGTGGGCAGCAGGGCAAGAGAGGGGATTCTGTCCCTTGACTCTGCTCTGCTGAGTCCCCACCTCCAATCCTGCCTCCAGTTCTGGTGTCCCCAGCATAAGGACACAGAGCTGGTGGAGAGAGTCCAGAGGAGGCCACAAAGATGATCCAAGGGCTGGAGCAGCTCTGCTGTGAGGACAGGCTGAGGGAGCTGGGGGTGTTCAGCCTGGAGAAGAGAAGGCTCCGCAGAGACCTTCTGGTGGCCTTCCAGTATTTGCAGGGGGCTATAGGAGGGCTGGAGGGGGAATTTGATGAGGAAATGAGAACACCACCCTCCTGGTTCCCCTTTCTTCAGTCTGTGGGAAAGCAGAGAACGTCACCCTTCAGAAGACTTCGACCCCTACCAGGTGGCCCTGGCAAGCAGCGATCTACCGTGCGGCCAGCGAGGGGAAGGAGAACAGCCTGCGGAAAGGGGCCTGGATCCTCATCTGCAGCGGGGCCCTGGTCAACGAGCGCACTGTGGTGGTGGCAGCTCACTGTGTCACCGACCTGGGCAAGGCCATCGTGCTCAAGACAGCAGAGCTCAAGGTGGTTCTGGGCAAATTCTACAGAGATGATGACAGGGACGAGAAGAGCATCCAGAACCTGCGGGTGAGTAAGCCTGCTGGCAGCAGAAGGTGGCCTCTGCTGTGGGCAGGGAAAGGCTGGGCTCTGAGCAGGGCCTTGTTTTACACCTTGCTCTTTGAAATGCACAGCTGCAGGCTCAGCTGAGGGAACCGGCATGGCAGAAGAGGGATGCATGTCCTCTGGCACTGCCCAACACCTATGTTCACCTCCTAACACAGATCCTTGAGGGAACAGCTCAGCTTCCAGGAGCTGTCATATCCTGAGGGTTATTGCCAGAAAAGACAAGCAGAAGGGATGCCAGCTACTGTCTGAGGTCATTAGCATAACTTATGAGGGAAATGCTTGGGCTCTAGATCCTGGTTTGATGCCATGAGCACATTTCATATCTCAGCCCCAACGCTGGACAGCTCCAAAGTTTATGTCTGATTCCAGCTCCAAAAATAGCACCTCAGGGAGTTGATTTTTTTCTCTTTTATCTCTTTTATTTTCTTTTTTCTTTTCTTTTCTCTTCTCCTCTTTTCTCTTCTCTTCTCTTCTCTTCTCTTCTCTTCTCTTCTCTTCTCTTTTTTCTCTTCTCTTCTCTTCTCTTCTCTTCTCTTCTCTTCTCTTCTCTTCTCTTCTCTTTTCAAGTAGAAATGAAATCTGAAGTAAAAATGAGGAGAAATACAGCAATTTTGTCTGTGTCTCCTTTTTTGAAGTGGAGGGTATGTCTCAGATTTCTTGGGTTTAGGCAAGGAATCACAGTTAACATTATTATTCCCCCATGCCCCCCTTTTTTAAGTTTCTTTGTCTAATCCCAGCTTTTCCAGACTTTTTCTGTAAGGAAATACCTTTTATAACATTTCCTTGTAGGAATACTATTTGCTCTTGGACCGTTTCATCAAGGTAGCTAGCAGGAAAGGTTTGTCCCCAGTATGATGTAAGGCATTGCTTCTATTCTATTTTTGATGGGAAGATGGTTGATTTTCCATCAGAACAGGACAATTTAATTCAAGGGCCCCACTCTCTTCAGGTTCTGCAGGCTGAAGGTGATGTGACAGATAAAATCTCTTCAGAAAACAAGTGGCAAAACTCAGACTGCCTCTTAACTGCCCATATTGCTGAGAGTGTCCTCAACTTGCTTTTCATTAGGAAGAGTTTCTTGCCATGAAAGCTTGTCCTGAAACCCAAGCCCAGACCACAAGTCAGAAGATGCTGGAGCTCTTTGCATGCTTCTCGCTGGACTGTGCGCCCTGGTGAAAGGATGGTTTGGGAGCGGGGGGGTGGAGGAGAAGCAGGGGGGTTGGAACTAGATGACCTTTAAGGTCCCTTCCAACCTAAGCCATTCTATGAATCTTTGCAAAATAAATGAAGGTGTCATGGCAGCACAGGAAGAGCGCTGCTGACCTGCCATGGCTGTCAGCCCCACGGTTCTCCCTTGTGTTTCCTCCCCAGATCTCTGCCATCATAGTGCATCCCAACTACGACCCTATACTACTTGACTCTGACATAGCCATCATAAAGCTCTTGGACAAAGCCAGAATCAGCAGTCGTGTTCAACCCATTTGCTTGTCATCTTCTCAAGACTTGGTTTCCCCTCCAGAGGATTTAAGGATAATGGTGACTGGCTGGAAGGTGCTGGCTGAGGCCCGGGACGCAGGGTACAAGAACGACACGATCCGCATGGGAGCCGTTCGGATGGTGGATTCCCTGCTGTGTGAGCAGCAGTATGAGGAGAATGGGATACAAGTCAGCATCACTGACAGCATGTTCTGTGCCAGACAAGACCACACAGCCTTCTCCAATATTTGCCCTGCTGAGACCGGTGGGATCGCAGCCATCACTTTGCCAGGAAAAGCGTCTCCTGAGCTCAGGTGGCACCTGATGGGATTAGTGAGCTGGGGTTACGATAAAACCTGCAGCCTGGAACTCTACAGTGGCTACACCAAAGCTCTTCCCTTCAAAGACTGGATTGAGAAGAACCTAAAATAAAAAGCTGTGCCCGGAAATGATCTTTTATAACTCTCATCATATCTCTCTCAGTCTCTGCCACTTTAGGCTTCTCATCCCGGCGATAAGCTGGGATAAGTTTAAGGCAGAAAACCTGGTAATTTGTCCTAGGACCAGATGTTCCATCAGGCTACTTTTGCTTAACCCAGGACAGAGGGTCTTAGTGCATGAGAAGTGTTGCCATATTTCACCTGTCTCCCCTGGAGGGAGGACAATGCTCTGCTCCCCAGTCTGACCTACAGACACAGGCCACCAATTCCGACTGAAACCAGCCTGTAGCGAGGGGAGGGGTCCCCTGGGGAAATGGAGAGCAAGCCTCTCCTGGAGATCTGTGTGGCTGAGGGGATTAGCAGTCTGGAACAGAGCAGCCTGCATTCATTAGGATGGATGAGCTTGTTACAATCTGTCCTGTCTATTGCCATACTCCAATGTAATCTTTCACACATTTAAATAAACCGTGGTTTGGGTTTTTAACCTCCACACCTATGTCTGCCTCTATTTGGATTCCTCACCGATGCTTTAGTGGCCACCTTGCAGTGCTGGACTAGATGATCTCGAAGGTCTCTTCCAACCAAAGACATTCTGTGATCTGGGTCATGCTCCAGGGACTCTTCTATTGCCCTTATCTGTTTGCATGTGACTCTCACCTGGGGCTTTTCATGCACACTGAAAAGCAGAAAGGACACAAAATTTGATGACTGCATAACAAGAGGGTTTGTTTCTGAATACATCCAGTGCTGCTCTTGTTGTACATGAACCAGTGGAGGAAATGAACAAGGGAGGTCCTTCCCACCCTGAATTCTGCACAGGTGACACCCTGCAGCATACTTCAAACAACATTTTTCCATGTGGAGTATTCCAAAGACCTCTGAAAGCCTCAGGAAAACAAGCAGTTTCCATCCCTTCACATACTTCTGTGGCAAACCAACTCCTCTGTACATCTTCAGGATGAAGAATAATGTCCAGGTCTCACACTTGGCAAAGGCTTTTCATGACTGGACTGGCATTGAAGTGTTAAGATTCTCCCATTGGCAGGTTGTCCAACAGAGAAACTTTGGTCTCCTCATGGTCCTTCATCACTGCTCTTTCACTGAATCATTCTGAACTGACCAGAGATGAGCCTTTCAAAAAGCTGAAGGACAAGGGAATGTCTCCCATCAGTACCTGGAATTGTATAAAGTGCTTAACACTGTCCTCATGACATCCAGGTCACCAAATAGGAACAGCATGGACTTGAGGGGAAAAGGAAGACCCCATGGCCACACTGAGAGAGTTGCAGTCAACAGCTCAATGTCCAAATGGAGGCCAGTGACAAGAGATGTCCCTCAGGGGTCTGTAGTGGGACCAGTGGTGTTTAACATCTTTGTCAGTGACATGGACAGTGGGACTGAGGCACCCTCAGCAGCCTGGAGAAGAAGGCCTTGGGGGTGTCAGTTGGTGACAAACTCCCCACAAGACAGCAATGGTCTCTTGCAGCCTAGCAGGCAGCTGTGTGCTGAGCTCCATCCAAAGCAGGGAGAGCAGCAGCACAGGGAGGGGATTCTGCCCCTCTGCTCTGCTCTGCTCAGACCTCATCTGCAGCACTGCCTCCAGTTCTAGGGCCCCTAGCATAGGAGGGACATGGAGCTGCTGGAGAGGGTCCAGAGGAGGCCACCAAGATGATCAGAGGGCTGCAGAATCTTCCCTTTGGGGACAGGCTGAGAGAGTTGGGGCTGTTCAGCATGGAGAAGAGAAGGCTCCAGGGAGACCTTAGAGCAGCCTTCCAGTACCTGAAGGGGCTCCAGGAGAGCTGGGGAGGGACTTTGGACAAGGGCTGGGAGTGACAGGATGACAGGGAATGGCTTTGAGCTGGAAGAGGGGAGATTGAGACTGCAGAGTAGGGAGAAATTCTTTGCAGTGAGGGTGGGGAGACAGTGGAACAGGTTGCCCAGGGAGGTTGTGGGCACCCTCCCTGAAGGTGTTCAAGGCCAGGCTGGTTGGGGCCTTGAGCAACCTGGGCTAGTGGGAGGTGTCCCTGGCCATGGTGGGGAAGTTGGGTCAGGACCCTTCCAACCCAAAATGTTCCATGAATCTATGAATCAGTAACAGCTCCTGGAGAATTCACATATGACAGCCTGGAATTTGTAGGACCTCCAGATTATGAGAGTGACCAAACCATCTCACAGCAGTAGCTGGAGGTGAAGGCCAAGTGTCTGCTGGAAGCATTCAGCAGCCTCAGTGGGAAGGGCTCAGATCCTGTAGCGGTGTTCTGCCTCAGCTCTTGTGTGGCTGTTGCAAGTGGAAGCTCACAAGTCCGGCTCCAGCCTTGATTCTCTGAGGCTGTGAAAGTTTGTCAAGAGCTTCTTAGCATTCAGTAGGTTCCACCTGCTTCTGCATTGCAAATTGCTGCTAAAAGAGCAATTAGTCTTGGAGGTCATTCCTGGGCAGAAAGACCTCATGTGCCCTGCTTTTGCACTTTCTCTGTTTTCACTGGTGATAGGACCAGGTGGTGTTCTTTGCATGAAAGAGTTCGAGGGCCACAACCTAAGTGTGTTGCTGCTTCTTCTCTTGTTTGTCTGTCTTATCCTGCCAGGAGATGTTGCTTGGCTGGCAAACTGCATGGCAACAACAGCAAGAAAAATCCTAAATGACGTGAAAAATGAGAGGTGTTCCATGCCTCTGCACCACTGTCAGTGACCATGTGGTGCTCCCCCACTGACAGAAGGGTTAAATGGAAATTAAGAGGCCAGACCTAAACTCCTGCATTCAGTTTTGGGGCTCTCACTCCAAGAAGGACACAGAGGTGCTGGAACAGGTCCAGAGAAAGGCAACAAAGCTGGGGAAGGGTCTGGAGAACAGGGCTGGTGAGGAGTAGCTGAGGTTGTTTAGTGTGGAGAAAAGGAGGCTGACAGGAGGTCTCCTTTCTCTCTACAGCTCCCTGAAAGGAGACAGGAGTGAGGAGCTGTTGGTCTCTTCTCCCTGGTAACAAGGGACAGCACAAGAAGAAATGGCCTCAAGTTGCACCAGGGGAGGTTTAGGTTGGACATGAGAAGAAACTTCTTCACTGAAAGGGTTCCCAAAGACTGGAACGCCTTGGAGGTGTTTCAAAGAGGCAGAGATGTGGTGCTGAGGGCCATGGTTTAGCATCAGCCTGAGTAGAGTTACAGAATGTTTGGACTGGATGGCCTTGAAGCTCTTTTTCAATCAAAATGATTCTGTGATTGTCTGATAGCTCTGGAGAAGGACAGAGTTGCAGGCAGCCAACAAGTGTTTGTCCCTGCCATTGCTGTCCAGTGAGACAGGAATAAATTGTTGGTTGAAAGCTGGCTTGCCTGCCCACAGCCTGTCCATGATGGCATTTAAAAGTGACAACCTCTGTGCTCTGAGGGGAAGAGACATTTTCTTCTCAAACAGAAATCAGAGAGGTCTGGGAGCTGCCTCTTTCCTCAGCTGTGACACCACTCTTGCATTGCACTATTGTTCCCTACTGCTACAGATGAAAGAGAAGAGGCTCTACATGTTGGGATTTTTCCTCCTGTAGGACCTTTCCAGCAGAGAAGGGTGTGAAATAACACACCATGGATAGCAACACATCTTCCCTCTGAGGAAAGAGCTGTGCCTTCTGCAAAGGCTGTCAAGATATAGTTCTGAAAAAAGAAGAGAGCAAACCAGTCTGCACTTGTACTCACTCCAGTGGATGTAGACTTCTGCCTCGGTCTCTTTTGGAGGTTGAGGGGGTATTTGATGGCTTCCAAAAGCCAAGGTACTTAGCTGGAAACCAGCACTGTAAGGAAATGGACATGGTGGAGTGCACACTCCCCTTGGGCACACCTCCAGCGACAAGGAGGGAACTGCCCTGCTAGCGTGTCCCTGGAAAACACAAGCCCACGGGAAGACTGCAAGAACAGACGGTCATTAGGACTCGGGAGCAGCGGGCAGGGTCAGGCGCTTGGCCATGTGTCCTCTGCGATCTCACAGTTCCTTATGGGGGCAGGGAGCTGCCCGCATGGCTGCCGGGTTTCTGCGACACCTCCTTGCTGTAGAAGGAACAGGCCACGGCAGAAATGTTTGTCCCTGTCAAACAGGGCATCGAGTTGGGGAGATGTGGACGGAGAGATCACCGAGGCTGGCAGGCAGAGCCTCAGCAGGGGACTCTGCAGCGAAGGTGTCTGACAGCGTCCTGACACAAGTGTCCGTGCTCCTTGGCGGTATCCCCACAGGACATGAGTGTCCGTACCCCTGGCGGTGTCCCCACAGGACACGGGTGTCCGCGCCCCAGCACAAGGGCGCAGGGAGCGGACAGGACGGGACCTCCGGCCCCAGGCAGCAAGCAGGGTCCGCAGCAACTCGCAGGACCCGGAGAGTACCGGCATAACCCCTGCTGCGGTGCCCGAGAGTGCTGGGGTGAGAAGGGGGTCGCGCCAGGTCACCCCGGCGCTCTGCTCTCCCGGAGCCGAGATACTGCCCGTTGTCCGTCCGACCCACCGAGCCTTGCAGCAAGCCCTGCCTGTGCCCTGCTGCCCCGGGATGGCCGGGGCCACTCCAGCAGCTGCCGTGAGCTCCGCCCCGCGGCCCCGCCAGCGGCGTCCCACCCATCCCCGATCTCCCCCGGCCCCCGAGCCGCTACAGACCGCGGCCACGCCGGCGGGGCGGTGCCGAGGGGCGGCGGTAGCAGCAGGCGGTGCAGGTAGGGACGCGCCACGGGGCCGGGGGAGGGCGGTGCGAGCGGGCAGAGCCGCGGGGGAGGCGCTGCGGCCAACCACGGGATAGGCGGCCGCTCGCCGGGGCTGCCCGGGCCCGCCGAGCTCCGGCTGCGCTCCGCCGCCAGGCCGAGCCTGTGCGGAGCCGCCGGCGGTCCCGCCGCCCCGGCAGGTGTGGCCATCCTGCACGCCGCCGCTCCGGCAGGGGGCAGCACTGCTCCGCGCCGCCGCCGTGTCGTGCCCCTCGTACTCGCGGCGGCCGCGCCGCACCCCGCTCGTCTTTCGGGCCGGGCGGCCCTTGTCCGCCGCGGCTTTGCGGGTCTGCCGCGCCCGGCAGCCAGCTCCGGGCGGCCCCGGCCAGACGGGGCGGCTCCCGCGAAAGGGCTCAATGGGCACGGCCCGCTGAGAGGCGCGGCCGCCCGCCGCCCACCGCCGTGGCAGCTTCGGGAAGCCGGGCAGGTGCCGCGGCTGCCGGGAGGTGCGGTCCCTCGGCCAGGCGGGTCGGGGGAGTCTGCGCTCGCCGGAGTGCCGGGCCGCTCGCCGGGCGGTATGAGGGGCGTTAGCCCGCACCCGGACACCCGCGGGGTGGGATTCGTTCCTTCCCGTCGCTCCCGGCCGGCTCCCTGGGGTCCCGGCGGGCGTTCTCAGAGCAGGGGGCCGGGCTTGCTGCGGCGTAGGCGGTGGCGGTCCGCGGCGAGCGGGGCAGGTCGCGATCGGCATCGCCCGGCCCTCCCCCTGCGAGGGGCTCGCCGCCCCCCCCTCCCCACCTCCCGGCTCCTGCCAAGGAGCGGTTGGGGGGATTTATAGGAGTAACAACGGCTCGTGATGTCAGCCCGTGCCTAAAATAGAGAGGGATAGACCGCAAATCCACGGCTCCAAGGCTAAAGCCTTCCAATCCCGCCGCAGCCAGCCCCGCGCCGATGTGAAGTCACCCCCCCCACCTCCCGCACACCCCCGCACACGCAGAGACACACAACACACACACAGGCACACAAGACACACACAGACACACAGACCCACACAGACACAGGCACCGCACACCCCCCGGCACCGCACGCCCCCCGCACACACGCACGCCCCCTTGGCGAGGGGAGGGCGCCGGGGACCGCAGCCCAGGTGCCAGCTCCTCCTCGCCGCGCCGGCCACTGCTGGGCCGGTCCCCAGGGCACGGACAGACCTTGCTGGAGCGGCGGCGGCTAGGGGAGAGCCGAGGAGCTGCCGGCCGGATTCTCGCCACGCGGATCCCTCTCCCTTCCCCCCCCCCCCCCCTCCCGGATTACAAGGAATTGCCTGCTCCTTCCCAGAGGCGAGGAAGGGTTATCCCAAAGAGCCAACCTCCTTCGCGCCCCGCGGTCCGAAAGAATCCCCGTGGACTCTTAAGAAGACAGGGGGGCTTTCGGGAGCATGGCATCGACAGAAGGGTGAGGAGAACCGTCTCTTGGGAAGGAGGAACGGGAGGATGATGGGAGGGGGTCCGGCATTGTGCTTTTGGTAACAGTTTCCTGTCATCTGCTTCATTGTTAATCCTCGCCCCTCGCCGTTCCCTAACAGAATAATTAGGGAGCGAGAGGAAACGAGAAACAGACGAGCCCCATTTAGGAGAGGGAGAGAGAAAGGGAAAAAAGAATTTCAAATATGAGCCACTGGAAAGGTTTTGGTTTTCCTTCCATCACTTCTTTATTTAACCCCTGGAGGGCAGATCGAGCTTAAACCACCTGCCTGAGAGAAGAGTCCAAGTGAATGGTTAACTAGGGGGTGGAGGGGGCAGCGGCTTCCGAAATATCATAATAATGATTCAGAAAGAATCGTGGAGCTGTCCCTGCAGCCGCCCCTGGGAAAGGCAGCAAACACATCCAACTTCGTGCAGAGTTTTGCAATTTTGCAGTTGGTGCCAAACACATTACAGTGCTAGCGAGAGAAACGTTGGGAAGGGCGAAGGGTTATACAAGAGGCTTTAAAGAGAAGCAAACACTCTGCAGTCCTGCCAGTGTCCCTCGGAAGGAAACCTTTCTCCCTGCCAGTGACAGGGTGGTGAGGATCAGTCGCTTCCCCACTCTGGTGGGGCTGGGAGCTTGTTTGGTTTACAGAGTTAAGTGGTTGTAGGGAAGAAAAGAAAACGTTTCTTTGATCTCTGGTTGTCCTCTTCTAATACTGGCTTGTATTAGACTACGTCTGGTGTGAGCCTCTCCTTTATCCCTGAATGTTGTCAGGTTGTATCAGCGTGATCTGCTCTGGATAGGACTCTCTGAGGACAGAGTGCAAAAGGAAGCTCTGTTTATGTTGCTTTGGTGTCTCTCTGGCTGAAAGCCTTGCTGAGCTGGTTTAAATAACCTGACACATGTCTGCGAGGGGGCGCAGGCATGTGTCCCCTCACCTGGGCAAAGGAAGGGCACCTGGCTGGCTGCAGGAGGAGTGGAAGGGTTAGTTCTGGTCGCTGGAGGAAAGAGACAGTCTCCCAGGTCTGAGAGACGACAGCTCCATAGAGCTCTACACGGGAGGGCGACAGAAAGAACTTAGCCTTCAACTGTGGCCTTGCCTTCGCTGGCAGTTCCTGCTCCGCATGTGTGCGTTCTTGTTTTGGTAGCAGCCCAGCAGTTCCATCTGCCCTGTAGCATTTCCTCTGACAAGGAAATCACTTCATTAGATACTATCAGAGAATAATAATTGGAGCCACGAGGAAGAAGCTGGAGATGGAGGAAGCAGCCTTCATCTGTAGGGTTGCAGCTTGGTCTTATCTGTCCCTTCCGTATCCTTGGGCTATCCCAACTTTCACTCTCCTCTGGCTGCTCCAGCCACCTGCTGTTTTCATTCCCACCTAAGGCTGCTCTAGAAGTCTGTGCTTGTTTTGGAGTGGTGTGGGGATGTGGGATCTGTTGTGCAGGGGGTTTAGTAGGAGGAAATGTGACCAGAGGTGGCCGTGTTAGAGGGATTTTTCAGCTTTGGGTGAGAGGAGGTTTGAAATGTGTGTAGAAAGAGAGGTGCTTTTAAAAGGAGCTGGCTGAGCAGGTGAGCTAAAAACAACCAGGGCACCAGACACAAATAAGTGCTTTTGCTGTCTTACTGGACAGAACTGCGTTGTCAGGATGAGAAAAGAAATAAAAAGTTTGAGGCTTTGCTTTCCAAGCTCAGCAGACTTACCCAGACCAAGGCAAGCTGAAGCTGTTTGCTGTGTGTGCTTCAGCTGGCGCTCAGCAAGGGCTGCACAGGAGGTGTGCGAAACGGGTCGAGTGGGAAGCCTTTCACTTGGCAATCCCTTGTGCCACTGAGAACCTCTGACTGAATTGTCACCTTTTCCCTCCCCTCAGGTCAAAAGCTGAGGATGGAGATAAGCTTTACACGTTGGTCTAAAGGCCAGCAAACTCAGGCACAGTTAAGGACCATCAGGGAGAGGGGATCCCAACCAGACCTTCTTCCAGAAAGGCTTTCCGCCAGCACCGGCGCAGCGGCAAGGAGGCAGCAGAAAGTGCCTGCTGCTGCGAGCGGAGCAGTGTGTCTCAAGCACACACAGGTACCTGGAGAAAGACCTGCTGGAGTGGGGGACAAACCTGTATGCCCTTCAGCTTCGTGTCTGGTGGCTCCTGGGGATGTTCAGGTAGATACTTTAGCGGAGACTGAAGTATCTAAAGGCTTGGCTTTGTTGTGGTAGAACCATTCCAACCATGGTCGTTTCTTCAGGGTGGTATTTCTCCTTTAATAGGGAAGTTTTCCTGAGCTGTCTGAAATGGGGGTCCCAGGGGTGTGACAGGACACTTGTGAACCACGAAGGTGCATACACAGAGGAAGGCAAACCTGTGTTCCATGCTTAAGAAGCAGCAGGCAGGATTTGCTAGGAAGCCCCTAGCCCCTTTCCCACTCTTTTTTTCTCTTTTAGTGTCTTACTTGGTTAAGTTTATCCATGTGTGGAAATACAGCGCCCAAATCAGTCTGTTACAAGAGGGTGGTAGCCAATGGAAGACTTCAACTGGTACAAAATGAGAAGGGAAACTTCCCTCCAGCATGGCAAAATCAGACCTGTGTGCCTTCTGGGTCTACCTTGCTGTAGTTCCAGCTAGCAGGGCTCTGGCTTACTGTTGAATATGCTGGGGGTATCTTGACTGCTTAGCCTTCGTTTCCCAAAATCCCCTGATACAGAGGTGGATTTTTGGTGGTTAGCTGGTGCTGACAGTCCAAAGAGAAAGGGCTAGAGCCAGGCATTGGTACTGTTGAGGGTTGCTTGTTTGGAAGTCTCTTTCTAAGCATTCTCTACTGGCCATGAGTGCAGGCAGGGTGTTGTGGGGAGAAGTGGCCTCCTGCTTTATGCCAGCATCACCTCTCCTAAGCCCTCAGCATGGTTCAAAGCTCCATTGACATGAGTTGATAGTCACGGGTGGTGGTGTCAGCTGCAGGGCTCAGTCTGTGGTAGGTGAAGCCTACAGATGCTTCTTGTAGCGGAGCATTTAGTGCTTCCTTTGCATTGGCAGGCTCTGAGAGACCTAAAGGTTCAATGAGATTAGCTCTGATCCAATTGGTGCCCATGTTTGCCTTCAGACCTTGAAGCTAAATCCTGAACACCTTGCTTCACATGACTTTGTTCACATGGGGCTCTCATCCCTTCCTTTCCAGAAAGGAAAGAGTGCAACATCTTGCTCCTGGGGCTTGGGGTTATATTTTGGAAAAGAGGAGGTTTGAGGGGAGACCTCACTGCTCTCTACAACTACCTGAAAGAATGTTGTAGAGAGCCTGGTGCTGGTCTCTTCTCACAGGTAATTAGTGATAGAACAAGAGGGAATGGCCTCAAGCTACAACTGGGTAGGTTTAGACTGGACATCAGGAAAAATTTTTCCCAGCAAGAGTGGTCAGGGATTGGAATGTGCTGTCCAGGGAGGTGGTGGATGTGTTTAAAAGTGGTTTGGATGTGATGCTTGGGGATATGGTTTAGGGGTGAACCTTGTAGAGTAGGGTTCTGGGTTGGACTTGGTGATCCTGAGGGTCTTTTCCAACCTGAATGTTCCTGTGATTCTGGGATTCTGAGATTTATTGTCATTTATTTATTGATTTATTGATGTATTTTAACCCCCCACCCTTGTGTACCTGGAGATAGGTCTGAGATGACTTTGTAACTCGGGTGTCAGACCCCGAGTGGTTCCAGGCTTTCCTTCACCTGTGTGGCTGATGCTGGGGCGGACACTGAGGGTCCAGAGATGTCTGCATTCTGCACACCTTTGGGCAGGGGGGAGTTGGAGGCATGAGGGTTGGGTCGGGTCTGTCCCTTCAAGGCTGTAGCCACTAGGAGACACTCTCAGCGCATCCACACGACTCAGTCCCAGAGCGTCGGAGCCGGCGCGGAGCAGGGAGCTCAGCGCCGTGTGTGCGGCGCAGCCTGGCAGCAGCCCTGCCCGGCCTTGGCCGGTAGCTCCTCTGCCAGCTCACAGGCATAGCCAGGGAGCCACTGGGGAGCCAGTCCTGGTGGCAGTTTGAATGTCATCACCACGTTTTGGGCAGCTTAATCGTGCTGACGTGTGCTTTTCACGTCCCCTGGGCACGGGGCTACGGAGCAGTCTGAGGGCAGGTTTGTGGCAGGACAGAGATGTTTCCCTGTGAGGAGAGGCTGAGGGAGCTGGGGGTGTTTAGCCTGGAGAAGAGGAGGCTCAGGGCAGACCTCATTGCTCTCTACAACTGCCTGAAGGGAGGTTGTAGCCAGGTGGGGGTTGGTCTCTTCTCCCAGGCAACCAGCAGCAGAACAAGAGGACACAGTCTCAAGCTGCACCAGGGGAAGTTTAGGCTGGAGGTGAGGAGAAAGTTCTTCCCAGAAAGAGTAATTGGCCGTTGGAATGTGCTGCTCAGGGAGGTGGTGGAGTCACCATCCCTGGAGGTGTTCAAGGGAAGATTGGGTGTGTCACTTGGGGCCATGGTTTGGTTAGGTATTAGGTAATAGGTTGGACTTGATGATCTCTGAGGTCTTTTCCAACCTGGCTAATTCTGTGCTTCTGTTGCCCCAGGGGGGCTGGCAGGCAAGGGGCTGTGCCTGGGTGCTTACTCCTTGAGCAATGCAGGGGAGCAGTGCCATGAGGCACTGCTGGAACCAGGAAGCTGAGGAATGACTGCAGGCTGTGCTTTGGGTAGTGACAGGCTTGTGAGTGCTTCACAACTTGAGATGCTCCAAATATGAATCAGGTTTCTGGTCCACGAAATGGCAGGGATGCAGATTTCCCATTCTGCTCAGAGCAGCAAGCTGCAGAGGTGCCTGTCTTGATATTTGACTTCATCAATTACAGGAGAAAAGACCCCAAAACAAACCCCATCTGTGGCCTTTCCCTTCTCCCCAAACTTGATTGTTCCTGCATCCTTCTTCTGTAGATACTCTTCATCCTCATGTTCCCTGTGTCTGAAGCTGCATTTCCACAGGGAGGAAGATGCTTCCTCTGTGCTACCTGATCACCAAACCCCACCACTGGGGGCCAGATCAGGGACTGTGTGATTTGACATCTCCAAAATCAGCCACAGCATGTAGTGTGGAGCTTGCACAGGTTTGGGACTAGCTGTGGGAAGTTAACACAGGAGGCACAAATAATAAACACCCTACCTGGCATTGGATCATCATGGAATCATAGAACTGTTTTGTCTGGAAAAGACCTCCAAGAACATCCAGTCCAGCCATCAACCCAACACCACCAAGCCATTAGATCATGTCCCCGAGCACCATGGCCACACATTTCTTGAACACCTCCAGGGATGGGGACTCCACCACCTCTCTGGGCAGCCTGTTCCAATCCCTGACCACTCTTGCAGCGAAGAATTCTTTCCTCATCTCCAAACTAACCCTCCCCTGGCACAATTTCAGGCCATTTCCCCTCATCCTATCACCTGATACTAGGGAGAAGAGGTCAACTCTCACCTGGCTCCAGCCTCCTTTCAGGGAGTTGCAGAGAGCAATGAGGTCTCTCCTCAGCCTCTTTTTCTCCACACTAAACACCCCCAGCTCCCTCAGCTGCTCTTCACCAGTCCTGTTCTCCAGACCCTACCTCAGCTTTTTTGCTCTTCTCTGGACCTGCTCCAGCCTCTCAATGTCCTTCTTGTGCTGAGATGCCCAAAACTGAACCCAGGATTCAAGGTGTGACCTTACCAGTGCTGAGTACAGGAGGACAATCCCTGCCCTGTCCTGCTTGGCCACACCATTGCTGATCCAGGCCAAGATGCTGGTGGCCTTCTTGGCCACCTGAGCACACACTGGGCTCATCTTCAGCTGGCTGTCAACCAACACCTCCAGGTCGTTTTCTGCTGGGCAGTTTTCAGCCACTTCTCCCCAAGCCTGGAGCCTTCATGGGGTTGTTGCGATCCAAGTACAGGATCTGGCACTTGGCCTTGTTGAACCTCATACAGGTGACCTTGGCCCATCAATCCAGCCTGGCCAGATCCATCTGCATCCAACCTTGTGGATGCAAGTTGATCTGTCCAGCATTATATGAACAAATTTGAACCTTAAGAAGTGATTTATTAGAGAGGGTTGGTGGCTGTGGTGGGTTTGATTTATTAGAGAGGGTTGGTGGCTGTGGTGGGTTTGGATCATGGAGTAAGAGTGCTAAAGTCACATGCTGCATTCGTTGCAGCAGGTTGAGAGAGGTGATTCTGCCCTACTGCTCTGCTCTGCTGAGATCACACCTGGAGCATTGTGTCCAAGTCCGGAGCCCTCCACACAGCAAGGACATGGACCTGATGGAGAGGCTCCAGAGGAGGCGACAAAGATGCTCAGGGGGCTGGAGCAGCTCTGCTAGGAGGACAGGCTGAGGGAGCTGGGGGTGTTCAGCCTGGAGAAGAGAAGGCTTCTAGAGAAGGAGACTCCACAACCTCTCTGGGCAGCCTGCTCCAGGGCTCCAGTACCCTCCCCATACAGAAGTGTCTCCTTGTGTTGAGATGGAACCTCCTGGGTTCCAGCTTGTACCCTGTTGTTCCTTGTCCTGTCACTGGGCACCACCAAACAGAGCCTGGCCCCTTCATCCTGACACCTACCCTTCAGATATTTATAGACATTGATCAGATTCCCCTCTCAGCCTTCTCTTCTCCAGACTAAACAGCCCCAGTTTCTCTACACAGCAGAGATGTTCCAGTTCCCCAATCACCCTTGTAGCTGTCCCTGGGACTCTCTCTATCACATCCCTGTCTCTCTCTTGAACTGGGGAGCCCAGAACTGGACACAATGCTCCACGTGTGATCTCAGCAAGGCAGAGTAGAGGGGGAGGAGAACCCTTCCCCCAGTGCAGTGCTAAGGAGGGAGCCTTCATCTTCAGTGCCTTCTCATTTGCTGTGGGTTGGCTCCCTTCCCCAGCCCCCTGTGCTGTGATCCCTGCGACTGAGAACATTTCATTGTCTGAGCTCTTGGCAGCACTGCCTGGGGCTGTCATGTCCATCCTCTGTGGCTGTCCACCTGCTCATAAAAACTCCTCTCTTGCCAAGTCAGTACAGTAGGAAAGGCTGAGAGACCTGGTGCTGTTTGGTCTGGAGAAGAGAAGGCTGAGGGGGGACCTCAGCAATGCCTACAAATCTCTGCAGGGTGGCTGTCAGGAGGATGGAGCCAGGCTCCTTTCTGTGGTGCCCAGGGACAGGAGAAGGGGTGATGGATGTAAACTCAATCACAGGGAATGCCACCTCAGCATGAGGAGACACCTCTGTGAGGGTGCTGGAGCCCTGGAGCAGGCTGCCCAGAGAGGTTGTGGAGTCTCCTTCTCTGGACCTGTTCCTGTGTGACTTACCCTGGGTGCTCCTGCTCTGGCAGGGGGCTGGACTGGATGATCTCTGGATGTCTCTTCCAACCCCTACCATTCTGGGATACTGTGAACATTTCAGACTTTTATCTTCCACCTGCTTAGTTTCAGAAGCTCTTTGCAGAGCCCCAGGCAATAAAACTAAGTGTGCTTTTATATATTTAATCCTACTTCTATATTAATTTCCAAGCCTCTCAGTGTACTTAAAGCTTTAAGACAATTAGCTGCAATCCATGCCTCAGTGCTGGGAAGGTAACAGGCTGGCTTCCAACAGAGTCTTGTTGTCCAGCTTTTATATACAACACGTTGGCTGGCTCCAAAGTGGAGATCCTTGCAAGGAAGAGCAAACAAGAACCAAGGCATAAAAGAATGAAGGAACACTTCTGCTAATTACAGGCATCTTTATAAGGGCAGGAAATCCACACAAATGTGACAGTTCAGCTTCACTGCCCTGTCTGAGCAATCGGTTCAAGTGTTTGAAAGGAAAGAGGGGGGAAGGGGAATTGGTTTTTACTGTTCAAAGAGAAATGCTTCGTTTGACCTCAAAAATTTTCATTACAGATAGGCTGAGGGAGCTGGGGGTGTTCAGCCTGGAGAAGAGAAGGCTCCAGGCAGACCCAAGAGCAGCCTGCCAGGACCTGAAGGGGGCTCCAAGAAGGCTGCAGAGGGACTGTTTGCAAAGGCCTGCAGGGACAGGATGAGGGACAATGGCTTCAAACTAGAGCAGAACAGATTGAGATTGGATGTGAGGAACAAGTTCTGCACCAGGAGGGTACTGGGATACTGCAACAGGTTGCCCAGGGAGCTGGTTGAGGCCTCATGCCTGGAGCTGTTCAAGGTGAGTCCAGAGAAGGCTGTGAGCAACCTGCTGTAGTGGAGGATGTCCCTGCTGTCTGCAGGGGGTTGAACTGGATGCCCTTTGGAGGTCCCTTCCAACCCAACCCAACCCATGCTGTGACTCTACAATATATGTTAGAAAAGACTCTCCAAGACAGAAATGCTTTGAGGTCTAGTTGGGAATGGTTGCTCATTCTCTTCCTGGTCACTCCCCTGGGTTATATTTTCTTGTCTAAACTGCTGCACCTGTTCTGTGTTATTTAGTAGATTGAACCCATACAGTACTTAGCAACTCAAAACCAACCAAACTGACAAGGAGCCCAGCAGCCATTCAACTGTAAATGTTACATGTCCACTCAGAAATTGACTTTCAACCCAGCAGTTTGAAACCCACATGGCAAATGTGTCAGACATCAACAAGCAAACAAGTATCAGAGTTTCACCCCCCCCAGAGCTCAATGTTTTTATTCACTGTTTGCTTTGCACTGGCCTCTTATGTCCAGCAGCCCAGGCTACAGCTGTGGCTTTGCCTCTGCTAAGTATGAAATCACAGAGACTCACAGAATGTTAGGGGATGGAAAGCACCTCCAGAGATCATCCAGTTCAAGCCCCCTGCCAGAGCAGGAGCACCCAGGGCAGGTCACAGGAACACATCCAGGTGGGGTTGGAAAGTCTCCAGAGAAGGAGACTGCAGGGACAGGACCAAGGACAATGGTTTGAAATGAGAGCAGAGCAGATTTAGATTGGATGTGAGCAACAAGTTCTGCACCAGGAGGGTGCTGGAACCCTGCAACAGGTTACCCAAGGAGGTGATTGAGGTCCCATCCCCAGAGATATTCAAGGCTGTGAGCAACCTGCTGTAGTGGAGGATGTCCCTGCTGACTGCAGGGGGGTTGGACTGGATGCCCTTTGGAGGTCTCTTCCAACCCAAACCAATCTATGACTCTATTTTTCAATTAATAACATATTTAGTCAATGAGAGAAGCCTCAGGAGGATCTGCTCTATGGTTTTCTCAGACACAGAGGTGAGGCTGACAGGTCACTATTTCAGGGTCCTCCTCTCAACTCTTGTTAAACATGGGTCCAATGTTTCCCCCTTCCAGTCTCCTGGGACTTCTCCTGACTGTCAGGGCTTTTCAGAAGTCAAAGAGAGTGGTTTGGCAGCTGACTCATCTGGCAGTTGGCTTGGCAGCTGCATCAATCAACATCACTCTGTTGTCTCCCATAGACTTAAGTTTGTTCAGGTTCCTCAGGTGGTCATGAACCTGATCTTCTCTTACACTGGGAGGGACTTGGTTCCCCTGGTCCACAGGGGTCCATAATCTTGGGAGGGATAGGACCAGGGGCAATGGTTTGAAATGAGAGCAGAACAGATTTAGATTGGATGTGAGGAACAAGTTCTGCACCAGCAGTGTGCTGGAACCCTGCAACAGGTTGCCCAGGGAGGTGGTTGAGGCCCCATGCCTGGGATGTTGAAGGTGAGGCTGGAGAAGGCTGTGAGGAACCTGCCCTGGTGAAGGATGTCCCTGCTGAGTGCAGGGGGTTGGACTGGATGCCCTTGGGAGGTGTCTTCCAACCCAAACCATTCTATGATTCTCTATGTAACATGTAACTGGAGAGGCCTAGAGGGTCTCCAGAGGGGAGCTGCAATGTTCTGAGGGTCTGTACCTTACAAACACACACCATGCACCTTTCTCCACCCGGTGCCTTCATGTCTCAGCTCTGGAGTGCAGCTGAGGAGTGCTGCACACCACACAGTAGTGTGCCACATCCCTCTGACTGATTTCTCATCAGGCCACCTTCAGGCTTTGTGTGCATGAATAGTAATCCAGCCCAACAGAGACAGGTTGACTCCCCATACCTGGAGGTGTTTCCACAAGGCAGAGATGTGGTGCTGAGGGACATGGGTTGGCACCAGCTTTGATGGAGCAGGTTGGACTCTATGATCTTAAAGGTCTTTTACAAGCAAACCCATTCTGTGGCTCTGCAAGCGCTCAGTCCTGATAAGTCTACACTACCCTGCTGAGTCAGTGGAGAGCCTGAGCTGTGCTCCTAGAGTACATTTCATGGTGTAGCTTCATTCAGAAGTCACTCAGTGTTGTCTGCCCCAATGCAGCCCTGCACAGCAGCTGGGAATTGCCAGGAAGTTCACTGCAGAAGCTCACTCCTGTTTCAGACTGAACTGCTCACAGCAGTTTGCCCTTAGCTGGTTGCTCATACTCCTCAGGGAAGTGCTTCCCCCCAGGCAGGTTCCTGGCAGGCTTTTGTCATCTTCTGGGTTCTTTCTGGCAGCTCAGCCACTCCTGTGGCCACAGAGCATGGTGATGGCAGTGCCTGGAGCTAAGCCTCCAGTGCCTGGGCTGCTGGCCACAAGGAGCAGGGGTGGGAGCACAGCGTGGCTGGAGCTGAACTGTAGCCTCCAGTGGTGCAGAATGTGGAAGCTTCCTTTGCAAACACCTGCTGGCCATGCAGAGGGCTCCTGGCCCACAGAGTGGCAGGTTGCAGGATGTTGTGGCAGTTGTTGGATGCTTCTTCTGAGGCAGAATCACAGAAGGTTTGGGGCTGGGAGGGACCTCAAAATCTCATCCAGTCCAACCCCCCTGCCAGAGCAGGAGCACCTAGAGCAGGTCACACAGGAACACAGCCAGGTGGGTTTGGAATATCTCCAGAGAGGGAGACTCCACAACCCCCCTGGGCAGCCTCTTCCAGGCTTCTGTCACCCTCACAGGAAAATAATTCTTCCTCATGTTTCCCTGGAACTTCCTCTGCCTCAGCTTCCACCACTGCCCCTTGTGCTGGCATTGGGCATCACCCAGCAGAGCCTGGCTCCAGCCTCTGGGCACTCCCCCTGCACATCTTCATCACCAGCAATGAGGTCACCCTCAGGCTCCTCCTCTCCAAGCTCCAGAGCCCTCAGCTCCCTCAGGCTCTCCTCCTAAGGAAGATCTTCCACTCCATCATTTTTGTGGCTCTGTGCTGGACTCTTTGAAGCAGTTCCCTGAGGTCCTTCTTGACCTGAGTGGCCCAGAACTGGACACAATATTGCAGATGTGGCCTCACTGGGGCAGAGTAGAGAGGGAGAAAAAGAGGTCTTGGTGATGGAGCATCTGGCCCTTATCTGTGTAGGAGCTTCTTTTGCTATGGGCTCTGAGCAGAGCTGTGTCCCTGAGAGCAGACATGCATCTGAACATGTGGCATGTGAGGGATTCAGTAACACCTGGCTGCTATTCCTACCACAGCAATCTAGGACAGGCAGTGACAGCCAGATCGGGATCCCCCACCCCACATGAAGCAGGCAGATGGCAGCAGCCCATGGCTGACACTACAAGGAAGTGTTGCTGATGATAGGAGAAGTGCCTGAGAAACCTCCCCAGCTCTGCAGGCCAAGAGCGTGGCAGAACCTGCAAAGCACCTGCAGAAGAAACCTTCCACTGCTCCCAGGAGCAGTTGTTGCCTTCCTTCTTGCATACCCTGCCCCTTCTGCAGCCACACATTCCCTGGTGGGCTGCTAGAGGGCTCCCAACAGCCCCTTTCTGAGGGGAGCCTGAGGGACCCTCTGAGAGGGATGGTACTGGGCTTGAAGTTAAGGACAGAAGGACCCCACAGCAGGCACTGACTCCGCCTCAGCAGCGAGCTGCTGGAGTGCCCTGGAGAGGACCTTCCTGTCCCCCTGCCCTGGAAACAGGTTTGTGTCACATGGTGGCAGCCTTGCAAACCAAATAAAGCTTGGACTGCTCCTTCAGCCTCTTCCTAGGGGAGTCTTCATCCTGGCTCAGTAGCTGAGGCTTTGGATGTCTCTTGGGTGTTGAAGCCCTGATTGTATCTGCCTAGAAATCAGTGAGCAAGTCAAAGTGTGGGAAACAGATGAAACCCAGAAGGACTTCGTGGTTGTGTCAAGCCCAGCTCTGGACATAGCCTGGCAGGAGATGCAAACTGAGAGTGCAAAGAGCAAAACCCCAGCAGGCTGCTTGGCATTGATCACACCTGGCTGTCTTTGCCAAGGCATTTTCACCCCCTCAGGGACTCTTAGCAATGAGACATTAACTGCCAGGAGCACTCAAGGGTTTATAAAGCAGGAATACACAGAGCTAAATTCAGACCAAAGAGATCCCACTCTGGGCACCTGGATTCTCACCAGCTTCCTGCCCTGCATTTGTAGATTCATAGAATGGTTTGGGTTGGAAGGGACCCAAAAGATCATCCAGTTCCAAGCCCCCTGCCATGGGCAGGGACACCTCCCACCAGCCCAGGTTGCTCAGGACCTCATCCAGCCTGTTCTTGAACACCTCCAGGGAGGGGGCACCCATCCACCACCTGTGGGAGGAGGTCCCTTCCAACCCAAACCATTCTGTGACTCTGCAAGTCATGTGTCCTCATCTCTATAGATGGAGAGCTAAGCTGTGAGACTTAGTCCCTGTCAGGCAGGGATCTGTGGCTGCAGCTGGACAGGAGCTGTCCTGTCACCATTGCCAGGAAGTGCACAACTATTTACTTCCCACACTTCTCATCCCAGCTGATGCTGGTTGCCCCTTCACTGCCTGCTGAGAGCTTGAGTTTGATGGCTTGAGTTTGCTTCTTGGTGTGGACCTGCAGAGCCTTCCTTCTTCTGGTGGAAAGCAAATGCCAGGTTGTCTTCAGATCTGTGCCATGTTTGGGAATGCTGAGGTTCTCCTTTTGCTTTCTCTCAGTTTTGTTGGGTTTGGCTTGGTTTTTTGTTTGGTTTTTTTTTTCTTTTTTTTTTTTTCTTTTCCCCAGTGAAGCTTAAAATATCTGACAACAGCTCCTTATTTTTAGAAGCAGGCTGCACTTCCAGCACTGCAGTCTCTAAGCACCAGTGTGCAATTGATGTGTTTATTAACAGTGGCTGCTTTGGAAAGCTCAGCTTTCAGACAGCACAGGTTTGTACCTGAAGGACAAGGGATGGGAGCTGCACAGAGAAAGGCAAATGGGAAGACCCTGGGGGGCAGATGACCACCAGCTCAGTGCATCTCACAAACCTTCCATCCCTGTTTGTTTGAGGACTACAACAACAGCAACAAAAGTTCTAGGGGAAAAGAAGGTTGAAACCCATCAGAAGCCGCTGGCTTCTGTAACAGTTTCAACAGGCAGATTCTCATGGCTTCTGCTCTCCACACAACTTCAGCTTCTGCTTAGCAAGACAGAATAGAAGGAAACAGGAAAGATGTGGATTTGATGGGTGGGCTGTCCAGTGAGTAAGGAATTGGTTGGATGATGGCATCCAGAGGGTAGTGGTCAATGGCTGAGTGTCCAGGTGGAGATGGGTGACAAGTGGTGAGCCTCAAGGCTCTGTCCTGGGAGCAGAGCTGTTCAATGTCTTCATCAATGATGTCCAGGTGGAGATGGGTGACAAGTGGTGAGCCTCAAGGCTCTGTCCTGGGACCAGAGCTGTTCAATGTCTTCATCAGTGACACAGAGAGTGAGATTGAGGCACCCTCAGCACATCTGCAGATGACACCAAGCTGAGTGCTGTGGTTGCTAAGTCTGAAGGACAGGATGGGTGCAGCCAGAGGCACCTGGACAGGATGAGGAGAACCTCCTGAGGTTCAACAAGGCAAAGTGCAAGGTCCTGCACCTAGGTCAGAGCAATCCTAGAGATCAGTCCAGGCTGGGGGATGATGAGATTGAGAGCAGCCCTGCAGAGAAGGACTTGGGGTGCTGGTGGGGGAGAAGCTGGACAGGAGGCAGCAGTGTGAGCTTGCAGCACAGAAGGCCAATGGCAGCCTGGGCTGCATCCAAAGCAGCATTGCCAGAGATGGGAGAGAGGATTCTGCCCCTCTGCTCTGCTCTGCTGAGACCTCACCTGCAGTGCTGTGTCCAGCTCTGGAGCCCTCCACACAGCAAGGACATGGACCTGATGGAGAGGCTCCAGAGGAGGCCACCAAGATGATCAGGGGCTGGAGCAGCTCTGCTGTGAGGACAGGCTGAGGGAGCTGGGGGTGTTCAGCCTGGAGAAGAGAAGGCTCCAGGCAGACCTAAGAGCAGCCTGCCAGGACCTGAAGGGGGCTACAGGAAGGCTGCAGAGGGACTGTTTGCAAAGGCCTGCAGGGACAGGACCAGGGCCAATGGTTTGAAATGAGAGCAGAGCAGATTGAGATTGGATGTGAGGAACAAGTTCTGCACCAGGAGGGTGCTGGAACACTGCAACAGGTTGCCCAGGGAGGGAGTTGAGGCCCCATGCCTGGAGATGTTGAAGGTGAGTCTGGAGAATGCTGTGAGCAACCTGCTGTAGTGGAGGATGTCCCTGCTGCCTGCAGGGGGGTTGGACTGGATGCCCTTTGGAGGTCCCTTCCAACCAAACCCATTGGTGGTTCTGTGCTGGCCTCTAGCAATGCATGGACTTGCCTGCTCTGGAGGCAGCTGCTTGTCTGGGCTGGACCCTGGCTGCTGTGCGGTCACTCCTCACGGAGATGCACTCACCCCAAAGCAGAGGTGCAGGAGTGGCTGACTTGGCAGTGTATGCTGGGCAGCATGGTGCCTTTGCCTGCACTGCCCCTGACCCCCAGTGCAGGCAAGCCTTGGAGTTGTACAGAATTTGCTGTCCTGAAAGATCAGCTCAGTGCCTCCCTGCGAACTCCAGCAGCTTTGTTTGCCTTGGCTGGGCTGGGGATGTGACTGCCCAGATGAGGCCAGGAGATGGGGTTAAAGAATTGATTTTGACTCTGCTGGTTCCTCCCAGCTAGCAGTAGGCAGGGCCCTCCTCTGCAAGCCTGAGCCTGGCAGCTAATGAACCTGCCAGGTTGGATGCACAGCACAGCTTTGACTCAACACTGACCTGCCTCCAAAGCAGGATGCAGCTGTGCCAGCAACAGGCCTTGGCTTGCTGCAGCCTCTGCCTTGTTCCCTCTGTGGGTGTAAGAGCAGCAGCACACTTGTGCAAACAAGTGATGTGCAATTGCCTGTGGCCCTTCTGGAGAGAAAAACAAGAGGGTAGAGCTCAGAAACACGTCTGTGATGTGCAGAAATAGGGGCTGAAAAGCTGGTGTTGCCAGGGCTCCTCTCACAGGGCATCCTGGGAGGTTGGACTCCATAGAATCAGAGAATTGTCAGGGTTGGAAGGGACCTCAAGGCTCAGCCAGTTCCAACCCCCCTGCCATGGCCAGGGACACCTCACACTACAGCAGGTTGCTCACAGCCACATCCAGCCTGGCTGCAAAAACCTCCAGGGATGAGGCTTCCACCACCTCCCTGGGCAACCTCTGCCAGTCTCTCACCATCCTCATGGGGAAGAATTTCCTGCTAACATCCAATCTGAATCTCCCCACTTCTAGTTTTAGTCCATTCCCCCCAGTCCTACCACTCCCTGACACCCTCAAAAGTCCCTTCCCAGCTTTCTTGGAGCCCCCTTCAGATCCTGGAAGGCCACAAGAAGGTCTCCTGGGAGCCTTCTCTTCTCCAGACTGAACAGCCCCAACTCTCTCAGTCTGTCTCCAGAGCAGAGCAGCTCCAGCCCTCTGCTCATCCTCATGGCCCTTCTCTGGACACCTTCCAGCACCTCCAGATCCTTCCTGGAACAGAGGCTCCAGAACTGGACCCAGAGCTTCAGGTGTGGTCTCAGCAGAGTGGAGCAGAGGGGGAGAATCCCCTCCCTGGCCCTGCTGGCCACACTTCTCTTGCTGCAGCCCAGGCTCTGCTTGGCTCTCTGGGCTGCAAGTGCTCACTGCTGGCTCCTGGTGAGCTTCTCCTCCCCCAGCACCCCAAGGCCTTTTCTTCAGGGCTGCTCTCCAGCCAGTCCCTGCCCAGCCTAGATCAGTGCTTGGGATTGCCCTGACCCAGCTGCAGGACCTTGCACGTGGTCTTGTTGAACCTCATGAGGTTGTCTTGTGCCCAGCTCTGCAGCCTGTCCAGGTCCCTCTGGATGGATCCCTTCCCTCCAGCCTGTCAGCTGCACCACACAGCTTGGTGTCATCAGCAAACCTGCTGAGGGTGCACTCAATGCCACTGTCCATGTCACCAACAAAGATGTTAAACAAGCCTGGTCCCAGGACTGATCCCTGAGGGATTCCACTTGTCCCTGGCCTCCACTTGGACATGGAGCCATTGACAGCCACTCTTTGGGTGCAGCCACCAAGCCAGTTCTTTATCCACTGAATGGTCCATCCATGGAACCCAGATTGCACCAGCTTGTAGACCAGGATGTGGTTCAGGACAGTGTCAAAGGCTTTGCTCAGGTCCTGGGAAATGATATCAGTTGCTCTACCTGCATCTATTCATGTTGTGACCTTGTCATAGCTCCCTTCCAACCCTTAACATCCTGTGATCCTGTGGTCTTGTGCACAGAAAATGCTGCCACACAGGGATGCAGAGCATGAGAGGCTGTCAGTAGCACTGAGAAGAGACTTGAGAAAGGCCAAGCAAGCCAAGCAGATGCTTCCCTAATGAGGCTGTGTGGGGGAAGTGCCATAAGCAGGCTAATGAAACTGTTCAGGAATACACTGAGAGTGCTTGCTGCTGCCAGGTTGCACTGGGGCACTGACATTCTCCTGCCTTAGGAAAATACAGACCTGGGATTGCATTCTGCCAGCAGATGGGGAGCCAAGAGAGCATGAAACAAAACAGGCTGTGGAATACTGGGAGCTGCTTTGTGCTACAGAGGAGGATGTGCTGAAAATGGCATCTGGGATTGTCTGTGTGGAATGGAGGAGAGGGGAGGAGAGGAGAGGAGAGGAGAGGGGAGGAGAGGAGAGGAGAGGGGAGGAGAGGAGAGGAGAGGAGAGGAGAGGAAAGGGGAGGAGAGGGGAGGAGAGGTGAGGAGAGGAGAGGAGAGGAGAGAGAGGAGAGGAGAGGAGAGGAGAGGAGAGGAGAGGAGAGGAGAGGAGAGGAGAGGAGAGGAGAGGAGAGGAGAGGAGAGGAGAGGAGAGGAGAGGAGAGGAGAGGAGAGGAGAGGAGAGGAGAGGAGAGGAGAGGAGAGGGGAGGAGAGGGGAGGGGAGGAGAGGGGAGGAGAGGAGAGGAGAGGGGAGGAGAGGGGAGGGGAGGAGAGGGGAGGGGAGGGGAGGAGAGGGGAGGAGAGGAGAGGAGAGGAGAGAGGAGGGGAGGAGAGAGGAGGAGAGGAGAGGGGAGGAGAGAGGAGGAGAGGAGAGAGGAGGAGAGGAGAGGAGAGGAGAGGAGAGGAGAGGAGAGGAGAGGAGAGGAGAGGAGAGGAGAGGAGAGGAGAGGAGAGGAGAGGAGAGGAGAGGAGAGGAGAGGAGAGGAGAGGAGAGGAGAGGAGAGGAGAGGGAGGAGAGGGAGGAGAGGAGAGGGGAGGAGGGGAGGGAGGAGAGAGGAGGGGAGGGAGGGAGGGGAGGGGAGGAGAGGGAGGGGAGGGGAGGGGAGGAGAGGGGAGGAGAGGGAGGAGAGGAGAGAGGAGGGGAGGAGAGAGGAGAGGAGAGGGGAGGAGAGAGGAGGAGAGGAGAGAGGAGGAGAGGAGAGGAGAGGAGAGGAGAGGAGAGGAGAGGAGAGGAGAGGAGAGGAGAGGAGAGGAGAGGAGAGGAGAGGAGAGGAGAGGAGAGGAGAGGAGAGGAGAGGAGAGGAGAGGAGGAGAGGAGAGGGAGGAGAGGAGAGGGGAGGAGAGGGGAGGAGAGGAGAGGAGAGGAGAGGAGAGGAGAGGAGAGGAGAGGAGAGGAGAGGAGAGGAGAGGAGAGGAGAGGGGGAGAGGGAGGAGAGGAGAGGGGAGGAGAGGAGAGGGGAGGAGAGAGGAGGAGAGGAGAGGAGAGGAGAGGAGAGGAGAGGAGAGGAGAGGAGAGGAGAGGAGAGGAGAGGAGAGGAGAGGAGAGGAGAGGAGAGGAGGGAGGGGAGGGGAGGGAGGAAGGGAAGGAGGGAGGGAAGGGAAGGGAAGGGAAGGGAAGGGAAGGGAAGGGAAGGGAAGGGAAGGAAGGGAAGGGAAGGGAAGGGAAGGGAAGGGAGGAAGGGAAGGGAAGGGAAGGGAAGGGAAGGGAAGGGAAGGGAAGGGAAGGGAAGGGAAGGGAAGGGAAGGGAAGGGAAGGGAAGGGAAGGGAAGAGTGGTTCATATCACATTCTTTGAAGAAGAGAGAGCTCAGTCTCTGTGCCTCCCTATTTGCTGCACGCTGCTGTATCTGGCCGTAGAGTAAGATGCCAGTAAAATTCAGGTTGGGATTTGCAGCTGGGTGCTTGAGGTACAGAAAGAGCTAGGCCTGGTCAGATGTGGATTTATGGGAGCTGAGACTCTGCTATTGCCCCTAAGCCTCCTGTGGCAAACCCTTCAGACCCTTGCTGTTCAGAGGTGAGTGTCTGAGCTGGGAGGATGTGAGGCAGGTCCAGCGGAGGAGAGCCCTGAGCTGGGGCTGAACTAGCTTGGCTCTCTGCTGGGATTACTGGACTGTGTCTGCTGTCATGCTAACCCTTCTGGCCAGCCTGAGCAGAGGGACTCTGCTTCTGCCAGCCCTGGGAATGCACCAACCCTGCTGCCAGGCTGCCCTCAGGCTGGGGGAGCAGGAAGGACAGGGGTGTTGCAGAGCTGAGGTCCGGTTTCCAGCAGATCTACAGACTAGAAGCTAAACCCAAAGGCCAACCCTCCTCCAATAGCTCCCATTCTCTAGGAAACAAAAGTCCTGCCTGGACAATCAGAGACCATTCTTAGTGCATTGGATAGAGTGCTTTAATGTGGATAACCATATTCTAGTGCAACAGCAGAGACCAGGACTTCACTTGCTCTCACCTCTTGCCCACTTACAATGCCTTGTTCACAGCTCATCCCAAACGCTGAGCTTCTCTTTCCTCTTCCTTTGCATTTCAGAGCTGAGTCATAGGCAGCTTCTCTGATTTGTTTTCTTTCCTGCTCACACATTTGCCCCTCTACATACCACTTATTGGGCCACACCTTGAGTGCTGTGTCCAGTTCTGGGCTCCTCAGTTCAAGAAGGACATTGAGACACTTGAATGTGTCCAGAGAAGGGCACCAAGGCTGGGGAGGGGTCTGGAGCACAGCCCTGTGAGGAGAGGCTGAGGGAGCTGGGGGTGTTTAGCCTGGAGAAGAGGAGGCTCAGGGCAGACCTCATTGCTCTCTACAACTGCCTGAAGGGAGGTTGTAGCCAGGTGGGGGTTGGGCTCTTCTCCCAGGCAAGCAGGAACAGGAGGAGAGGACACAGTCTCAAGCTGTGCCAGGGGAGGTTTAGGCTGGAGGTGAGGAGAAAGTTCTTCCCAGAAAGAGTAATTGGCCATTGGGATGTGCTGCCCAGGGAGGTGGTGGAGTCACCATCCCTGGAGGTGTTTAAGAAGAGACTGAATGAGGCACTCAGTGCCATGGTCTGATTGATATGTTAGGGTTGAGTGATCAGTTGGACTTGATGATCTTGGAGGTCTCTTCCAACCAGGTTGATTCTGTGATTCTGTGATTTGCAGAGCTCCTTTGGTTCCCTGGAGCACGACAGTAAGTGAGGAAGAGTTCTGACTGATGCCTGTGCTGCTCTGTGGTGCTGCCCATGATTTCAGAAGGGAGGTTTTTAATCTGAACTGTAGTTACCTGCTGGCTTTACTCTCTGTTAGCATGCTTCTTGTCTGCTGGAGGTCAGAGTGGACTCAGTGCTGATGAATGGTGCTGAATGAGCAGATTTCAGTCAGTAGTTGTCTGTAGGTATCAAGGGCTCAGTGCTGCTTCAGACATTCTTCCAGGGAGGCCTCCAAATAGTCAAGCATCTGAGTTGTGCATGCTTGAAAAATCTCCTCCTGTCTCTTGCAGGGAGTGGTTCTGGTCCCAACAGGCTATCCTTTGGCTTCTCCCTGCTGTGTCTCCCACAAGTAATATTGCTGTGGTTTGTGGGGCTGTCCCTTAGAAAGTGCTATCACTCCTTTCAGCTGGGTCACAAAGCTGCCATTAGTGGTGGTGCCTGTGGATCACAGCTGAGGGAAGCTGGACTGGCTCCAGGGGTGAGCCCAGCTGCCCTCCCTTCCAGTTCCACTTGCTGGCAAAACCCAGGACCTGCACTATGGAAGGTTCACTCTACCTCTCCCAGAGTCACTGCCCTGCTTTTACCCCCCTGTGCTGTCACAGCAAGCTGCTGCTGCACACACCAGAGAGGAGTGGCCCTCTGCAAGGCTGGCTGCACAGCTCCTGCAGTGCTGTGATAGTGGGAATTACTCCAAGCTGCTCCAAAGGGCCTGAGCTGCAGGACCTCCCCTCTGAAATCATGGCCAGCACCACAGAGCAGCCCAGACATCAGTCAGCACCCTCCCTCGCTGTTGTTGTGCTCCAAAGGAGCTGTGCAGATGTCTGGCACAGACTGTGATGGCCAAAGGACATGAGGACACAGACTGGAGACGTGTGGGTGGCCCCCTGAGGGTGGTTGTACACAGGCATGTCTGGCACAAGCCCCTGGTGCTCCGTTAGGAGGAATGGCTCACAGAATCCTAGAAGGGCTCAGGCTGGAAGGGACCTCAGAGCTCATCTCCTCCAACCTCCTGCCATGGGCAGGGACACCTCTCAGCTAGACTTGGCTGCTCTTGACTTCCCCTTTTCA
The DNA here is from genome assembly GCF_027791375.1 of Indicator indicator. Classification (NCBI taxonomy): domain Eukaryota; kingdom Metazoa; phylum Chordata; class Aves; order Piciformes; family Indicatoridae; genus Indicator; species Indicator indicator. Next base: position 13,356,995 of record NC_072013.1, on the reverse strand, counting down.
GAGATTAAGAGAATGGTTTGGGTGGGAAGGTACATTAAAGACCACCTAGTTCCAACCCCCCTGCCATGGGCAGAGACACCTTCCACTAGACCAGGTTGCTTGAGGCATCATCCAGCCTGGCCTTGAACACCCCCAGCAAGGAGGCATCCACAACCTCCCTGGGCAGCCTGTTCCAGAGTCTCACCACCCTCATCCTGAAGAACTTCTCTCTCAGCTCCAGTCCAACCCTGCTCTCCCTCGACTTCAAACCATTCCCCCTTGTCCTGTCTCCAGACACCCTCAGGAAAAGTCCCTCTGCAGCCTTCGTGTAGGATCCCTTCAACTATTGGAAGGCAGCTCTGAGGTCCCCCTGGAGTCTTCTCTTCTCTGGATCCTGTTGTCATGTGGACATGAAGCCCAGCAAGTGCTTCCCAGGAAAGTGAGTGGGAAAGCAAATGGAAGTGCAGAGTTATTTCCTGGTCCTTTCTCCCAGCCAGGACACCCTGCAGGCAGGGAGATTTACTTTCTGCTCATCACCCTGCTGCCTCCAGAGCAGTTTCTGTCGACTCACATCAGCAGGGATGTGACCTTTCTGCTTGTCCCAGCTTTCCCCAGGCAGTGTGGCTCCTTCCTTCAGCCAGCTGCAGGCTGTGATTGGTGGGGCAGCCTGGGCTGCAGTGTGTACACATCTCCCCCAGGGCAGGACATGCTCTGCTGCTGCTGCTGCTGCTGCTCAGAGCAGCCCCACCACGTTTTTATGAATAGAGAGCTCAGTCAGTGCCATGGCAACCCAGGGCTGCCAGTCAGGAGCTCAGCAGCAGCAGCAAATGCAGCATCCCCCTCCCCAGGGCTGTGCTCTGGTGTGTGCCTTGTTGAGAAAGCAGAGTGGGACCTCTGCAGCACAGGGATTCCAGAGCACACTGCAAACTACAGCATCTCTCTGCTTTGCTTGAAGAGCTTTGTCATCCACTCTCAAGCTTTAAGCAGCTCTAGCAGTTCATCCAACCATGAACAGGCAGAATGGGTTGGGTTTAGAAGGGGATTCCTGCCTCTGAGCTTCAGGATTCTGAAGCAAGGCTCCTTTGTTTAAAATGTTCTGTAGGAATCCCCTCTTGACATTGATGTTGGCATCCATGAAAATGAAACTGTATGGGGAAAAAAAAATGTGTCTGGTGCCTGCTAGGGTTTGACACAGCTTTTGTCTGCAGAAATAGCAGGGCTGGAAAAGGATTGCAGAAGATTGTAAGGTTTTTTTTGTGGGTTTTTTTGGTTTTTTTTATGCATTCACACAGACTCACAGAATGTTAGGGGTTGGAAGGCACCTTCAGAGATCCTCCAGTCCAACCCCCCTGCCAGAGCAGGAGCACCCAGGGCAGGTCATACAGAACACATCCAGGTGGGGTTGGAAAGTCCCCAGAGGAGACTCCAGAACCTCTCTGGGCAGCTTGCTCCAGGGCTCCACCACCCTCACAGTCACAAAGTTTTCCCTTCTGTTCCTGTGGCACCTCCTCTGCTCCAGCTTGCCCCCAGTGCCCCTTGTGCTGTCCTTGGACATCCCTGAGCAGAGCCTGGCTCTGTCCTCCCCTCACTGCCCTGCACATCTTCATCCCCAGCAATGAGGGCAGCCCTCAGGCTCCTCTGCTCCAAGCTCCAGAGCCCCAAGCTCCCTCAGCCTGTCCTCACAGGGAGATGTTCCACTGCCTGCAGCAGCTTTGTGGCTTTGTGCTGGTCTTTCTCAAGCAGTTCCCTGAGGTCCTTCTTGACTGGGCACAGTACTCTAGATGTGGCCTGACCAGGGCAGAGGAGAGGGGCAGGAGAACCTCTCTGCACCTACTATCCCCACAGGCAAAGACTGCAGTGTTCTGATTTTTCTAAGCAAATGGAAGCTAAATGGATGAGCTCTGAAGTTCTGCTTTTGCAGTATTTAATAAGCATTTTCCTTGCTCAGATCCACCTTCTCAGAGCATATTTCAAACGTTTTCTTTGATAGAATTTCCTGGAAATTCTTGGAAGGGTTTTAGTCTGAAAAACATCAGGAGGCTAGAGGGCAGTCAGTTGGAAATGAAGCATGCCAGTGACCTGATTTGAGGGCAGCATATTTTCCATCTTTAATATCAAGATCAACATCAACTTCTGCCTTCTGGTCTTGGCAAAGAACAGCAGCTGTTCTCCAAAGGCACAGGCAGCTACAGGCCTGTGGGGGAAGTAGTAAGATGACAGGTCCAGAGGAGAGCCACAAAGATGATCAGAGGGCTGGAGAACCTCCCCTGTGGGGACAGGCTGGGGCTGTACAGCATGGAGAAGAGAAGGCTCCAGGCCTACCTTAGAGCAGCCTTCCAGTACCTGAAGGGGCTCCAGGAGAGCTGGGGACGGACTTTGGACAAGGGCTGGGAGTGACAGGATGACAGGGGATGGCTTTGAGCTGCAAGAGGGGAGATTGAGACTGGAGATGAGGAAGAAATTCTTTGCAGTGAGGGTGGGGAGAGACTGGAACAGGTTGCTCAGGCAGGTTCTGGATGCCCCCTCCCTGGAGATGTTCAAGGTCAGGCTGGATGAGGCCTTGAGCAACCTGGGCTGGTGGGAGGTGTCCCTGCCCATGGCAGGGGGTTGGACACTGGGTGATCTTTAAGGTCCCTTCCAGCCCAAGCCATTCCATGAGTCTCTCAATAAGTGCTGCTGTAGGACTCTGTTACTGCTTTAAAGCTAATGAAGGATGTGATGCTGTTCAGCATCCTCAGCTGTTCACAACCTGTGCTCCTTGGTTCTTCAGACTCTCTTTGTACTTACCCTTTTCCCAGTGATGGGTTTGAGTGGTGGCTCCAGAGGAGAGTTGTACTGTGGCTAGTGTTGAATGTTGTGTTAGAAAAATGACAGCAAGGCTCCTCCTTCCAGCCCTAACTGCCTGTTGTGATGGCAGCTGTAGTCAGGCATCACTCCAGGCTGATAGTTCTTCTTGTAGTCTTCATTAGTGCAGAGTTTCCCACAGCTCTTCTCCTTCCCCTCCTCACACTCCAGCTAGGCTTAGATATCACAGACTCACAGAAGGTTAGGGGCTGGAAGGGACCTCCAAGGCTCATCCAGTCCAACCTCCCTGCCAGAGCAGGAGCCCCTAGAGCAGGTCACACAGGAACACAGCCAGGTGGGTCTTGAATATCTCCAGAGAGGGAGACTCCACAACCCTCCTGGGCAGCCTCTTCCAGTGTTCTGTCACTCTCTCAGGGAAATAATTCTTCCTTCTGTTTCCATGGAACTTCCTCTGCCTCAGCTTCCACCACTGCCCCTTGTGCTGGCATTGGGCATCACCCAGCAGAGCCTGGCTCCAGCCTCTGGGCACTCCCCCTGCACATCTTCATCACCAGCAATGAGGTCACCCTCAGGCTCCTCCTCTCCAAGCTCCAGAGCCCTCAGCTCCCTCAGGCTCTCCTCCTAAGGAAGATCTTCCACTCCATCATTTTTGTGGCTCTGTGCTGGACTCTTTGAAGCAGTTCCCTGAGGTCCTTCCTGACCTAAGGGGCCCAGAACTGGACACAATACTCCAGATGTGGCCTCCCCAGGGCAGAGTAGAGAGGGAGGAGAACCTCTCTCAAGGTTCATGCAGGAATGAGGCCAGAGAGAGGTTTGGTGTGCAGGGTTTGAAATACAAAGGTGCTGATCTGCAGCCCCATCAGCTGAACAGACAAGAGCTGCATCTGCCTGCCTGGCTGTCACAGGACCTTCATGAGTCCTTTGGAGAAAAGAGAAGGCCAAGAAATCAGAGCTGAGGGATGCCTCACATTGCTGAGACACCTGGTAAAGTGGTACTGATGGTGTCTGGGAAAGGCAACCAGCTGAAGAGGAGGCAGCTTTCTGGCCAACTGTTCAAGCCAGATCATGCTTCCCTGCAGCTTTATGGAGGCACCTGAGTGATCCCATGGCAGAGGGGATGGCACACCTCAGCTGCTCACCTGAGCTGCCAACAGAGAGGGCTCTCAAACATCGGAATGGTCTGCCCAGGGCAGTGCTGGAGGCACCATCCCTGGGGGTGTTCAAGCAGCATGTGGACCTGGCACTTAGGGACATGGGTCAGTGCTGACCTTGCAGTGCTGGGTTGAGTGTTGGCCTGCAGGAGCTTGGAGGTTTCTTCCAACTGGATGTTTTGTGAGATTCAGATGGGTCCAAGGAGTGGCAGCAGGCAGGCTTCTTGGAGAAACTCAGAGTGCAAAGCAAAGGCTCCTGCTTCCTGTTAGAAGTTTTCTGTGCTGCAAACTGGAGGGAGAAGCAGAGCCAGCCTTTAGCCTTACTGCCAGGGGCAGGACAAACAGGGAGTTTAGGGAAATGAGTTGCCTCTGCCAGTCTGAGGATTTTCTGCTGGGCTCTGAGCTGAGATCATGGAATCATAGCCTGGTTTTGGCTGGAAGGGACCTCCTAAGGGCATCCAGTCCAACCCCCTGCAGGCAGCAGGGACATCCTCCACTACAGCAGGTTGCTCACAGCCTTCCCCAGACTCACCTTGAATATCTCAACCACCTCCCTGGGCAACCTGTTGCAGTGTCCCAGCACCATCCTGGTGCAGAACTTGTTCCTCACATCCAATCTCAATCTGCTCTGCTCTCATTTCAAACCATTGTCCCTTGTCCTGTCCCTGCAGCCCTTTGCAAACAGTCCCTCTGCAGCCTTCTTGTAGCCTCCCTTCAGGTCCTGGCAGGCTGCTCTTAGGTCTGCCTGCAGCCTTCTCTTCTCCAGGCTGAACAAAAACAAGAAAGAGAAAAAGGGAAAAGGAAAAGAACAAAACCTAAACAAAACCAACGAACCAAACAAAGCCCACCAAAAACCCCAAACCAAACACAAACCAAAAAACAAACAAAAAACATCCCAAGAAACAAAACAAAAGTAACAATCAGCAAGCCTTCCTGAAGGTCCCCAAGGCTTGGGGACAGTGTGGATTGTTGGCCTGCTCTGTGCTGGTTACCATTCAGCCCATGGGGGAGCTGTGGCTGGGGTAGACCTCCCAAAGGAAGGCTGATGGTGGGGAAGGGCAGAGCCTCTGGTGTGCTGAGCCTGCCAGTCTGGATATAGACATTGCTTCATGGAGTACTGTACCTGGAGCACTGTGTCCAGTTCTGGAGCTTCCACTATAAGAAGGATCTGGAGGTGCTGGAAGGTGTCCAGAGAAGGGCCATGAGGATGAGCAGAGGGCTGGAGCTGCTCTGCCATGGAGACAGACTGAGAGAGTTGGGGTTGTGCAGTCTGGAGAAGAGAAGGCTCCCAGGAAACCTTCTTGTGGCCTTCCAGCATCTGAAGGGGGCTCCAAGAAAGCTGGGGAGGGACTTTTGAGGGTGTCAGGGAGTGATAGGACTGGGGGGAATGGAGTAAAACTAGAAGTGGGAAGATTCAAATTGGATGATAGGAAGAAGTTGTTCCCCGTGAGGGTGGTGAGAGGCTGGCAGAGGTTGCCCAGGGAGGTGGTGGAAGCCTCATCCCTGGAGGTTTTTGCAGCCAGGCTGGATGTGGCTGTGAGCAACCTGCTGTAGTGTGAGGTGTCCCTGGCCATGGCAGGGGGGTTGGAACTGGCTGATCCTTGAGGTCCCTTCCAACCCTGACAATTCTGTGATTCTATGACCAAGTTCAGGGTAGAGACTGAGCAGACCCCCCAGAAGTGCTGCTGTACCAAGAGCAATGCTGCTTTTTGCTGTTCCCCACCTATCCCTCCCCTTTGTAGCTTCTCCTGCAGGCTGCAGCCAGGCTGCCCACCCCTTGCCCAGCCATGGCTGATGGCCACTGGGCTCTCCGTGGCTTGCCTTGTGCTAAGCCCTACCTCACTCAGCTGATTTCCCTGCAGAGGTGTTAGGGGGATTGCCCAGGGGATTTAAGAGCTGGAATTCATACCTCAAGCAGGGCTAAAGGCTACACAGCTAGAGCCTCCTTTATAAGGTCTGGTCAAGTATTTGCAGAGACATTGGCTTGCCCTTATTTAATTGGGTGCTCCACTGCCTTGAGCTCAGCAAACACCTCCAGCTGAATAGTGCCAGGTATCATCTCACCAGAAATGTGAATGATCCAGGGGGGGGTTGTGTGCTTGTGTCTTCCCTCCCTGAAATGGAAAGCAAAGGAGGATTACTTAAGCATGGGGCAGGAGAGTTCAAGCCTGCTTTTGCAATGCCTACTCTCCTAAGCAGCCTTTGTGAGCTGACTTGGAAGAAGAAAGGCTTCCTTCTGCCTGTCTCAGAGCACATCCAAAAGCTAAAGCCAAAGGTTTGTTTTCCTGCTGAAGAAGATCCAAGTAAGAAGATCCTGTGCCTGAGACATGGTGAGATGGGGAGGTGCCTGCCAGAGCTTCTCCATTTTCCAGGTGGCCAGAGTTCAATAAACATCTCCAGCTGAGCAGTATTAGGTGTCACCTCAGCACAAAAAAAAAGTTCCAGTAGGGATCAGGAGAACTTGGCTCCAGCTGGGACTAATCCAAGGTCTAGGCTATCACTTCAGGACAGGGGGAGTCAGCTCTTTGTGTGTCCTCCTCACAGCTCTGGTAAGTGTGAAGTGGCCTTTGCTGTACCCATGTGCCCCCCTAGCCACATGCTGTGCATCTGTTTGTGTTTCTGCCTCTGGGATCTTCCTCAGCCTGGAGAAATCCCTCCTGGTTAGGCCACACCTTGAGTCCTGTGTCCAGTTCTGGGCTCCATGTTTTAAGAAGGACATTGAGATACCTGAACATGGCCAGAGAAGGGCACCAAGGCTGGGGAGGGGTCTGGAGCACAGCCCTGTGAGGAGAGGCTGAGGGAGCTGGGGGTGTTTAGCCTGGAGAAGAGGAGGCTCAGGGCAGACCTCATTGCTCTCTACAACTGCCTGAAGGGAGGTTGTAGCCAGGTGGGGGTTGGGCTCTTCTCCCAGGCAACCAGCAGCAGAACAAGAGGACACAGTCTCAAGCTACACCAGGAGAGGTTTAGGCTGGAGGTGAGGAGAAAGTTCTTCCCAGAAAGAGTAATTGGCCATTGGAATGTGCTGCCCAGGGAGGTGGTGGAGTCACCATCCCTGGAGGTATTAACAAAAAGCTTGGATGTGGCCCTTGGAGCCATGGTTTAATTGTCAGGAGGTGTTAGGTATTAGGTGATAGGTTGGACTTGATGATCTTTGAGGTCTTTTCCAACGTGGGTGATTGTGTGGTTCTCACATGGTGGCCAGCTGACCCTTACCTTTCTGCCACCTGCAGTAACCACACTGCATACCTCCAGTGTGAGCTGTCCCTGCCCATGGCAGGGGTGTTGGAACTGCATGATCCTTGAGGTCCCTTCCAACCCTAGCAATCCCATGACACCACCAGCAAGCCCAGGCCAAGGGAGAGGGGCAGTGATAACTCACAGCTGCAAGGCTGGGAACAGAGAAGAGCAGTGTCTGTCTGTCTGTCTGTCTGTCTGTCTGACAGGTTGAGGCTGTGGAGTTGCCAATCACAGGCTGCCCTACAAAGGCTTCAAAGCCTGTTGGTGGCTTTGGCACTGAGTTTGTTATGCAGTACAACAGCACACCAGCATGCATCCAGAAGTGCACCACTCTGGACACTGAAATGCCTTTCTCCTTCAGCACTTCTTCTTCTCCAGCATCCTAGAGAGAGAGGCTCCCAGCAAAGTAAAAAGCTCTGAGCAAGTCAATGCCATCTCTGGGAAATGCAGGGAGTAACTGCAGGCAGAGCAGACAAATCCTGCCTCCTAGAGCTGCTAAAAAGTCCATGGTTAGAAACAGAGGGCAACTAAATGAGCCCTCCACACAGGAAGGATGTGGACCTGATGGAGAGGCTCCAGAGGAGGCCACCGAGATGATCAGGGGCTGGAGCAGCTCTGCTAGGAGGACAGGCTGAGGGAGCTGGGGGTGTTCAGCCTGGAGAAGAGAAGGCTCCAGGGAAACCTAAGAGCAGCCTGCCAGGACCTGAAGGGGGCTACAGGAAGGCTGCAGAGGGACTGTTTGCAAAGGGCTGCAGGGACAGGACCAGGGGCAATGGTTTGAAATGAGAGCAGAGCAGATTGAGATTGGATGTGAGGAACAAGTTCTGCACCAGGAGGGTACTGGGATACTGCAACAGGTTGCTCAGGGAGGTGGTTGAGGCCTCATGCCTGGAGATGTTGAAGGTGAGTCTGGAGAAGGCTGTGAGCAACCTGCTATAGTGGAGAATGTCCCTGCTGAGTGCAGGGGGGTTGGACTGGATGCCCCTGGGAGGTCCCTTCCAGCCCAACCCATTCTATGGTTCTATGTGGCTCCCCACCTTTTCCAGGCTTCACTAGGATCCCAGGGGATCACTGCATGCCTTCTGGCTCCTTTGTGTGTCTTCCTTACCTTCTTCTATGGGGAGAAGTAAAAGAGAATTAATTGAAAAAGCATTTGGTGTCTTCTTGCAGCTCCCCCCCCCAAATCTAAGGTGAGATTTCTTAAGAGATCAGCCTGCTCTGTGGCACAGCAAAGATTAGTCAGGCTTTAAAATAAAACGCTTTGTAACAAAGTTCCTAAAAATAAACCATTCCTGCTTCTGCCCAGGGAGAGGTACAGGGGCTGCACACAGGCACCACCACAGTGCTGCCACCAGCATGGAACCACCACCAGCAAGCAACAAACACCTCTCTTGTTTGGAGGAGGAGCAGAATACAAACTTGAATCACAGAATGTCAGGGGCTGGAAGTGACCTCCAGAGATCATCCAGTCCAACCTCCCTGCCAGAGCAGGAGCACCTACAGCAGGTCATACAGGAACACAGCCAGGTGGGTCTTGAATATCTCCAGAGAGGGAGGCTCCACAACCTCCCTGGGCAGCCTGTTCCAGGCTGCTGTCATCCTCACAGAGAAAAAATTGTTCCTCCCTCTGCAGTGGGTGAGGTGTGGTGGTGGCCTGGCTTTGTGAAGAAAATTCAGCCTCCTTTTTAATGCTTCAATGGCATCCTGTTGTTAAACCAGGCCATGGCTGGATGTGCCACTGGGAATCTTCCCACTAATGAGCACTGCTGAAATCTTTGGTGCCTGAAAGTGCTTTGCTGTTTGGGAAGTGGCAGTCTGCTCTACATCACACAGCCCTGACACAGCATCACAGCATCACAGAATCATAGGAACATTCAGGTTGGAAAAGACCCTCAGGAGCACCAAGTCCAACCCAGAACCCTACTCTACAAGGGTCACCCCTAAACCAGAGCCCCAAGCACCACATCCAAACCACCTTTAAACACCTCCAGTCTTGATGACTCCACCACCTCCCTGGGCAGCACATTCCTATCCCTGACCACTCATTGCCTGCAAATTGTTTTCCTAATGTCCAGTCTAAAGCTGCCCAGTGGCATCTTGAGGCCATTCCCTCTTGTCCCATCACTAATGACCTGTGAGAAGAAACCAGCAGCAACCTCTCTACCATGTCCTTTCAGGTAGTTGTAGACAGCTCTGAGGTTTCCACTGGTAGGGATTCAGCACCATCCAACCTGCCTCCCAGAGAGCATTGTGGCTCCTTTGCCAGCACTAACTGCAAAACCCATTCACAGTCAGGCAGACTGATGATTAGGAAGAGATTAAATGCAATCAAGCAACCCAATCCCTTTACTGTTTGTTTGTGTTGATGCTCACAGCACGTTTGTGGAAACCAAAACAGTGCAGCAAGCCAAGCATTAGAGTGGCAGGGAATAAAGCTGTGAGGGACCTAGGGAGCTGTTCCACATCAGTCATAGGATGGTCTGGCTCCAGGCATGGGGCCTCAACCACCACCCTGGGCAACCTGTTGCAGTGTCCCAGCACCCTCCTGGTGCAGAACTTGTTCCTCACATCCAATCTAAATCTGCTCTGCTCTCATTTCAAACCATTGTCCCTGGTCCTGTCCCTGCAGCCCTTTGCAAACAGTCCCTCTGCAGCCTTCTTGGAGCCCCCTTCAGGTCCTGGCAGGCTGCTTTTGGGTCTGCCCTGAGCCTCCTCTTCTCCAGGCTAAACACCCCCAGCTCCCTCAGCCTCTCCTCACAGGGCTGTACTCCAGACCCCTCCCCAGCCTTGTTGCCCTTCTCTGGACACATTCAAGTATCTCAATATCCTTCTTGAACTGAGGAGCCCAGAACTGGACACAGCACTCAAGGTGTGGTCTAACCAGAGCTGAGCACAGGGCAGAATGACTTCCCTGCTCCTGCTGGCCACACTCTTGCTGATGCAGGCCAGGATGCCATTGGCCTTCTTGGCCACCTGGGCACACTGCTGGCTCCTCTTCAGCTGCTGTCAACCAGTAAGAAACAACCCAGAGTAGCTTCCATCTCCACAGGCAGTTGTGCAAGGGCAGGGTGTACTGCCACCCACACTCCAGCTTACCTTGTGTGACCTTCCCATGTGGATGCTGTGTGAGGTCTCTGTGAACTTTATAAAACAAATGCTGCCTAGAAGTGACGTCATTGTCAAATCCAGGGGAGCAGTTTGAGACAGAAGGTCATAAACCAGGGAGAAGTCATTCTCAAGGAACAGCAGAAATCCTCAGCAGCATCTGGTGATGCTTTAGCATTCTCCAGACAGGTCTTGGAAATCTGTTTTCCCTGTCAAGGCAAAAGGAGGGTAGCATAAAAGGGTTTGGATGCAAGTTTGCAGGGACCTTATCTGTACTTCAGCTGGGGAAGATGTGCTACAAACTGATTTACTGTCTGGAAGTCTGCTGGGAGGAAGGGAAGGGTGGAAAAAACCCACAGTGGCTTTTAGGTGATACAGTGAGAGCCATGAAGAGATGCGGTGCAGGGGCCTGGAGTGCAGTGGTGGTCAGGGGAGGCTTTCCTTGGAAACAGCTGAGAACAGGGAGGATGGGGACACACTGCAGCCTGCTCAGGGAGATCCTGGCTGCCCCCTCACTGAGGGTGTTCAAGGGCAGGTTGGATGAGGCCTTGAGCAAGCTGGGCTGGTGAAAGGTGTCCCTGCCCGTGGTCTAGGTTGGAACTGGATGATGTTGAAGGTCCCTTCCAACCCAACCCATCCTATGAATCTCTGAATGGCTGACAGGGCTGCCTTGCCTGCTGCCATCAGCCCAGCATACAGAGCATGCTGTGAAATGTGAGCCTTGCTTCTAGGTGCCTGTTCTGAGGCAGCTCTTCCAGCAGCATCCTGGGGTGCATTAGAAGGGCTGTGGTGAGTAGGTACAGAGAGGTTCTCCTGCCCCTCTGCTCTGCCCTGCTGAGGCCACATCTGGAATACTGTGTCCAGCTCTGGGACCCTCAGTTCAGGAAGGACCTCAGGGAACTGCTTGAGAGAGTCCAGCACAGAGCCACAAAGCTGCTGCAGGCAGTGGAACATCTCCCTGTGAGGACAGGCTGAGGGAGCTTGGGGCTCTGGAGCTTGGAGCAGAGGAGCCTGAGGGCTGCCCTCATTGCTGGGGATGAAGATGTGCAGGGCAGTGAGGGGAGGACAGAGCCAGGCTCTGCTCAGGGATGTCCAAGGACAGCACAAGGGGCACTGGGGGCAAGCTGGAGCAGAGGAGGTGCCACAGAAACAGAAGGGAAAACTTTGTGACTGTGAGGGTGCTGGAGCCCTGGAGCAGGCTGCCCAGAGAGGTTGTGGAGTCTCCTTCTCTGGAGACTTTCCAACCCCACCTGGATTTGTTCCTGTGTGACCTGCCCTGGGTGCTCCTGCTCTGGCAGGGGGGTTGGACTGGAGGATCTCTGGAGATGCCTCCCAACCCCTGACATCCTGTGGGTCTGTATTCTGTGATTCACTGCTTCCCAGGCTCAGGACCCTGTCCATGAGCTCGGTGTGGCAGAAGCCCTGAGGCTCTGCCATGGGTCTCCCAGTGCTTGGTGCCACATCAGCTGCTTTGAGTCACTGCATTGCTGCCTCTCTGCACTGACCCCCAGCCCATGCACTGCTGGCCTCCTTTGCCAGGGAGCCACTCCTGTGGCCCTTCAAAGAGGTTTCCTTGTGGAAATAAAACAGCACTGCATGTGATGTGTTCCTGTGCTGACCTCCAAAGATGCTTCTACATCTTAACAGCATTGTTGTGGGCATTAGGGTGAGCAGAGGTATTGAGAAGTTCTGCAGGTCACCAAAGGAGCAGTCAGCCTGTGGCAGAGTCAAGGACGTATCTACAGGAGGTAGAGCTCTAAACAATGCTCATTAGCTAATTAATTCATCATTAACCAGCTTAGCTCCAGTAGAGTCAATAAAGCTGAGGTGGCTTCACTCCCTGGGAAGCCTTCCCTTAGGAGTGCCCAATTTTGCTGATAGCTGCTGCTGTGACCAATATCCTGAGTCAAGCTCAGAGTGGAAGCTGAACACTGATCAAAGAGCTGCAGTGGTTGTCCTTCTCTTTCAGCAGCTCTCTTGTCTCCTACAAAGCATGTGGTGGTGCCTGCAATGGACCATCCATTGAAACAGCTGCCAGGTACCAGAAAGGTTTCTGGGGCAAGATCAATCCTTCAGGCAAGCCTGCCACAAGGCTGCTTCCTGGCTGCTTCACACTTTTCCCCAGGGCTCCTCACTTACTAGTGGGACTTGGGGTTTTTTTTTTTCATGGCTAGATTTCAAAAGGCTAGACCTGTGGGCAGAGCTTCCACTGACATGAAAGGAGAAATGATTTGGCCAGGAATGTAGCTCCTCTGCGTTTGCCTGTAGCCATTGGAGGTCTGCTTCAAAATGTCATAGAATCATAGAATTGTTTCAGTTGGAAGAGCCTTCTGAGATCACTCAGTCCAACCATCAACCCAACACCACCGTGCCACTAAACCATGTCCCCAAGTCCCATAGCCACACATCCCAGGGATGGGGACTCCACCACCTCCTTGGGCAGCTTCTTCCAATCCCTGACCACTCTTGCAGCAAAGAACTTTTTCCTCGTTTCCAGCCTAACCCTCCCCTGGCACAATTTCAGGCCATTTCCTCTCCTTTTGGCACCTGAGACTGGGGAGAAGAGCCCAACCCCCACCTGGCTCCAACCTCCTTTCAGGGAGCTGTAGAGAGCAATGAGCTCTCCCCTCCTTTTCTCCAGACTGAACAACCCAGGTTGTTTCTTGGACTGTCCCCAGTTTCTTGGACTCTTGCCCCCACTTTCTTAGACTGATGGTTTCCCTGTCTCTTTCAAAGTGACAAGTAGATATTGAAATACTTTTTAATACCAATGCTTTTAAAATTTTTTTCATATACTCACAAATTTGTGTTTCTGCCTTGAGAAAGAAGTAAACAGACACAGAGATCCTGTTTGACATTCAAGCCTGGGCTGGGAAAGTTGAAGATCCTGTCAGCACACCAAAAAAAGAAAAAAAAGAAAAAAAGCTGTGATGAAAACCATTTCTGCAGGCAAATATTTTGAACAACCTGCACACTGGGTGTGGAAAAGTAAAGGGGATGCCTTCAGTGTGTGTGAGCTGGCAGTGAAAGGTGCAGGCACCTCCTGCTGCTCCCTTTGCAGGAGCACTCCCTGGCACAAGGGACCTGCTTCTTCTTGCCAGTCTATTTCAGCTCCCCCTAACCCTGCCTGCTTTCAACAGAAATCTGCTCCCTCATGTGGAGCTAAGCTCCCAAAAAGTCAGAGGGGGTTCTGCTTAAGGTAGCAATTAAGCATTTGTTTGAAGGTACTGCATGAAACCTTTTCCTCCCCCAGACACTGCAGGCCTGTGCCCGGTATGCCCAAGAGGAGCTTGCACAGCCAATTATTCCCATGCTCCAGCACCACAGGTTTGGTGCTGGGAGTATCCTTTGATGGCAGTGCAAAGCCTAATTGCTGGGGAAAGAAAAAAGATGGGAAGCTCCCCTGCACAGTACAGCAACACAGAATGTGAGGGGGATTGAACTGCTTGAATGCTTCATAAGTGAGCTAGGGGGAACTGAGCTGGGGAGGAGAGTGTGAGTCTTGGGGAGGGGAGTCTTGGTAGGGGAAAGAATGGATCAGGATCTGTGAGGGAACAGCTTCCACTCTGGACAGGAGCAGACTGGCTGCTCCTGCCAGTTGAGTTGGTTTGCCTTTTTGGCCAGAGCTCCATGGAATGGAGCCAGTAACGTGTGAAGGGGAGGAGGAAATTGGCTCTCTTCCCACATGGTTGTGTGTGAGGGAGTGCTAAGGCACTGGTCTGCACCGACTGCAGCTGGTGCACAGTGCTTGAGAGGAGTGCAAGGAGGAGGGGAAGGCTTCTCTGTGCTGTGTACCCTCAGCTCTGAGTGTGCTGGGCTTTGTTGTAAATGCCAGGATGTTGCAGTTGCCATCCTGTGTAGCCTGCCGAGAAAGAACCTGACGTTGTCTGGCTGTGACAAAGTGTGCCGTGAGGCACAGCCAAACCTCTGAGCCATCTTCCCACCATCACTGTCATTCTTTTCTGTCCACAGGTAGGGTGGCATGCTCCCCAGATGTGCTAGCATCTGGGCTGTCTTGTGGGGTTTTTTTTCCCTAAGCAAGATATAAACCAAAATCCATTGCCAGCTCCATTGCTCTGCTCAAGCAGTTGAAGAGAGATTGTGCTGGAAACGAAGGAATGAGATTTCTGTCTCCAAAAGCAGGAGTGGGAGAGCTTCTTCTTCCTACTCAGGTAGACCTCTTTCCTGGTATGCAGCTCAAGATCGTCAGAGAGCCCACATCCTCCTGTCAGGCAGCCCTGAGGTTTCATAGAATCATAGAATTGTTAGGGTAGGAAGGGACCTCAAGGCTCATCCAGTTCCAAACCCCATGCCATGGGCAGGGACACCTCACACTGCAGCAGGTTGCTCACAGCCACGTCCAGCCTGGCTGCAAAAACCTCCAGGGATGAGGCTTCCACCACCTCCCTGGGCAACCTCTGCCAGTCTCTCACCACCCTCATGGTGTAAAACTTCTTCCTAACATCCAGCCTGAATCTCCCCACTTCTAGTTGCTCCATTCCCCCCAGTCCTATCACTACCTGACAGCCTAAAAAGTCCCTCCCCAGCTTTCTGGTAGATTTGAGCACCTCCTCAGCAAAATCCCTAAAAGGAAGAAGAATCCTCCATTAACATTGGCATGGTTTGCTTCAGGTTCAACAGCAGGGAGTCTTAGAAGAAGAGAGGAGGTCTGGGTTCTGTCTCAACTTGTCTAAAACCTTTGGCAAGGCACTGCTGTTGGAGCCTTGTGGCTCTAGGTTGATTGTGCAGTTCTGGACAGCTGGAGCCAAGGGAAACATGCTGTGCTCACACACGTAGGAGGAAGCATACTGTGCTGCCTGCTGCACCTGGTCTGCTTAAGCTGGGTGGCAAGAAATGAAGGGGCCCTTTGTTCAAGTCCCTCTCTGCTTCCTTTGGAGAAGCTGCTGCTTGCAAAGAACTCATGTTGTGCAACCTTGGGGTTTCCAGTACAATCTAATATGGTTAATTGTCATGCAGCTGATTCAGGAGTCAACCACTGGCTGGGTGATGCAATGGGATGATGTGCCTCAGAGGGCAGGACCACAAGACTAGCCTGGGGGTGGCAGGATTTGGACCTCTTCTACTCCTGTAGTATCCTAAGTGATGCCAACTGACCCAAGTCCCATCACTTTTAATGTTGTGATCTCCAGTTGCTTTTCCTGCCTGTAGCACTTTTGTTGGCTGTGGAAATGGGCTCCTGAGGCACCTGCTCAAGGGGGGATGCATCCAGTGGTAGCTGAACTATCTTTAAGACAGTTTGGGTCCAGCAAAGTAAGCAGGCAGGCTCCTTCTTTAAAATCTTTATCATCTCACAGTATGAGAGTACATTAGAGGCTGGAAGGGACCTCCAGAGATCATCCAGTCCAACCCCCCTGCCAGAGCAGGAGCACCCAGGGGAGTCTGCACAGAAATGCATCCAGGTGGGGTTGGAATGCATCCAGGGAAGGAGACTCCACAACCTCTCTGGGCAGCCTGCTCCAGGGCTCTGGCACCCTCACTATAAAGAAGTTTCTCCTCATGTTGAGGTGAAATCTTTTATGTTCAAGTTCCATCTCAGAGAAGCCCCTGAGGGTGCTGCACATCCCACACAGCCCAAGCACTTCAGCACTTGGGCTTCTACCTGCTGAGCTCGGTCTGTAGTGACTATCAGGAAGAGCTTCCAAGGTATGTCTTGCTCCTCTGGAATCAGAGGGGAAACTCAGAGGTTGCCAGCATGAGTGGAAGCTTAGAAAGTAGATCACAGAGCAAAAGCATCCTGGTGGAAATTACCCATCTTGTCCTTTCCTCGTCCTCTGAATGAACCCATGGAAGTCTTAGAGCTCAGCAGGGCTGGACTAGGGCAGACTCAGACTTGCAGCAGTCTGCATCAGCCCAAAGGCTTCACAGGCCCCAGCAAATCCTTTTGGAGCAGCATTGTTTCTCCCGTTGTTTGTTTTGAGGTGTGAATCAGGGTTGTCCTTGGTTCTCCATCAACGTCCAGGCCAAGAGGGAAATGTACAAAGCCCAGCAGCTGGGCAGGGAGAGAGCACAGCAAGGGCTTGCTGTTTGCTGTCTGCTAACCTTCATCCTGGGTGCCAGTCACAGATCCACCTCCTGAAACTTCAGTAAAGCAGGATCTAAACCAAAGCTGCCCCGTCACAAAAATGACATTTAGTTAACCCCTGCACTTCCCCATCAGGCTGTGCTGCCATCCAACATGACCTGGACAGGCTGAGAGCTGGCTGCAGGCAAACCTCATGGAGTTCCATAAGGACAAGGGCAGGGTCCTGCATCTGGGGAGGAATCACAGCAGGCACCAGGACAGGTTGGGGGCTGCCCTGCTGGAAAGCAGCTCCATGGAGAAAGACCTTGGAGTGCTGGTGGGCAGCAAGTTCTGCGTGGGCCAGCAATGTGCCCTTGTGGCCAAGAGAGCCAATGGGATCCTGGGGGGCAGCAAGCAAAGTGTGGCCAGCAGGGCTGGGGAGGTTCTGCTCCCCCTCTGCTCTGCCCTGCTGAGACCACAGCTGCAATCCTGTGTCCAGTTCTGGGCTCCCCAGGTCAAGAGAGACAGAGACCTGCTGGAGAGAGTCCAAGGGAGAGGCAGGAGGATGCTTAGGGGACTTGAGCATCTCCCCTGGGAAGAGAGCCTGAGAGCCCTGGGGCTGTTTAGTGTGGAGAAGAGAAGGCTGAGAGGGATCTGATCAATGTCTATCAATAGCTGAGGGCTGGGGGTCAAGTGGAGGGGGCCAGGATCTTTGGGGTGGTGCACAGCAATAAGCCAAGGAACAATGGAGACAAACTGGAACAGAGAAGGTTTCAGCTCAACATGAGGAGAAACTTCTTTGGTGTGAGGGTGCCAGAGCCCTGGAGCAGGCTTCCCAGAGAGGTTGTGGAGTCTCCTTCTCTGGAGACTTTCCAAACCCACCTGGATACGTTCCTATGAGGACTACTCTGGGTGATCCTGCTCTGGCAGGGGGTTTGGACTGGATGATCTCTGGAGGTCCCTTCCAACCTCTAATGTTCTGTGACTCTGTGATTCTAACTGCAGAGCAGGACAGGCTTTGTGCCCCTCAAAGCTTGGGGGTTGGAGTGCTGGTGCTTCTGGAGAGCCTATTTTTTCCTTGCACGTTAGAAGTCAAAGAAGAGAAGGTGTCCTTCATGAGGTCCTGTCCTTACATTTCCAAGGTAACAGCTTCCACTCCAGGTTTGTCTCTTGCTGTTTTCCTTGTGTGCATGTCCTCTATGTCAGCATGGGAAGTTATGAAACCAGAGTTAGGACACTGGCACAGGCACAGGCACTGACCAAGAACAAAGGTGGCATTCATTGAAGCTCTTCATGTTGTTTGATTTCTTACTTCTTCATTAATCTCTCATTTGGAGTCCTTGTCCCACATTTCATACTCCTCTTTGGTCACAGATTGCTTGGCATGGGTGCAGCAAATTCAACTGTTAAGAAAAATAAAATGTTCCCCCCCACACACACACTCCCTCCCCTGTTTGATGGCTGATTGCAGTGAAACAAAAATGTTCATTCAGGCTCTAGGGCTGTTAGGGCTGAAAAGCTTTAGCAAGGAGCAGGAAGAATGAAACACCTTTGCACTGTGAGACAACTTCCAGGCAGCACAGCACCAAACCACATCCCCACCTTCCTTCAGACCTGTGAGTGCTGCAGCCCCTGCTAGCCAGAGATGTCACTTTGCCTGCTGCTGCAGATACCACCTTGAACACTAAAAACTCCTCAGGTGGAGAAGCTTCACTGGGAATGCTTCATGGTCTCAGGACCATGCCCTAGTCAGAAGGCTGATTTTTAAAGCCCTGTGGTGCCTAGGTCTGGGTGAATGGAAACAGAAGAGGAAGCACAGGTGAGCTGCTGCTGCTGCTCTCTTGGTGTCTCAAATCATTGCAGGAGAGACAAAAGCAAAGACAGCAGAGGAAAGCAGACTCAGTACAGCTGCAGTGCTTCTCTAAGACCATACTCAGCACTGGGGTGCCCTCCATCCTCTTCTAGCAAAGGGCTTTAGGAATAAGCTGTCCTGCCCCAGCAGCACCTCCTTCAGCTGTCACAAAAAGGCTGAATATGCAGAATATCTGCTTGCCAAAAATGGCAACAGACAAGGAGTGTCTGGTCACTGCTTCTCCTTCCTTCACCTCTCTGTGAGGCTCATTTCCTCCCTGCTGCCAGGCTGGAGCCTGTCTGTCACTACAGAACACACACTGAAGCCATGGGCCCCTGGCAAGGTGATGTTCTGGCCAAACTCTGCTTGAAGCTAAGTGTTGAGGTCCAATTTCACAGCACCATTCCCACTATGTTGAGAAAAAAAAAAAAACAACACACATTGAAAGTGTCAACATTTCTGTTCCAAAGGTTCCCCTCTGGGAGGAACCTTCCACATTGAGGTCAGAAACTCTACTTGGGGACCTGCATCTAGTGGAGTCCTCCAGGGGTCAGTACTGGGACCAGGACTATTCAATATATTCATTGGAGACCTGGATGAGCATGGGCAGGACAGAGCCAGAGATGCTCAGGCCAAGGACAGGACATCCCTGGGATCCCAGGGAGCAAGCTGGAGCAGAGGAGGTGCCACAGGAAGAGAAGGGAAAACTTTGTGACTGTGAGGGTGGCAGAGCCCTGGAGCAGGCTGCCCAGAGAGGTTGTGGAGTCTCCTTCTCTGGAGACTTTCCAGCCCCACCTGGATGTGTTCCTGTGACCTGCCCTGGGTGCTCCTGCTCTGGCAGGGGGCTTGAACTGGATGATCTCTGGAGGTGCTTTCCATCCCCTAACATTCTGTGAGTCTCTGTGATTTCATACTTAGCAGAGGCAAAGCCACAGCTGTAGCCTGGGCTGCTGGACATAAGAGGCCAGTGCAAAGCAAACAGTGAATAAAAACATTGAGCTCTGGGGGGGGTGAAACTCTGATACTTGTTTGCTTGTTGATGTCTGACACATTTGCCATGTGGGTTTCAAACTGCTGGGTTGAAAGTCGATTTCTGAGGGGACTGTGTCTGTATCTATATATCTATATCTATGTCTATCTATCATCTGTATCTCTATATCTATCTCTTAATATTCATATCTATCCATATCTCTATATCCATATCTATATCATCTATACCATCTATCTCTATATCTATATTTCTCTATCTCCATCATCTTTATCTATATTTATATCTATATCTATAAATATATCTATATAGATCCTGTGATCCTGTGATCTATCATCTTTATCATTACTCTCTCTCCCTCTATCTTTATATCTGTATCATCTATATATCATCTGTATCTATATATCTACCTCTATCATCTCTATCATCTCTCTCTATATATATCCATATCTGTATCATCTATATCATCCACCTCTGTATCTATCTCTCTCTATCATCTCTAACTCTATCATCTTTATCTATATCTAATCTATATCTATATAGATTTTGTGATCCTGTGATCTCTATCATCTCTATCATCTTTATAATCTCTCTCTCTCTCTCTCTCTCTCTCTCTCTCTCTCTATCTCTATCTCTATCTCTATCTCTATCTATATCTATATCTATATCTATATCTATCCATATCTATATCTATATCTATATCTATCTATATCCATATCTATATCATCTATCTCTGTATCTCTCTATCATCTCTATTTCTATTATCTTTATCTATATCTAATCTATATCTGTAATTATATCTATATAGATCCTATGATCTCTATCTCTATCATCTCTATCATTTCTCTCTCTATACATATATCTGTATCATCTATATATCATCTGTATCTATATATCTACCTCTATACCACCTCTATCATCTCTCTCTATATATATATCCATATCTGTATCATCTATATCATCCCTCTCTGTATCTATATCATCCATCCCTGTATCTATATCATCCATCTCTCTATCTATATCTCTCTATCATCTCTATCTTGAACTCTATCATCTTTATCTATATCTAATCTATATGTGATCCTGGGATCTCTATCTCTATCATCTCTATCATCTTTATCATCTCTCTCTATCTGTATCTCTATATCCCTATCTATATCAATATCTATATCTATGTCTATATCCATATCTGTATCATCTATCTCTATATCTCTCTATAATCTCTATTTCTATTATCTTTATATCTGTATCTATAACTATGTCTATATATCTATATAGATCCTGTGATCTCTATCTCTATCATCTCTATCATCTTTATAATGTCTCTCTCTCTGTATATATATATCTGTATCATCTATATGTCATCTATATCTATATCATCTATATCATCTATCTCTATATATCTATATCATCTGTAACTACTATATCAAGAATCAAGAATCAAGAAGAATCAAGAATCAAGAAGGCTGGAAGAGACGTCAAGGATCATCGAGTCCAACCTGTCACCCTACACCTCATGCCTATCTAAACCATGGCACCAAGTGCCACGTCCAATCCCCTCTTGAACACCTCCAGGGATGGTGACTCCACCACCTCCCTGGGCAGCACATTCCAATGGCCAACCACTCTCTCTGTGAAGAACTTTCTCCTCACCTCCAGCCTAAACCTCCCCTGGTGCAGCTTGAGACTGTGTCCTCTTGTTCTGTTGCTGGTTGCCTGGGAGAAGAGACCAACCCCCTCCTGGCTACAACCTCCCTTCAGGTAGTTGTAGACAGCAATGAGGTCTCCCCTGAGCCTTCTCTTCTCCAGGCTAAACAGTCCCAGCTCCCTCAGCCTCTCCTGATAGGGCTTGTGCTCAAGGCCTCTCCCCAGCCTCGTTGCCCTTCTCTGGACATGCTCCAGCAATTCAACATCTTTCCTAAACTGAGGGGCCCAGAACTGGACACAGTACTCAAGGTGTGGCCTAACCAGTGCTGTGTACAGGGGTACAATGACCTCCCTGCTCCTGCTGGCCACACTATGCCTGATGCAGGCCAGGATGCCATTGGCTCTCTTGGCCACCTGGGCACACTGCTGGCTCATGTTCAGCTGCTGTCAACCAGTACCCCCAGGTCCCTTTCTGCCTGGCTGCTCTCCAGCCACTCTGACCCCAGCCTGTAGCTCTGCATGGGGTTGTTGTGGCCAAAGTGCAGCACCCAGCACTTGGATTTGTTGAATGCCATCCTGTTGGACTCTGCCCATCTGTCCAGCCTGGCAAGGTCCCTCTGCAAAGCCCTTCTACCTTCTAACAGATCAACACCTGCTCCCAGCTTGGTGTCATCTGCAAATTTACTGATGATGGACTCAATCCCCTCATCCAGATCATCAATAGAGATATTGAACAGGATGGGGCCCAGCACTGATCCCTGGGGGACACATCTATACTATATATCTATACATATCTATATCTATATATCTATATACCTATATCATCTATATCTACATCTATATATCTATATATCTATATATCTATATATCTATATCACCTATATCTATATCATCTCTATATCTTTATCTATATCTCTGTATCTCTATCTGTATCTACATCTGCAGTGCTGTGCTTGTGATGTTGAGCTGCTGTGGCTGTGATTCAAAGAGAAAAGCATCCCCTTGTGTCAGTGCTGCTGTAAATCACAACTAATCAGAGGCTTTCCTTTCCTTCCCATTGTCACAGAGGCACGGCCCCGGGGATGAAGGCTGTTGAAGGCAATCAGGGGGATTTTGTGGGTCTGATGTTCCAGCAGATGTTTGAACTGCCTGCAGAGCCTGTGTGAGCAAGGGCTGTGCAGACAGAGCTCTTGGGGAGTGCTTGCTTTTCCTCCTGTGGCCATCTAATCACTGCAGGCTAACCTCAGATCAGAACTGCTGTGGCTGCAGTTGTCAGGCTGCCACACTGTGCTCTGCTGTTGTCTTGCCCTACTAGTTGCAATTCGGGTTCCCAGATGGCTTCCCATTCTTCTTAATAGGCTGGGCTAAAGGTCATGTTGTCTTCTAACAGGAAGAGTGAATGATGTAGCAGAAGACATGACAGGAGGAGTGAATCCAGCTGGCAGCTGCTGTTCCTCAGGGCTCAGCATTAGGACCACTTCTGGTTAATGTCTTTGTTGATGATCTTGGTGGAGGGCACCATTAGTACATTTGCAGATGACACCAAGTTAAGTGGGGGTGCTGATCTGCTTGAGGGTAGGGAGGCTCTACAGAGGGACTTAGAGAGATTGGATCAATGCACCAAGGTCAATGGGATGTGCCTCAACCAGGCCAAGTGCCGGGTCCTGCACTTGGGCCACAACAAGCCCATGAATGCTCCAGGCTTGGGGCAGAGTGGCTGGGAAGTTGTCAGCAGAAAGGGACCTGGGGGTTCTAGGGGACAGGCAGCTGAACAAGAGCCAGCAGAGTGCCCAGGTGGCACAGAAAGCCAGTGGCATCCTGGCCTGGATCAGCAGTGGTGTGACCAGCAGGAGCAGGGCAGGGATGGGCTCCCTGTACTGGGCACTGCTGAGGCCACAGCTGGAGTGCTGGGCTCAGTTTTGGGCACCTCAGCACAAGAAAGACTTTGAGGGGCTGGAGAGGGTGCAGAGAAGAGCAACTCAGCTGCTGAAGGACCTAGAGAAGGAGTCTGATGAGGAGCAGCTGAGGCAACTGGGAGTGGTTAGTGTGAGGAAGAGGAGGCTGAGGGGAGACCTCATCACCCTGTACAACTCCTGAGATCACATCACAGAGAGGTTGGTGCTGGTCTCTTCTCACAGCTCATTAGTGATGGAACAAGAGGGAAGAGCCTCAGGCTGCACCAGGGGAGGTTTAGGCTGCACATT
The DNA here is from genome assembly GCF_027791375.1 of Indicator indicator. Lineage (NCBI taxonomy): Eukaryota > Metazoa > Chordata > Aves > Piciformes > Indicatoridae > Indicator > Indicator indicator. The sequence goes on along the minus strand of NC_072013.1, from coordinate 13,334,005 downwards.
AGGGAAAGCTTTCCACTGCAGGAGTGGTCAAGCACTGGAACAGGCTGCCCAGGGAGGAGGTGGAGTCCCCATCCCTGGAGGTGTTTGAAGGTCCTTTAGATGTGGTGCTCAGCAGTGTGGTTTAGTGGTGACCTTGACAGAGCAGGGTTAGTGGTTGGCCCTGAGGACCTCAAGGGTCTGGCCCAGCCTGAATGATTCTGGGTCTGAGTCTATGTTAATGCCCCTTACATGGATAAAAATATATGGACCTGAGGCAACCAGAGACTGTTAGCATATTTGAAGTGTGTTGTACTGGGAGTATGTTCTGAGTTCTCCTTTGCTGGATTTTTATCAAGCCCTGAGTTTTGAGTGAGCTCTGAGTGAGGAACAAAGGGACTCTCAGTTGAGAGGCATGGAGAAGTCCCATCTGATAAACTCCTTTGTACTTGGGCAAAGAGATTAGCCCTGAGCTTACTGACTCCTGATTTTGGTCACCCATAGAGCCAGGTTTTTCCTTCCCATACACATCTACACCACCAAGAGAAGGAAATCACCTCTTCCTCTGAGGAAAAATAATTCCCAACAGCCAAAGTCAAACCCCCAGACAATTCACTGGTGGGCAGAGGCCTTGAAGATGTGCTGTGGAAACCTGCACATCTCTGCCAGTGTGTGAGAGCTGGCAGCTTGGAAAAGCAATGAAACATAAGGAGATTAAAGGGGCAGGTGAGTGAGAGGCAAAAAAAAAAAGAGATGCACTGACCTTGGTTAACCTGGAAAAGCTAATTAATGAAGAGGGAAAAACATGGTCCAGGACTCAACATGCAGGTGAGCTTTCTTGGAGGTGATGCTTGCTAACAGTCCAGGGCAATGCTGGTCCACAGGATGAGCCTGAAGAGCTAGTGGTGGTTTCCAGTAGAAGTGAGTCCAGACTGCAGCTTGCCAGGTCAATGACCTCGTAGGAAGTCTGGGAAGAATTTTGTTCTTAGGCTCTTCTAAGCAGCACAACTTCTCATTGTGCAGAGTGGAGGATCAACCTTTTCTGCTCCAAGGTAAGGGCAAATGGAGTCTACATGTGGCTTTTGACATACACAGAATGAAGCAGAGGGCTTCCCCTTTTCAGAGATTAATGGGATGGTTTGGGTGGGAAGGGACATTAAAGACCACCTAGTTCCAACCCCCCTGCCATGGGCAGGATACCTCTCACCTAGACTCAGCTGCTCAAGGCCTCATCCAGCCTGACCTTGGACACCCCCAGCAAGGAGGCATCCACAGCCTCCCTGGGCAGCCTATTCCAGAGTCTCACCACCCTCATCCTGAAGAACTTCTTTGTCAGCTCCAGTCTAACCCTGCTCTCCCTCAGCTTCAAACCATTCCCTCTTGTCCTGTCTCTAGACACCCTCATGAAAAGTCCTTCTTCAGCCTTCCTGTAGGATCCCTTCAGGTACTGGAAGGCAGCTCTGAGGTCCCCCCAGAGCCTTCTCTTCTCCAGGCTGAACAAGCCCAGCTGATGATGGTGGCCAGACACACAGGGCATGCATTTCACATGAGCATTCTGTTCTTGTGGAGAAAGCACCTCTTCAATCTAGAATTACAGCTGTTAGAAATACTTTCTTGCTGATTGTTAATTCTTGATTATATTGAAAGTGACCATCCTTGGATGTTTTTAAGGCCAGGCTGCCATATGGCTCTGGGCAACCTGATCTAGTGGAGGCTGTCCCTGCCCAGTGTCCCAGAGCACTGGAGCAGGATCCCCAGAGGGGCCATGGAGTCTTTCAAGACCCATCTGGATGTGTTCCTGCGTGACCTGTGCTAGATTTTGTGGTCCTGTTCTGGCAGGGGCTTGAACTAGATGAACTCTGGAGGTCCCTTCCAACCTCTAATGTTCTGTGATGCTGTAGTTGTACTTAACACTGAGGAGATTCTCTCAGGCTGGAGTACTTCCAGCTGTGTTCAGGGCACAGTATTGATCACATCAAATACTAGAACTTAGCTAAACTCTTTTGGTGCCTGGTGGAGCCTGTATCATGTCAGGGAAGAAGTGCAGGTAGCCTTCACAAGATACATCCTAAGTGTTCTGCCCATGCCTGCTTTGTTCCAAGGAGCTGCACCTGCTTACAACAGGCTGGGTCTTGCTGATTGCTGCAGTAGCTGTTAGCAAACCCAGCACTGAAATCTGGACCCTTGGTATCATGACAGAAGTAATCCTGGACACAGAGGAGAGGGGGAAACAACATTAGGACTTTGTCTGTTGGGAAGGTCAGAGGTAGAAGTTGAGGTTAAGAAGTTGAGGGTAAGAATCACCACTAAAACACCATGAAGTGTTGTTGTAAGGTGTCTCTCTGATGCTCTTCTGGGCCTTCTGGCATTTAGCAGGTCATGACAGAGCAGCTGTCAAAAGCAGATCCTGGGATCTGCTTCTCACCCAAACGTCTGCTAAGATTTTAATGGTGATTAAAGTCAGGGCAGAGCTTCTTGGCATCAAGGACAGCTGCAGGGGCTTGGACCAGCATAGCTTCCTCTTCTCTCCCTTGTTTCCTGGTACATGGTGGTACAAAGCTCTTCTGAGGAAGTTCTGCATGCCCTGGGAGAACCTCCAGTGCATCAGAGCCAGTGTGATGTCTGGCTTTGGGATGCATGAGCTAACAGGCCATGCATGGGCACAAATTGCTAGGGGTTTAGACGGAAGCAAGCTGGGGCTAATGGGTGCTTGAAGCTCCTCGGTCTCAACCAGCTCCTCAGGCATTGCCAAGAGATTCCTGTGGCTCTCAAGTCTGTCTTCTGGAACCTGGAAATTGTTCCAAAGCCAAGAAGAAGGACAGAGTGAGGAGGGCACTCTTGGGAAGTGGCTAAAGCTTTGTTTCCTCAGATAGGGTCAAGGGCAGAGCATTGTCATGGCCTCCAGGAACCTGTCCCAGTGAATCCAAAGGGATTCATGTGTAAGACATGCTGAGCAAGATGCAAATGCTTGCCTGCAGAGGTGGAATTAGTTGTGGAGAGAGGAAGTCTTTTTTGCTTCGTGTGTTTCTAATTCAGGACTCTTTATTTCTCTGAGTAGTGTTTGGCTTGTAATTTACTCACAAGGAGTTGTGTGTATCTGAATGGGCATGGTGTGGCCACAGCTTCAACAGGAGGACATTAAGCCACCTTAAGGAAGCCTCTGAGCAGTCTCCTGGCAGAAGTGAGTGTGGTATGGCCTCACCTGGCACAGGGCTAGCCCAAATGTACTGTTGTGCATCCTGGAGAGTCCTTAGTGGCTCTCAGTCTGCAAACCAAGAGGTCAGGGAGAGCAAGAGGAATTGCCAGGGTTATGTCCATGGCAAGGAGGAGCCCAAGGTGCTCTGGTGGTCTTGTTTAATGGGGTGATTGTTGGCAGCAATCCTGTGGCCTTTGCCTTTTCCATCAGTAGCACTCAGCTGCTCTAGTGCAGTGGGCAGCCAGGCTGTGTGTTTCTAGAGATGAAGAGCTGAAAGCAGGAAAAGCTGAGAAGCATTTTATTTGATAAAACTCTCCAGTTAGAGAGCAGAGCAGCTGGGCTGGCACTCAAAGGTGGGATTTCATCCATGAATACAAGAGGGCAAGGCCCTGCTTTGTGACTCTCTTGGTCTCCCACTTCCAGCCTGTAGCACGAGTGTGCTTCTCACTTCTCGCCTTTCACCTTGGGTTGTAAGCACAGGTGAGGAATCTTTGTGTTTTCTCACCTCACACCTCTGCTTCCTGTCCAAAACAGTCTCTTGCAAAACACCTTTGAGTCATTATGTGTGCTACTAAATTGTTTTGCAAGCAGGGCGGTGTTGAAATCCATGGAAAACGTTAAGGGTATAAAAATCTTTTGCCTTTGCCACGAGAAGTGATGAAATTGCTGGAAGGGAGAGCCAGAAAATGCAGAGGTCAGTGCCCATCCTTCTCACTGACCTGTCTGCTTCGTGAAGGGGAGGCCTGCTAGGTGACTTGGTCTTAGGTGACACCAGGATGTGCAGTAGTGTGAGGTGCTCTTCACTGCTGCTCCGACCAAGCCTCTGCTGCCTTCTACAAGTCTGCCACCAGCTCTCAAACCACTGTGAGGGTTCAAGCCTGGAGGTACATCAGGAAAGCTTCAAAGGCTATGCCTTCACCATAAATGGCAGGATCATGGTTTTGGTTGGAAAAGACCTTTCACATCAGCCAGTCCAACCATTCTCTAACTCTACCAAGGCTGGAGCTGACCCATGTCCCTCAGCACTGCACCTGGGCTGGAACAATCCTCACTATCCATACAGGCTGGGGGAGGAGGGGATAGAAAGCAGCCCTGAGGAAAAGGACTTGGAGTGCTGGGGGATGAGAAGCTGGCCAGGAGCAGGCAGTGTGAGCTTGCAGCACAGAAGGCCAAGGGCAGCCTGGGCTGCATCCAAAGCAGCATTGCCAGCAGAGCCAGAGAGCTGATTCTGACACTTTGCTCTGCTCTGCTGAGACCTCACCTGCAGTGCTGTGTGCAGGGCTGGAGCCCTCAGTATAGGAAGGACATGGACCTGATGGAGAGGGTCCAGAGAAGGCCACAAGAATGATCAGGGGGTTGGAGCAGCTCTGCTGTGAGGACAGGCTGAGGGAGCTGGGGGTGTTCAGCCTGGAGAAGAGAAGGCTCCAGGGAGACCTAAGAGCAGCCTGCCAGGACCTGAAGCCCCCTTCAGATGGAGATAAACTGTTTAGAAAGGCCTGCAGGGTCAGGACAAGGGGCAATGGCTTCAAACTAGAGCAGAACAGAGCAGATTTAGATTGGATATCAGGAAGAAGTTCACCACTTTTTCCTGAGGGTGGTGGAACACTGGAAGAGGTTGCCCAGGGAGGTGGTTGAGGTCCCATCCCTGGAAACATTCAAGGTGAGGCTCAACGAGGCCCTGGGCAACCTGATCTAGTTGGAGATGTCCCTGCTGACTGCAGGGAGGTTGGACTGGAGGTTGGAGGTCTCTTCCAGCCTGGACCATACTAAGATTCTCTGCTCTCCAGCTGCCACTCACACACACTGCTAGAAAGGGACTTGTTCCTGAGTGCAGGGCAAGCCTCCTGTGCATGCAGCACTGCACAGCTGGAGTTTGGCTGCAGGACAGGGACATGAAGGAATGGGGAATGGTCACCTGCTGCTGCAGAGGAGAGCAGTAGGGACAGGTGAAAGGGACAAGAGACAGAAAAAGGAACTGGATGTTGAAAATGCTGAGGCTGCCTCTTCAAGGAGCCAGTCCTTTGTTACTTTCTCAGGAGCAAACCTTTTTTGGTGCTGCTGAATCTGCTGCTTTCCACCAGCTGGAGGAGCTTGCTCATCACGTTTGGGGATGGCCATGGTGCTCGCCTGGATGTCCTCAAGGACACTTCTGTGTTCTGCAACCCTGTGCCCAGTGCCATGTGAAGGGTGCAGTGGCTGAAAGGTGTCCAGCCGTGGCAGGCATCTGCTTGGGTAATGACCAGTGGCCACCTGCAGAGCCACAGGAGGTGATATCTGAGCTGCACCAACAGTCTCAAGGAGCATGAAACAGCAGCAGGATGGCAAGGCTGGCCTGGTTCTTTGTATTGCAATACATAGAACCATGAAAAACTGCACTCTCAGGTCATCAGAGAGTAGTGAGGTTGGTGTAGGGGACTGGAGCAGGTGAGCAAGGAAGAGAACTGAACCAAGAGGTGGTGAATTTGGGTGAGGGACCTCAGGATGCCTGAGGAAAGGCACAGGAACCCACCAGCACAGACTGCTCATTCCTAGAGGTTTCCAAGTGCTTCAGTGTAACAAACTTAGTCTCTTGGTGGCTGTCAGCTGTTAATCAGGCAGAAAAGCAGCAGAGATGAAACCGAGTCAGGAGAAAGGGCAGCAGAAGAGCACCTGAGTCACAGAATCACCCAGGTTGGAAAAGACCTCAGAGATCAAGTCCAACCTAATACCTAACACCTCCTGACAACTAAACCATGGCTCCAAGTGCCACATCCAAGCTTTGTTTGAACACCTCCAGGCTTCTTCAGTTTGGTTTGTTAAGGGTCCATTTCCTCAGCTCAATCTGCACCCCAAGTGCTCAGTGGGAGGTGAGCAATCAAACTAGGAGGCACTGCTGGCTCCTTTGCAGTGCACAGAGCCAGAGCAGTACCCTGGGCATTTTTAATATTGATTTCTTCACTCCTCTGAAGGCAACACAGAGATGCTGCAAGGGCTGTCAGACTCTGTGTGCTAGCAGAGAGTCATCATAGAATCAGAGACTGCTTGGGGTTGGAAGGGACCTTAAAGATCATCTAGTTCCCACTCCCTGCCACGGGTAGGGACACCTCCCACCAGCCCAGGTTGCTCAAGGCATCATCCAACCTGGCCTTGAACACCTCCAGGGAGGAGGCATCCACAACCTCCCTGGGCAACCTGTTCCACTGTCTCCCCACCCTCACTGCAAAGAATTTCTCCCTACTCTGCAGTCTCAATCTCCCCTCTTCCAGCTCAAAGCCATTGTCCCTCGTCCTGTCACTCCCAGCCCTTGTCAAAAGTCCCTCCCCAGCTCTCCTGGAGCCCCTTCAGGTACTGAAAGCTGCTCTAAGGTCTCCCTGAAGCCTTCTCTTCTCCAGGCTGAACAGCCCCAACTCTCTCAGCCTGTCCCCAAAGGAGAGGTTCTCCAGCCCTCTGATCATCTTGGTGGCCTCCTCTGGACCCTCTCCAGCAGCTCCATGTCCCTCTTATGCTGGGGGCCCTAGAACTGGAGGCAGTGCTGCAGGTGAGGTCTGAGCAGAGCAGAGCAGAGGGTCAGAATCCCCTCCCTGTGCTGCTGCTCTCCCTGCTTTGGATGGAGCTCAGCACACAGCTGCCTGCTGGGCTGCCAGTGACCATTGCTGGCTCCTGGGGAGTTTGTCACCAACTGACACCCCCAAGGCCTTCTTCTCCAAGCTGCTCTCATCCACTCCTCACCCAGCCTGGGTCTGTGCTTGGGATTCAATTAGATTGTAGGATTTTTTTTTTCCCTCACCAGGAGCACCCCAGCAAAGCCTAGGGTTGGATCTCTGTGCAGTTGACTGGTTAGAGACCACTTCACTCAGCCCCATAAGGGCAGCAAGGCTGGGGAGGGGTCTGGAGCACAGCCCTGTGAGGAGAGGCTGAGGGAGCTGGGGGTGTTTAGCCTGGAGAAGAGGAGGCTCAGGGCAGACCTCATTGCTCTCTACAACTGCCTGAAGGGAGGTTGTAGCCAGGTGGGGGTTGGGCTCTTCTCCCAGGCAACCAGCACCAGAATAAGAGGACACAGTCTCAAGCTGTGCAGGGAGAAGTTTAGGCTTGACCTTAGAAAGAAGTTCTTCCCAGAAAGAGAGATTGGTCACTGGAATGTGCTGCCCAGGGAGGTGGTGGGGTCCATGGCCCTGGAGGTGTTTAAAAAGGACTGGATGAGGCACTGAGTGCCATGGTGTGGTTGATTAGTTAGGGTTGGGTGATCAGTTGGAACTGATGACCTTGGAGGTCTCTTCCAACCTGGTTGATTCTGTGCTAAAATTCTGTGCTAAACCTGAGCTGGGTGGCCCATCCTGAAGGGCAAGCCTGAAGTGCAGAGCTGCTGTTGTGGCTGATCTGAGGAGCAGCTGCCTGTTGGTGCTGAACAACACAGCAGTGATAAGCAGAGCCTTCTCCTGAAGGACACGTGTGAGAGCTGCCACATTCCCACACAGCTGTGTCCCAGGAGAGCACTACTCATGAGGTGGAAAGCCCAGAAGATCACGCTTGGGTGTGACCTGTGGTGTTAGAATGAAGCTCCAGTTGTGTGCTTTGGCTCTGCTGCTGGCCCAGGGATGAGCCAGGTGACCCTGAGGGCTGTCTCATGCTTCCCAGTCTTTTCCAGCTCGTTGGAAGCCATCCATGGCTCAGACACTTTGTGCTGTTTCTTGGCACTCATTCCCTCTTAACAGGGAGGGAGATTTTTCCACAGCTCCAGCTTGGGGTAAACATTCAGGAAGTCTCAGTAAAAGCCTTGAGGCTTTGCCTCCTGGGAGTTCATTACTGGGCTTAGACTTTCTATTCCTTGGACTACAGCATCCTGCAGCATGTCAGTGTTTTGCTGGAGAGATCATGTTTACATGGCATGCTTTGGAATTCACCATGGAGAACACAGAGGGAACGTGGCTGGGGTTTGAGATGGGTTCTTCATCTCTGATCTACCCTGGAACAGCACACATCAAGCTCCAGTTTGCAAGCTTCCTACTTCTGCAGATGTCATCTGTCTGGACTTCTGCACAGCCTTTGACACAGCCCCCCACAACATCCTGCTCTCTAAGCAGGAGAGATGTGGATTTGATGGGTGGGCTCTCCAGTGGACAAGGAATTGGTTGGATGATGGCATCCAGAGGGTAGTGGTCAATGGCTGAGTGTCCAGGTGGAGATGGGTGACAAGTGGTGACCCTCAAGGCTCTGTCCTGGGAGCAGTGCTGTTCAATGTCTTCATCAATGATGTCCAGATGGAGATGGGTGACAACTCTCTGGTGAGACCTCATCTGGAGCACTGTGTCCAGTCCTGGAACCCCTATTACAGAAAGGATCTGGAGGTGCTGGAAGGTGTCCAGAGAAGGGCCATGAGGATGAGCAGAGGGCTGGAGCTGCTCTGCTCTGGAGACAGACTGAGAGAGTTGGGGCTGTTCAGTCTGGAGAAGAGAAGGCTCCCATGAGACCTTCTTGTGGCCTTCCAGGATCTGAAGGGGGCTCCAAGAAAGCTGGGGAGGGACTTTTGAGGGTGTCAGGGAGTGACAGGACTGGGGGGAATGGAGCAAAACTAGAAGTGGGGAGATTCCGATTGGATGTTAGGAAGAAGTTGTTCCCCATGAGGGTGGTGAGAGACTGGCAGAGGTTGCCCAGGGAGGTGGTGGAAGCCTCATCCCTGGAGGTTTTTGCAGCCAGGCTGGATGTGGCTGTGAGCAACCTGCTGTAGTGTGAGGTGTCCCTGGCCATGGCAGGGGGGTTGGCACTGGCTGATCCTTGAGGTCCTTTCCAACCCTAACAATTCTATGATTCTAAGTGTTGTCCCTCAAGGCTCTGTACTGGAACCACTACTGTTCAGTATCTTCATCAATGATACCAACAGTGAGATCTGAGGCATCTTCTGAGCAACCTGCTCTAGTGGAGGATGTCCCTGCTGAGTGCAGGGGAGGTGGACTGGATGACCTTTGGAGGTCCCTTCCAACCCAAACCATTCTATGTTCTGCAAAGGTTCCTAATGCCTCAGGCTTGGTGTGCCCTTAAGCAGCCTGGAGTAGGAGGAAGGATAGGGAGAATTGCTTGTGATCTGTGCTTGGGCTTTCTGGTTTGAACTTTTTATTGGAGAAGCCTTGCAGTTTATGTCACCATAGCACTCAAAATCCTCAGCCCGCAGCCTGATGGACAATGCTCTGGGAAACAGAGTGCCACTTGCTTGTCTTGCAGTCACATCCTGTGTTTCTAGAGCTGGTTCCTGTCTGAGGTTTCAGACTGGGTTAAGTGAGCCCTTGACCTACTTCAGGCTCCAGGTGTTCTTCCCAGAAAGAGTAATTGGCCATTGGAATGTGCTGTCCAGGGAGGTGGTGGAGTCACCCTCCCTGGAGGTGCTCAAAAAAAGCTTGGATGTGGCTCTCGGAGCCATGGCTTAGTTGTCAGGAGGTGTTAGGTATTAGGTAATAGGTTGAACTTGATGATCTCTGAGGGCTTTTCCAACCTGGCTGATTCTGTGATGCTGTAGTTCTGTAAAGGAGGAGCACAGAAGAATTTGGACAATTCACATTTTTAGGTTTCTGGTAGCTTCAAGAAACTCAAATTTCTGTTGCAGAAATTTGGTCAGGGTCAGAAAAGTCCATCCTGGTTTTCACAGGAGCTGCTGTGTCCTCGTGCAGTTGTGTCATGCAGACAACCAACTGCTGCAGCTCAGAGTTGTGCATCCTGCTCACAGCTTGGGGGTACCAAGACTTGCCTGCAGCACAGATAGAGTGACTGTACTCTGCTCTGCCTGCAAGTGGAGCATCTCCTGAAGAAGGCACCAGCAGGCTGAGCTGAAGTAGTTCAGCTGAGGCTACCCAAAGTGTTATACTGCAGTGGAGGGAACAATAATAAATAAAGAGGAGGGGGGGGAAATGCTTAGGAAAGTGTTTTGCTAAGATAGATGCTTATGGGGTGGCAAAAATAATCTTGTCCCCTGCCAGTGCTGAAATTCTCTCAGCTCTTATGCATCTGAGGCTCTGGCCAGCCTGATCCAGTGTGAGGTGTCCCTGCCCACGGCAGAGGGGTTGGAACTGGCTGATCCTTGTGATTCCTTCCGACCCTGACTGATTCTATGATTCTATGATCTTTGCTTTGCTGAGACCCCACCTCCAATACTGCCTCCAGTTCTGGTGTCCCCAGCAGGAGAAGGACACAGAGCTGATGGAGAGAGTCCAGAGGAGGCCACAAAGATGATCCAAGGGCTGGAGCAGCTCTGCTCTGAGGACAGGCAGAGGGAGCTGGGGGTGTTCAGCCTGGAGAAGAGAAGGCTCCAGGGGGACCTTAGAGCTGCCTTCCAACACCTGAAGGGAGCCTACAGAAAGGCTGCAGAGGGACTTTTCCTGAGGGTGTCTAGAGACAGGAGAAGGGGGAATGGTTGGAAGCTGAGGGAGAGCAGGGTTAGACTGGAGCTGAGGAAGAAGTTCTTCAGGATGAGCGTGGTGAGACTCTGGAACAGGCTGCCCAGGGAGGCTGTGGATGCCTCCTTGCTGATGGTGTTCAAGGCCAGGCTGGATGAGGCCTTGAGCAGCTGAGTCTAGGTGAGAGGTGTCTCTGCCCATGGCAGGAGGTTGGAGGAGGTGAGCTCCGAGGTCCCTTCCAACCTGAGCCATTCTGTGATCCTATGATCTGTGAAATGAGTGTAAGCAGCCCTGAGGGAGACAGGCACATGCCCTGAGGGCATCACATGTGTGCTACATAAGGTAGATCCTTCCTGTTCAGACTCATAGTCCTCAGCAGAGGTTCCTTTGTGAAAGCTCTTCTGTATCTCTGAACTCTCATCCTAATTCTGGTGGTTTTCTGGGTGCAGTTTCCCAGCAGCCATCCCCTGATGTCTTGATAAGGAGGACACACTATCAATGGATCACCAGAGCAGCCTGTTTTTCTGAATGTCCTTTCCATTTCATACAGAGATGAATTCTTAGTCCAGCTGAGCAGGAGACTTGTCCCTTCTTTCCCAGCAGTGTGGTCCCAGGGTGTTCACTGCTGCTTGTCATTTGTGTTAAAGGTACAGTCTGAAAAAAAAGGCTGCAAGCCCTAACTACAAAGGCACTTGGGACAATGAAGAGGATACTTTACCCTGGGTGAAGATTATTGGTGCCCTTTAGGATTTCCTCTGTCCAGAAGCCTTTTCAGTTCCAGCAGAGGGCATGCACTCATCAGAGCTTGCTGCATGTGGCCAGAAACACTGCTCCAAGGAGCTTCCTGAGCTGTACAGCTAAAATCAGAGATGGAAGGGACCTCCAAGGGTTGTGTGTCGTCCAGCCACTAGAGCAGGTTGCCCACAGCCTTCTCAAGCCTCACCTTAGATACCTTCCAGGGATGGGACCCCATCCACCTCCCTGGGCAGCCTGTTGCAGTGTTCCAGCACCATCCTGGTGCACAACTTGTTGCTCCCAACAAGTCCAACCTAAATCTTCTCTGCTCTCATTTCAAACCATTGTCCCTGGTCCTGTCCCTGCAGCCCTTTGCAAACAGTCCCTCTGCAGCCTTCTTTTAGCCCCCTTCAAGTCCTGGCAGGCTGCATTTCAGCTCCTCTCACGTTCTCACTGCTCCAGCGTTTGCTCTGTGCCCCTGTGCATGATGTGAATCCCCAGTGGCTTCACAGCCTCTTGCTTTGTGCTGCCTGGCAGCCTTGGGTAGAGACAAATGCAAGATCATGTCTTGACATGTCTCTGAGTTTCTAAGCGTGGAGATAAGTAGTTTGTTTGTTTGTTTATTTATTTATTTCTTGCACAGAGCACATTGTTATTCTATCCTTTGCCATACTAATAATATGATCCAGCCTTCATTCTGTTTGCTTTTCATCTCAGTACATAATTCTGGGGTAATGAAGCATGCAAGTTCCTAGGTGGTTACACAACTGTAAAGCCCACTCAGAAATGTGACAGTTAAAAAATGATATTCCATAATTGCATCAATAAGTGATCCTCCTGCTGGCAGGGATCTGCTGTGTGTGGTCTGAAACACACTTTCTTGCTTTAGATGCTGCAGTGCTGTGTCCAGCTCTGGAGCCCTCCACACAGCAAGGACATGGACCTGATGGAGAGGCTCCAGAGGAGGCCAGCAAGATGATCAGGGGCTGGAGCAGCTCTGCTGTGAGGACAGGCTGAGGGAGCTGGGGGTGTTCAGCCTGGAGAAGAGAAGGCTGCAGGCAGAGCTAAGAGCAGCCTGCCAGGACCTGAAAGGGGCTCCAAGAAGGCTGCAGAGGGACTGTTTGCAAAGGGCTGCAGGTACAGGATGAGGGACAATGGTTTGAAATTATAGCAGATTTATATTGAGATTGGATGTGAGGAACAGTCTCCTGGTGCTGGAACACCGCAACAGGTTGCCCAGGGAGGTGGTTGAGGTCTGGAGCATTCATGAAGTCATTGTGGCTCACATACAGGACCCAGCACTTGGCCTTGTTGAGTCTCATACAATTGGCCTCAGCCCATGGATCCAGCCTGGCCAGGTCCTACTGTAGAGCCTTCTGCCCTCAGGCAAATCAACATTTCTGCCGAACTTGTCATCTGCAAACTTACTGAGGGTGCCTTGATCCCCTCATGTATATCATTGGTAAAGACATTAAACACAACTGCCCCCAGCACTGAGCCCTGGAGAACACCACTGGTGACCAGACACCAGCTGGATTGAACTCCATTCCCCACCACTCTTTGGGTCCAGCCCTCAGCCGGTTCCTAGCCCAGCAAAGAGTGCTCCCATCCAGGCCATGAGCAGTCAGTTTGTCCCAGAGGATGCTGTGGGAAATGGTGCCAAAGGCTTTACTGAAGTCACAGGATTAACCAGGTTGGCAAAGACTTTCAAGATCATCCAGTCCAACCTATCACCCAGCACCATCTAATCAACTAAACCATGGCACTGAATGCCTCATCCAGTCTCTTCTTAAACACTTCCAGGAAAGGTGACTCCACCACCTCCCTGGGCAGCACATCCCAATGGCCAATCTCTGTTTCTGTGAAGAATTTCTTCCTACCATTCAGTCCAAACTTCCCCTGGCACAGCTTGAGACTGTGTCCTCTCCTTCTGCTACTGGTTGCCTGGGAGAAGAGCCCAACCCCCACCTGGCTACAACCTCCCTTCAGGTAGCTGTAGAGAGCAATGAGGTTTCCCCTGGGCCTCCCCTTCTCCAGGCTGAACACCCCCAGCTCCCTCAGCCTCTCCTCACAGGGCTTGTGTCCAGACAAACCATATCCACAGCCTCTCCCTCATCCATCTCATCACAGAAGGAGATCAAGTCAGTCAAGCAGGACCTGTCTTTGCTAAACCCATGCTGGCTGGGCTTGCCTGCTGACCTGGCTGTCCTGATGTGATTATGGTTGAACTCACTCCCATGGTCATGTTCAGCTCACAGAATGGGTATGAAATGCTCCCTGGGAGGGAACAACACAGCTGTAAGATGAGCCAAGGAGAAAAGTCCTTCTCCATCTGCAAAACCACAAGGCATGCTTCAGGGGCTTGCTTGTAGCACTGGGCCCTAGGCCAAATCAGGCTGCGTGGTAAATGACTAAATCTCCACTCAGAAGTTCATTAATGTCTTATAATTAACTACAACACCCTTACAGAATGCAGTTAGCATTCAACAGAAGGGTTCAGTGGCAGTGAGCAACACAAACCAACCCCTTGTTAATGCAGGCTGAAGCCTCCATGGTGGATTTAGACTGGAGATTGAGAAGAAATTCTTTCCAGTGAGGGTGGGGAGACACTGGAACAGGTTGCCCAGGCAGGTTGTGTGGATGCCCCCTCCCTGGAGGTGTTGAAGGCCAGATTGGGTGAGACCTTGAGCAGCCTGGGCTGGTGAGAGATGTCCCTGCCCATGGCAGATGATCTTTAAGGTCCCTTCCTACCCAACCCATTCTGTGATGCTTTGGATAAGACCACAGCCCCCTGGCCCTAGGGAAATGAATGAATGAGTGAAGCATGGGTTTCAGTACTGATGTCTAGCTCTGGCTCTGTGATGGTCCATGTGATGTGTCCTTCTATGGGATGTGCTGCTGCATGGGATTTGCTGGTCCATGGGATGTGCCCTTCCATGGGATGTGCCCTTCCCTCTGACTACACATTTTCCACTCTCTGGTCCATTTTTTTATCTAAGCCCTGTCAATGTTTTCAAGTGCCTGTAGTTGGCAGAAATCATCTTCTCTGAAGGTCTCAGTTGTCTGTGGGCCTATTTTGGAGCTTCACTCTTTGGCTGCATGTCACTATGACATATTAAAATAATGAGCAGAATTAATTTCTGTGATCCTCTTCTGGCTTGAGTGAAGCTGGGGCTAGAAGATGTTTTGGTCTGATGGGTTTCAGGAGAGCATTCAGAATGCTTTGCTTGCTTGAATGACTGTGGAAGCTCAGTGCAGTGGAACAATGATTTGTTTAACCAAGGCATTTGTTTGCATGTTATAAAGGCCACAGCTGCTGAAATGCCTTCTGCACTGTTTTGGGAGGCTCACCTCTGCACAGAGGCACCTTGAGCTCATGGCAATGAGTTGAGAACTCAGGTTTGGTCGTGGGGGAGGGGCTCGTGCTGTTGGTACACTTCAGCGTTGCACTGGACTCCCAGCTCAGCCACCACTGTGAGTGCCAACCATTGGCTCATCACTACCAGAACCCCCTTACCCCAAACCAAAGTCATCCATGAGCCAGCAATGTGCCCTTGTGGCCAAGAAGGCCAGTGGGTCTAGGGTACATTAAGAGGAGTGTGTCCAGCAGACCCAGGCTCTCCTCTCCCTCTATTCTGCCCTGCTGAGACCTCCCCTGGAATATTGCATCCAGTTCTGGACTCCCCAGTTCAGGAGGGACAGGGATCTGCTGGAGAGAGTCCAAGGGTGGGCTCCAAGGATGCTGAAGGGCCTGGAGCACTGCCTGGTGAGAAGAGACTGAGAGCCCTGGGGCTGTTCAGTCTGCAGAGGAGAGGACTGAGAGGGGATTTAATAAATGCTTATAAACATCTGAGGGCTGGGGGTCAAGAGGGAGGGGACAGGGACAGGCTCTGCTCAGTTGTGCTCTGGGATAGGACAAGGAGCAATGGATGGAAACTGCAGCACAGGAGGTTCCACCTCAACATGAGGAGGAACTTCTTCACTGTGAGGGTCCCAGAGCACTGGAACAGGCTGCCCAGAGAGGTTGTGGAGTCTCCTTCTCTGGAGACTTTCCAGCCCCATCTGGATGTGCTCCTGTGTGACCTGTGCTGGATTCTCTGGTCCTGCTCTGGCAGGAGGGCTGGACTCAATGATCCCTTCCAGCCCCTAACATCCTGTGAGCCTGTGATCAGGGTGCAGTCAAACTCTGCTCTGTCATGCATTAATATTTTCCTTTAGCAGGAAAACCTGGAGCACAAGAATGCCTTTTTCTGAATGTGGTGGCTTGAAACCACCCCCCCTCCAAACCTCCCCCCCCAACTAATTGGAGAGAATTACCCCCCCAAAATAAAATTGGTAGACTACCTCAAGTTGGGATGGAAGCAAATGAAGCTCTGTTTACAAGCAAACTACAATCTAGAAATATGAAATGCAGTGAATATGTCCAAAATATACAACATATGTACAATATGGAGAGACGTTTATGATTTATAAACCACCCAGAATGGGTCCAGGGGACCTCTTCACCTCCTCTTCCACTCCCTCCCTCCTTCCTGTTGCCTTACACAGAGATACCCAGGCAAGGCCACAGGAGAGAGAAAGTTGCAAGCAGAAGCAACAGAAGAAGAAGAGAGAGCAAGAACTGTTTGTGCCTCTGCTCTCTATTCCTATTAGCAATCCAATGAATTCTATAGACCTTATCATTATTTTCCTTTCACATCCAAGGGTAATTTATTTTACTTTCAGTCTTTGCAGTCAGGGACTAGGCTAAAGGTCCCCCTTCAAAGTGGAACCCCAGAGTGCAGCCCTTTTGTAACAGTGTGAGAGCTGAAATCCCCCTCTCACACTGACAATGACCAGGCTAGCTCAGCCTGGAAGCAAATGAAGCTGCATTTTACAGGCAAAACTACAATCTGTGATGAAATGCAATGAATATGTACAAATGTACACTCTTCACAACGTTTACCAATACGTGCAACCAACAGAAAAATACAACCAAGCCCCCTTTGGGCCCCCCAAAAGAGAGGGATCCATGCTTCTTTCCCTCCCCCCTCCCTGAGCAGGCAAAAGGGAAGAAAGCCAAGAAGCAGAGATGCTGTTAGACTTATCTTGTCAAGGTCAGTGTGTTATCTTCAGCCAGAAAGGAAGAAGAAGCAGACAGAAGCCCAGCAAGCTGAGACTGAGACACCTTGTTTTGAGTAGTGGTTCCTCAACATTTCTCTTTCTCCAATGGAAGTGCTTAGAAGAATCATTATTTTGCTTTCTTACACCCAGCAGTGATTTCTTTACATTCTTTCACTTTCTTTGCTCAAACTCTGTGAAGAAAAATTTGAAAGACAGTCTTAAAACCATCACACACCTTCTGTGCATACCTTAGGATGGCACTGGAGCCTTCCTGGTGTGGAGGAAGCTGTGCATGCGAGTGTGCACTGATGTCAGTGTGCACTGATGTCAGCAGCAGCCTGCAGAGCAGCAGCCTGCAGTTCCTTCAGAGCTTTCTATTGAGAAGCTTCATGAAGACACCATGTGCAACAAAATCCCTGTGGGATGCCCTGGAAATGGCTTAGAACAGAGAACACCAAAGCATCACAGCTCTTTCCCAAACTGCTTTAGGGCTGTAGACCTCCCTCTGCTGTTGTAGAGGAAGATTTGGGCTCCTCTTTCCAAATTCCTGCCCTAATCTGGCATGAAACCCAGATCTCATAATATTTATTTACTTGATAATATAAAATTTGCTCCTCACCCATTTCTCATACTGAAGCAGACAGCCTTAGCTTTTAGGGAAGCTGTTGATCTGGAGTAGTATTTCTGGCAGTTTTTTTTTTCCCAAGTACATTTGAATATTTTGCATATTACAGTGGAGGCTGTTGGCAATGAGTTGAGAAAGTCAGAGGCAGAGTTTTCAAAGTTCTGAGCTCATGTGTATGTCACTCATGCAGATATAATCCCTTTTTCCTCTAAACACTGCCAAGTCAGTGAAACCAAAGGCTTTACTGGGGGAGGGCACAGCTTTCTGACTAATTTCCAGTGGCATTTGTTCAATTCTCATCAGAACCAAGCTGAAAAAAAAAATTCTTCTGACCTCAGCCTTCTGATTATATTACAACAAAATGTTGGTGTTGAACTGAGGACTAAGCAAAAAAAATCTTCTGGGGTGCTTCTTTTTTTTTTTTTTTATTGTAAATCCTCACTTGAAAGCTCTTTTCCTGCATTGGAATTAGATGATGTATTAAAGGCTGCATCTGCCTGCAAACAGAAACTTTGTTCTACACACATCTCTCCTGCTCAAGCAGGACAGCCATGATCTTTGGGAGAAGATCTAAACCTACCCTCCTCCAAGCTAGAGGAGGGGAGATTCAGATTAGACATCAGGAAGAAGTTGTTCCCCATGAGGGTGGTGAGAGACTGGCAGAGGTTGCCCAGGGAGGTGGTGGAAGCCTCATCCCTGGAGGTTTTTGCAGCTGGGCTGGATGTGGCTGTGAGCAACCTGCTGTAGTGTGAGGTGTCCCTGGCCATGGCAGGGGGGTTGGAACTGGCTGAGCCTTGAGGTCCTTTCCAACCCCAAGGATCAATTCTGTGAAAACTGATTTTTCCACCTCAAGAGCAAGTTTCAGTCAGTGGAGCAATTGGAGCAGTGATGTGTCCACTGAATTCATTCTGTTTACACTTCCAGTGTTTGACAGAGAACTGCAAGAAGTCCCCTAAAGGCTGCACCTTTAGGAGGACAAACCACTGCCACCTCAGAGCCTTCCACAAAGCAGCAGTGTGGAGTGTTTGTGAACTGGGAGAAGCAGTGGAATATCCATCAGCTTCCCCAGTTATATGTGATGGAAGCTCTCCAGACTTCCCCTCTCACTTTTGGCACCTTGTGCTCTAACTTTAACTTGATTTTCATGGTTTCTTTTTTTTCCATTCCAGTGCCAACAATATGCCTAAGCAGGTAGAGGTGCGGATGCATGAAAGTCATCTCAGTCCAGTGGAGCCCAGATCCAGGAACATCTGTGTGCAGTTCTGCCAGTCCCTGCACAGGAACCTGCTCCTGACCCTCACTGTCTTTGGTAAGCTACAGCTGCTGGGCTCTCCCTTTGCTGGGTGTCTGGCTCTGCTCATGCAGTGCCTCAGACCTTCTTCTCTGTGGCTGTCAGCTGCTCCAGCTGAGCAGCTAGAGAGGAAGAGGATGCCCATGGGCATTCTGGCTTTGGTTGAGGTGTGCAGGGTGGTACTGAGGGAACAGTGGAATAGGTTGGGTGACAGAACACTAGAGCAGGCTGCCCAGGGGGGTTGTGGAGTCTCCTTCTCTGGAGATATTCAAAACCTGCCCTGGGTGATCCTGCTCTGGCAGGGGGGTTGGACTGGATGATCTTTTGAGGTCCCTTCCAATCCCTAACATTCTGTGATTCTGTGACACACCACGGGGCAAATCCACACCACTGAGAGACCTTCTCCCCCTTTACTCCACTCTGCTGAGACCACACCTGGAGCTCTGGGTCCAGTTCTGGAGCCTCTGTTCCAGGAAGGATCTGGAGGTGCTGGAAGGTGTCCAGAGAAGGGCCACAAGGATGAGCAGAGGGCTGGAGCTGCTCTGCTCTGGAGACAGACTGAGAGAGTTGGGGTTGTGCAGTCTGGAGAAGAGAAGGCTCCCAGGAGACCTTCTTGTGGCCTTCTAGGATCTGAAGGGGGCTCCAAGAAAGCTGGGGAGGGACTTTTGAGGGTGTCAGGGAGTGATAGGACTGGGGGGAATGGAACAAAACTAGAAGTGGGGAGATTCAGATTGGATGTTAGGAAGAAATTCTTTCCCATGAGGGTGGTGAGAGACTGGCAGAGGTTGCCCAGGGAGGTGGTGGAAGCCTCATCCCTGGAGGTTTTTGCAGCCAGGCTGGATGTGGCTGTGAGCAACCTGCTGTAGTGTGAGGTGTCCCTGGCCATGGCAGGGGGGTTGGACCTGGCTGAGCCTTGAGGTCCCTTCCAACCCTGACAATTCTCTGATTCTATGTTTCTTCTAGACCTGGTTTGATGTGGAGTGTGAGCTAAGTCCCTGGGCCTGTCAGATTGATGGCATTTGGTAGGACTAAATCAGAGAATCACAGAATGGGTTGGATTGGAAGGGACCTTAAAGACCACCCAGTTGCCAGGGACACCTCCCACCAGCCCAGGTTGCTCAAGTCCTCATCCAACCTGGCCTTGAACACCTCCAGGGAGGGGACACCCACAACACATTGCACAATTTTTCACTCCATGATTGAAAAAAAAAAAGAAAACAAACAAAAAAAGAAAAGACAAAATAAAGCACTTCAAATTTTCCTTTCCTTCTTTTATCTCTCCCTTCATGCTGTGCTGCTGTTAAGGTTTATCCCCCTCCCTGTAGATGTAAGCCAGCACTCCATGATCTCATCCTGAATATTGCCTCTGGCTGTAGCAGCTTCCAAATATGGAACAGTTTGACATTTTATTGTGGTTCCCTGGCCTTTTGCCTGCTTCTTTTTTCACCTAAAGCCTAACAGCCAAATGCAGCAAATTCAGAGACATCCTCTGTTTTGTTATTGTTTGAAAGACCAACTGCAGCTGGGCCTGAGCTGCAAATTTCACATCTATATTCTTCAGCCTTCAAAACCCCCACTGTTGAAGTGTTTAGACAGTGTTTGCTTGGAATCATCTTTAGAAGGAGCCTGCCGTGCTTCCAGAGAAAGTTTTAAAGGCAGATATATTTTCCATGGTGTCAAACTGATACTTTGAAGAGTCAGAGCTGCTGGAAAATGACGACCTGGGCTTTGCTCTGAGGTTTTATTACACTTGAGAATCAGGCTTGGGATCAGGAAAGCAAAGGCATCCTAGATGTAACCATAAAATGCCCATTCACAGAGACTGAGAGGGAGGAGGCTCAGGGGAGGCTTTATTGCTGTCTACAACTCCCTGAAGGGAGGTTGTAGCCAGGTGGGGGTTGGTTTCTTCTCCCAGACAACCAGCAACAGAACAAGAGGACACAGTCTCAAGCTGTGCACCTCCCATCCCTGGAGGTGTTTAAGGCCAGGCTGGATGAGGCTCTGGCCAGCCTGATCTAGTGTGAGGTGTCCCTGCCCATGGCAGGGGGGTTGGAACTGGATGCTCCTTGTGGTCCCTTCCAACCCTGACTGATTCTATGATTCTAAGTTTAGGCTTGATCTTAGAAAGAAGTTATTCCCAGACAGAGAGATTGGCCACTGGAATGGGCTGCCCAAGGAGGTGGTGGAGTCGATGTCCCTGGAGGTGTTTGAGACTGAATGAGGCTGAATGGTTGATTAGTTAGGGTTGGGTGATCAGTTGGACTTGGTGATCTTGGAGGTCTCTTCCAACCTGGCTGATTGTGTGGTTCTGTGCTTCTCTGTGTGACTGTCCTTCCCCAGCCTATGCTCTGAGAGCCTGCTGACAGAGGGGCTCAGTTGTTGTCACCATGCAAAGCCAGATACAGTGCAGGGCTGGTTTGTGGCTGCAGAAGGTTAGCACAAAGAGCAGGGTGCAGCCTGTCAAAGGGAAGGGGTAATAGAAGCGAGGACAAAGCATGGCATTTTCTTCAGCACTCTGTGCAATATTCCAGAGCAGGTAATTCCCTTCCAAAACCTCCCAAAGGAAACTGGAAACTCTTTTCCTCACAAGAACATTCCAGCTTTCCTGCGAGGTTTTGCTGATGCTCACCCTCCGAAGAGCTGGGTCCCGTCTTGGCTCTTCCCTTGGTTCTGCAAGGGCCTCATTTATGTTGCTGCACCTCTTGGTGCCTCCATTTTGCCAGCTGCAGAATGGTGCTCAGAAGGAGATCTGACTGTCCCTCAGTGTATTGCAAGGCCTGCACAGAATAAGTGAATGGCAAGCATTGTAGTTTGGAGGAGAAGCAGATCAGGACATCAGGTGTAAGCTCAGCTGGCAGAAGATTCTACAGCAGGAGCTCTTCTCCTCAATTATAGAATGACAGAATGGGTTGGGTTGGAAAAGCCCTTTAAGATCATTGAGTCCAACCAGCATCTAACTCTTCCAAGGCTGGTGCTGAGCCATGGCCCTCAGCACCACATTGTAGACATGGTACAGCCTGGAATTAAACCAGAGGGCTCAGCCTTCCACCCACTGTCTCTGTGCCAAAAATCTGCTGCCCAGGGGGAACTGTTCCTGTTCCAGGCTGTTGTGCTGGGTATTCAATGTGCACTCAGGTACATTTATTTTAGCTTCCTTCTCTTGTTTCTTCTTCTTCTTCTTCCAGGTGTCATCCTGGGTGCAGTGTGTGGGGGCCTTCTGCGGCTAGCGACGCCTATTGATCCTGACATCATCATGTTGATAGCCTTCCCAGGAGATATACTCATGAGGATGCTAAAAATGCTGATCCTCCCTTTAATTATCTCCAGTTTAATCACAGGTAAGATCTAGCTGCCATAAATACTTTAAGATGCTTGCTACAGATATCACCTGGTTTTCTTTTTGTCAGGTAGGAAGAGTAGAAGCAGAGAATCATAGAATGGTTTGGGTTGGGAGGGACCTCCAAAGGGCGTCCAGTCCAAACCCCATGCAGTCAGCAAGGACATCCTCCACTACAGCAGGTTGCTCACAGCCTTGAATATCTCCAAGCATAACACCTCAGCCACCTCCTGGACAACCTGTTGCAGTGTCCCAGCACCTTCCTGGTGCAGAACTTGTTGCTCACATCCAATCTCAATCTGCTCTGCTCTCATTTCAAACCATTGTCCCTGGTCCTGTCCCTGCAGGCCTTTGCAAACAGTCCCTCTGCAGCCTTCTTGGAGCCCCCTTCAGGTCCTGGCAGGCTGCTCTTAGGTCTGCCTGCAGCCTTCTCTTCTCCAGGCTGAACACCCCCAGCTCCCTCAGCCTGTCCTCACAGCAGAGCTGCTCCAGCCCCCTGATCATCTTGGTGGCCTCCTCTGGAGCCTCTCCATCATGTCCATGTCCTTGCTGTGTGGAGGGCTCCAGAGCTGGACACAGCACTGCAGGTGAGGTCTCAGCAGAGCAGAGGGGCAGAATCCTCTCTCCCATCTCTGGCCATGCTGCTTTGGATGCAGCCCAGGCTGCCATTGGCCTTCTGTGCTGCAAGCTCACACTGCTGCCTCCTGTCCAGCTTCTCCCCCACCAGCATCCCAAGTCCTTCTCTGCAGGGCTGCTCTCAATCTCATCATCCCCCAGCCTGGACTGATCTCTAGGATTGCCCCAACCTAGGTGCAGGACCTTGCACTGTTTCCCTCCAAATCAACAGCAGCAGACATTGTTCACACGAGGACTGGATGTAGAAGTTTCAGTAACCTATCTAGTGGTGAGTATTTCACAAGGCTAACAGTGGGCACCTGTAGGCAGTCATTGAGCTGTGCAAATGATTGATCATTATTGAACTAGGCATTGAGCCTCAATGTATTTCTTTGTTTCTTACAATCAAATCACCTGCAGGACTGTCTGGTTTGGATGCTAAAGCAAGTGGCCGGTTGGGTACACGAGCCATGATCTACTACATGTCCACCACCATCATTGCTGCTGTGCTGGGAGTGATTCTGGTCTTAGCCATCCATCCAGGGAATCCAAAACTCAAGAAACAGCTTGGCCAAGGGAAGAAGAATGATGAAGTATCCAGTCTGGATGCTTTTCTGGACCTGATCCGAAACCTGTTCCCTGAAAATCTAGTCCAAGCATGCTTTCAGCAGGTAAATCCTTCTGCTCCTTGGCAGTGCTTCAACTTTTGCTTACCAGAAATGTCTGCAGTTAATGCCATTGTTTAGGTGAATGCCAGCAAAGAGGAATACAAGTCTTGCTTGTTGCACAGGGAAATGAAGGAGTATTCTTTGGAGCTGCTTTGGTTTGTGTTGGAGTTGTGATTTATATTCCTAGGGTTTGTTGCAAGAAGCTGGGTTTTGGTTATTAAGTAAGCTTAGTTTCACTTTATTTTTCTTGCAATCTGCAGCTGTGGATGCTGGCTTGGGGTTGAGCAGCTGCTGCATGATAGGGCCTTCCACCAAGCTGAGTTTGATCTTGCTTGTCAGTTCCAGAGCTGATGGGTTAGCAGTGCCCTGTGTGTAATGGATGGATGCTCTGCATTCCAGCTGGTAGCCTATGTCCCCCCCAAATCCAGCCTTCCCTAACTTCTCTTGCTGCATTAGGAGCCCAGCCTAGTGGCTGGCACACCTACAGGTGCCTCTGTCAGGCCAAGTTTGAAGCAAACTGGGACAGGAAGGTGCTTGCACCATGTGTTGATTGTTTTGTAGGTAGATGACTTTGCCTAAAAAACTTTCCACCACTGCTTAATCAAAACAGCTTCACTTGGAGGGGAAAAAAACAACTGGGGAAAAAAAAATGCTTCCTGATTTCTGCTGAAGCACATTTATGCTGCCTGTGATGCTTTTCCATGCAACTAAATTGTTAGCAGTAATGCAGACCTTGTGTGGGGTGTTTTGTTGTGGGGTTTTTTTATTGTGATGGGACAGGTTTTGTGCCAAACTTGTTCTTGAATGTTCTCATGTGAAATGGGAATCTGTGGTTATGGCCAAAGAATAAAGTGAAGAGGCCATGAGGGATGGGGGGAGAGAATGGAGGGCAACCTAAGCTGCCAAAAGGGCATGGATTGCTTCACTTCTTCCATAGACTTCCACATTAAAAAAAAAGGTCTGCTCCTGAGGGGTTTGGAGAGAGGACATTCTTAGTACTGCCAAACCCTCCTGGGGATGTCAGCCCTGTCAGCAGCTAAAGATCACATGGGATGAGAAGTGGATGTTTGCAGAGTTGAGTTGAGGGGAGAGCAGGGTGCTGAGGGTTTTTCCTTTCCCTTCTCTGAGCTGTGGAAGAGAGGAGTAGTCAATTTCTGGCCAGTTGAAAGTGGTCAAAGATCTTTCCATCATGTTGATGTTTCCATCAACAAAGGGATGGAAAGGAGGAGAAATAGGAATGAAGTTACCTGTGTCAGATGGCTTTCTTGGAGCCTTTACATGACTTTTTTTTCTCTCTGTGTTCAGGGTGCTTCACTGGTTAGGAGTCACCAATTGCATTGATTGTTTGGGGTTTTTTTAATACCTAAGTCAAAAAAGGTAGTGAGTTTTGTGGCTTTCCAATGTTCAGTTGTATCAGATTCCAAACTAACTGCCAGTGACAGCCTCTGCCACAAAGCCACCTTTCACTTGCACATTCTCCTTTCCTGATGGAACTTAGTGCCTTCTGCCTGCCTTTAACTCCTAAGGATTTAGGGCTCTACTCACCTCTCTCCTTAGGAGGAAAACTAACTCTTCTTAATAGTGTCAACATTTGGTTTCTCTTCCTTCATTTTCTATGGACTCCTTCCATGACCGTTCAGTGTTTGCAGGTTGCATTAGGAGGAAACCATTTTTTGCAGGAATTCTGTGAAGGGTGGTTTGTGAAGGGTGCCCAGGAGCTGGAGTGAGTAGCCATGGGCTGTGGGGCAGGTTGACAGGCAGAAAGCAGTGAAAGGGGTCACTTGTGATGTGCAGACTGAACTCTGAACCCCTGGGGGATTTTGATGTCTCTTGAATTTTTGTGTGGTCCACAGGAAAGTCTTCATTTCTACTGAGAACAGCTATTGCAGCAGGGACTCAGGATGCAATGTGCCATGAAAGAGGAGGGGCATGGCATCTCAAAATAGGACTGTGACATTTGTGTGGTTCTGAATGATGATGGTGATACAATGGCTGAGATTGGAAGGGTCTTCAGAGCTCATCTCCTCCAACCTCCTGCCATGGGCAGGGACACCTCTCAACTAGACTCAGCTGCTCAAGGCTTCATCCAACCTGGCCTTGAACATCACCAGGGAAGAGGCATCCACAACCTCCCTGGGCAGCCTGTTCCAGAGTCTCACCACCCTCATCCTGAAGAACTTCTTCCTCAGCTCCAGGCTAACCCTGCCCTCCCTCACCTTCAAACTCTTCCCCCTTGTCCTGTGTCTGGAAACCCTCATTGTGATGGTTTGAAACTGTCTTTTTAATTTTTCCTTGCTCACACTGACACACTCAGGAAAAGTCCCTCTGCAGCCTTCCTGTAGGATCCCTTCAGCTGTTAGAAGGCAGCTCTAAGGTCCCTCTGGAGCCTTCTCTTCTCCAAGCTGAACACCCCCAGCTCCCTCAGCCTGTCCTCAGAGCAGAGCTGCTCCAGCCCTTGGATCATCTTTGTGGCCTCCTCTGGACTCTCTCCAACAGCTCTGTGTCTTTCTCATGCTGGGGACACCAGAGCTGGAGGCAGGATTGGAGGTGAGGTCTCAGCAGAGCAAAGATCATAGAATCATAGAATCAGTCAGGGTTGGAAGGGACCACAAGGCTCATCCAGTTCCAACCCCCCTGGTGTCTTCTGGCCTCAGATGTTGTTGTCAGAATCTAAACCATGTCAGGCTCGGCTTTTTTGGTGCCTGTGCAAAGAAAGGCTGAGGACCTTTGACTTGAGTGCCTGCAGTGGAATTAAGTGCCTGCAGTGGAATTTGTGATTGTGTGGAGTCTAATGTTTCAAGTTCAAATTCTGGGCTTTTGTTTTCACGTTCTGGGTAACTCATATAAACAACAAACAAACGAACGAACAACTGTGCCAGCAAACATCCCTCAGATAAAATTTAAGTCTGAGAAAGATGCTTCAAGACAGCTGAAGAGTTTCTTACACAGAGCTCTGCAGGTTTTCTGCCTGCATCCCCCTCTCTAGACTTAGCAGGTTCTGAAAGGCAGAAGCTGTATGGGTTGAAAAGCCACGGCTCAAAGCTGGCTCACCGTCCACAGTCCTGCCATGTGTGTCTCCTCAGCCAAGAGGTGCAAATGCTCTGTGCAAGGCTGATGCATCCTTTCTGAGGCCTTGCTCAAAGGTGTTTCTAGGAACCAGGAAACAGGGAGCAGGTGGCAAACCGTGGCAAAACACTGAGAGCTCCCTGGCAATTTCATCTGTTACAGAGCCACGATGAAGCAGGAAAAGCTCAGGGTGTGAAGTGGGAGGAAAGCTTCCCTTCTAACAGCAGCAAGTCACAAATCTCTTTTTCCACTCCCTCCTCTCTTTTTTTTTTATGCCTAGCTGTAAACTCAAGCCCATTTCCTCCCCTACCATTCCTTTCTAGCTTTGACTTGATGCTGCTTTTCAACTGCCAGGAGGGGTGATGCTGATGTCTCCTTCACTGAGGTGGTCAGATTTGCTGGAGCACCATCTGGCAGCTCTGATACCTTAGTGCAATATGGTTAATGAGAGAGCTCAGGGCACAGAGTGGCTTCCACTCAGAGCTCTTGCAGTCACCAAGCACAATGGAGAGGTACCAAGTGTTGGATTCAAGTTCACTATCAAACAGTACCAACACAAGCCCTGTGAGGAGAGGCTGAGGGAGCTGGGGGTGTTTAGCCTGGAGAAAAGGAGGCTCAGGGGAGACCTCATTGCTGTCTACAACTGCCTGAAGGGAGGTTGTAGCCAGGTGGGGGTTGGGCTCTTCTCCCAGGCAACCAGCACCAGAACAAGAGGACACAGTCTCAAGCTGTGCAGGGAGAAGTTTAGGCTTGACCTTAGAAAGAAGTTCTTCCCAGAAAGAGAGATTGGTCATTGGAATGTGCTGCCCAGGGAGGTGGTGGGGTCCATGGCCCTGGAGGTGTTTAAAAAGGACTGGATGAGACACTTAGTGCCATGGTCTGGTTGATTAGTTAGGGTTGGGTGATCAGTTGGACTTGATGACCTTGGAGGTCTCTTCCAACCTGGTTGATTCTGTGCTAAAATTCTGTGCTAAACCTGAGCTGGGTGGCCCATCCTGAAGGGCAAGCCTGAAGTGCAGAGCTGCTGTTGTGGCTGATCTGAGGAGCAGCTGCCTGTTGGTGCTGAACAAATGGCATTGCCAGGTGAGGTACAATTGGTAAAGCAGCACTTGGGAAGCATCTGGACAAAGGGGCCACCTGTAACATGAGGGAGGCATCCTTGGTGGGGAGGAGCAAGTATTTGCCATGCCTTTCACACTAGAGTCGTGAGGAAGACTCCCAGGACTTTGTGACGCTTGGAACTGTTGAGAAACAAACTTATTTTTGGAAGAGGGGCTAAGAGGTTGTGGAATGCATGCCAAATCTTTTAAAAATATAGTTCCCTGGAATTTCATGTGGAGATTGCTTTTACTAGGGATGTAATTCTGCCTCTGGGCTCAGCACTGGTGAGGTCTCACCTTGAGGACTGTCTGCAGCTCTGGGCCCCTCACTTCAGGAAGGATTTGAGGTGCTGGAGCAGGTCCAGAGGAGAGCAATGAGACTGCTGAGGGGGCTGGAGGGAAAGTCTGATGGGGAAAGGCTGAGGGAGCTGGGGGTGTTCAGCCTGGAGAAGAGGAGACTTAGAGGGGACCTTAGCACTCTCTACAACTACCTAGTCAGGTGGGGGTCAGGCTCTTCTCCAAGGCAACCAGTGACAGGACAAGAGGGCATGGCCTGAAGCTGTGCCAGGGGAGGGTTAGGTTGGATATTAGGAAGCACTTCCTCACAGAGAGGCTGATTGGGCACTGGGATGGACTGCCCAGGGAGGTGGTGGAGTCACCATCACTGGAGGTCTCTAAGAAAAGCTTGGCTGTGGCACTTGGTGGCATGGGTTAGCTGATGTCAGGTGATGGGCTGGACTGGATGATCTCAGAGGTCTTGTCCAGCCTCAGTAATTCTGCGATTTTGTGATTACTTCCTATTCCTTGCTCTCCCACATGGGTTATATTCACTCTGTTTCTATTGTTCTTCCTCCCTTTTTGTTTACCTTCAGATCCAAACTGTCACCAAGAAGGTACTGGTGCCACCCCCCGTGGAGGAGCCACCCAATGTCACTGACTCTGCTTTTGCCCTGCTGAACGAGACGGTGCGTGAGGCACCAGAAGCCCAGCTGGTGATTAAGAAAGGCCTGGAGTTTAAGGATGGCATGAACGTGCTGGGTAGGAAACCTTTCTGCCTGTCAGATGTGTGTGTGTCCTGCCTGTGTGACAAGCTTTAGGCTGGGACTGGTGAGCCAGTGCTGGCTGATCTGCTCTCCAGTGGAAGTTTAGTCTCCCCAGGTTAATGGGCAAGAGCCATCGCCTGCTGCCTGCTCACTGGTGTCTGAGATGAGAATCTCACCTGCTTACTGGAAATCTGTGTGGTGGGTTGCAAATTCCCAACATTAGATTGCCAGGCCAGCTCAGTTGGAAGCAAATGAAGCTGTTATTGACAAGCAAAACTACAATCTAAAATGAAGTGCAATGAGTATGTACAAAACACACAATATTTACAGGTGTTTACAATTGATAAGCAGCACAAGAACCCACCTGGGCAAAACCAGGGCAGCTACCAACAGCTCCTCCACTCCCTGCCCCATTCCCTCTACCCCCCTGTACACAAAAGGGACAAGAGAAAGAGCAGGGAGTTGTTTGTTAAGATACTCAGCCACAACAAAGAACACAGCCAAGGTCAGCAAAGCCAAGCCAAATGCCCCTCTACTCAGCTCTGGTGAGATCCCACCTGGAGTACTGCATCCAGTTCTGGAGCCCCTATTACAAGAGGGATATGGACATGCTGGAAGGTGTCCAGAGAAGGGCCACCAGGATGAGCAGAGGGCTGGAGCACCTCTCCTATGAGGACAGACTGAAAGAGTTGGGGCTGTTCAGTCTGGAGAAGAGAAGGCTCTGAGGTGACCTTATTGTGGCTTTCCAGTATCTGAAGGGGGCTACAAGAAAGCTGGGGAGGGACTTTTTAGGATGTCAGGTAGTGATAGGGCTGGGGGGAATGGAATAAAGCTGGAAGTGGGGAGATTCAGGCTGGACATAAGGAAGAAGTTCTCCCCCATGAGAGTGGCGAGAGCCTGGAATGGGTTGTCCAGGGAGGTGGTTGAGGCTCCATCCCTGGAGGTGTTTAAGGCCAGGCTGAATGAGGCTCTGGCCAGCCTGATCTAGTGTGAGGTGTCCCTGCCCATGGCAGGGGGGTTGGAACTGGATGATCCTTGTGGTCCCTTCCAACCCTGACTGATTCTATGATTCTATGATCTCCTAGAGTGAGGAAGCTGAAAAAAAAGAGAAAGAAAGTTAGTCTCAACCAACTTTGTTGGTATTCTATCCAAGTTTAGGACTTATCATTACTTTCCTTTTTACATCCAATGGTAATTTCTTTACATTCTACCACTTTCTGTTCAAGATCTGTGGAAAGTTCTCAAGGCACAGTCTGAAACCACCACAGTCCAACTGCAGCAGAGGAGCCAGGGCATCAGTCTGCCTTGCCAGCTCTGCTGCTGTTAGCTGCAGCACCCTGGGAGGTACCCACACCACCCTCTCGACCTAGAAGCAGCCTCCTTAGGTTGCTCCTGACAGGTACTGGCAAAACACTGAGGGAAAGCTTCAGGAGGCAGTGCTTTACCCACCCCCTGAGGAATTTGAGCTGGGCTGTTCCCAGTCCTGGGGCACACTGAACTGGAGAGCCTGCAGTGAGAGGTGGGGTGTGAGCTGCACCACCCAAAAGATCCCGGAAAGCCCTGACACATCTCTGACTCACAGCTCCCTCCTCCTCTCGTTTTGGCTGCTGACCTTTACCAGCTGTCATGCCATCCTGTCTGGACAAGCCAGTAAATGGGGGTGGCAGGAAGGCTTTGCCTATCTCCCACCCCTTCCTGAAGCACTTGTTCAGGCTGGGGCAGGGGGCACGGAACCGCTTCCCACAGCACCTCTGTCTTCTCCTCTGTGCCAGGCACTCAGCCCAGGCAGGAGTGCTCCCACTTCACCTTCTTTCTTTCTGCATGTGGGTGAAGTCAGTCCCAAATTAAGCCCTCAGTTTGTACCTACACTGGCAGATTCATATGCTTGGCACCAGGCTTGGTAGGCTTCGATCATGGTTGGACTCCATGATTCTCCAACCCAAAGCTTCAAGGCACAGCCTGAAACCACCACAATCCATCTGCAGCATAGGAGCCAGGGAATCAGTCTGCCTTGCCAGCTCTGCTGCTGTTAACTGCAGCACTCTGGGAGGTACCCACAACACCCTCTCGACCTAGAAGTAGCCTCCTTAGGCTGCTCCTGGCAGGTACTGGCAAAACACTGAGGGAGAGCTTCAGGAGGCAGTGCTTTACCCACCCCCCTGAGGAATCTGAGCTGGGTTGTTCCCAATAGGAGTCCCAGTAGGAGTGCTCCCACTTCACCTTCTTTCTTTCTGCATGTGGGTGAAGTCAGTCCCACATTAAGCCCTCAGTTTGTACCCTCACTGGCATGCCTGCACTGGCAGGTTCCTATGCTCAGCACAAGGCTTGGTAGGCTTAGATCATGGTTGGACTCCATGATCTTAAAGGTCTTTTCCAACCTGAAGCATCCTGTTGGTCTGTGATCTGTGGCAGCTGGGCTGAAGCTGTCACCCATGTTCATAGATGCCACCCTCAAAGTGGGACAGGATGTGGCAGCACCTATGCCACTGCTTCATCTGACCAGGAGGCCAGCCCTTTCCAGGGGCAAATGGCCCCTTACAGGCTCCTCACAGCTGCTGACACAGTGGCTGCTTTGCCTGCAGAGCTTCTCCAGCACTTGTGGGGTTGGTTGGCAGTGGCTGCAGCACCGGGAAAAGCTGCCCAGAGAGGATTTGTTTCCCTGGGAAGCAGCCTGCCCTGCAAGAGCCAGGAGCCACTGTGCTCTGCCTGCCTCCACAGCTCCTTCTCCTCCCGTTCAGCACCTGTGGGCAGAGGAGCTGCTTGCTTTCAGAGCTGCAAACTGGCATTTGGCACCCTGTGAGGCAGCAGCTCTCTGCTTGTGCTGTTTTCCTCACCTACTTTTTTGCTGTCCTGGAGCTCTGCTCCTGCATTAAAATGAAACAGTATTTCTGATCAAAAGATGTGATCAGTGCTGGGCTTTTTGTGTGTGTGTGTGTGTGTGTGTGCAGGGTCTGGCATGGCTGAGAAGAGAGCTAGGAGACTGAATACAATCCCTCCATGAAGGGAGGGTTGTAGGGGGTGGAGGTTGCTGTAGCATTTTGACCAATGACTCTCAAATGTTGGGTTTTTTTTGGTTGGGTTTGGTGGGGTTTACTTTTGAATCAAAAAAGCAAGTGAAAAGGCTGGGGAGTTGGCATCCAGCTTGCATAAACTGTATAAGCCAGGCAAATTCCTGTGAATGTGAACCAGCTTGACTCTTTTATGACTAATCCAGCAGCTTGTTTGGAGCTAGGGGACAAAACCACCTACTAACAGTTTCTGATGGCACTCTGAGTTCCTGGAAGCTGCTTGGTCTTTGGCTTGAAAAGCTTTTCATCATTTCTCTCTGCTCTGCAGCACAGAAGCATAGACTTCACTTCCCTATTCAAGTGGCCCAACAAAGACAGCTTGGTGCTGTAGAATTACTTAATACCTAGGAGGAAAAAAACCAACGGAGTCTGGTTGCTAAACCCAGCATGAGGCTATGGGGCAGTCTTTTCTCAGACTCCTGGCAGCTGAAATTCCCTTCTCCTGAATGCTTGTTGTGCCCTGATGGGGTTTTCCTTAGGAAGTTTCCAGCTGAGTTCACACCTTTGTTAAAATACTGAACTCACATCATGACTGGAAGTTTAAGCTCAAAGAGTGGCTGAAGATTCAAAGCTCTCCCTCAGTATCAGTTAATCATCCCATTCCAGACACTGAAGATTGCTGGATGGCCAAGGTCAGCTCCAAAGGAACACATGCCAGGGGCACTGGGCTGCTTTTTCACACCTTAGCCATGGCATTTTGGAGCCAAATGTTCCTACTTGTGTTGAAGTCCATGGCTCTGTGTCCACAGATAGGCACTTTCAAAGAGGAGTCCTATGGGTTAGCTCACAGGGCAACAGCTTCTCCTCCCACTGCCAACCTTCTTCCTTTCACTGGGATACTCCAGGCCTGTAGAAGTCCTCTTCTGGGGCTGCTTTTGCCTTTGCCTGCAGTCAGGACTGATGGGGTCTGTAGGTTGAATCTGTCAGAGGACTTTTGTGAAGCTGAAGAGAAATGCTCTTGGTCTCTAGTGCCTGTTTTAGGAACAAAGAAGAGTGGTGGTACAGCACTGGGTTGCCTCTCCTGTTTCCCAGGGACTGTGAGCTTCCTCACAGCTGTATGGCACTGAGGAGCTCGTGGTAGAGGGGTTTTGGTTTGGGTTGGGTTTTTTTGTTTTTTTTTTTTTTTTCTTGATGATTGGATCAGTTCAGGACACAAAAAGAACAAAACCGTAGTTGGGCTGTGAAATTAGAATTGAGAAAAACAGTGGAGACTAAAAGAAATTCTGAATGTGATCATGAAACCAAGAGTAAGTCCATATTAAAGGGTCTCCAGAGCTGTGTGATCCACTGTAGTTGTGCAAGGTGGTACTGAGCTACTGACTAGCTGCAAAAACTTCCCCAAATCCATGTTTTTTACTTGATGGGTTTTTGTCTTGCCATTTTTTCCCCCCCAACAGGTTTGATAGGATTCTTTATTGCTTTTGGCATTGCTATGGGGAAAATGGGAGAACAAGCCAAGATGATGGTGGATTTCTTCAACATCCTGAATGAGATTGTTATGAAGTTAGTAACCATGATCATGTGGTAAGTTTGACATTCCAGCTTCTAGAAGAAGGGGGGGGGGGGGAACCCAAAACCCCAAACAAAACCAAACTGATTTCAACAACCCTCATAAAACCTTAATATAGCATCTAATGAGTGTGGTTTGTATGGTGAACAATGCAATCAGTTCATTCTTCAAAGCCAGGACAAGTGTGTTAGAACCACAGCAGCTTTAGTTCTGTCTGGTGAGGATTATTTGGGCCTCAGTTTGGAGGGATTCCATTCTTTGCTTGCTGAAACCCAACACACACACAGAGGTACCAGCAAAGGTCTTCGGATGCCACTGTGATTCTGAAAGGTTATCACATAGGAGGCCACCTAAGCAAGCAAGAATGTCTCACATAAGAACATCCACATCTTCCTGGGAGGTTGGCGTCATAGAACCATAGAGTTGTTAGGGTTGGAAGGGACCTCAAGGCTCAGACAGTTCCAACCCCCCTGCCATGGCCAGGGACACCTCACACTACAGCAGGTTGCTCACAGCCACATCCAGCCTGGCTGCAAAAACCTCCAGGGATGAGGCTTCCACCACCTCCCTGGGCAACCTCTTCCAGTCTCTCACCACCCTCATGGGAAAGAATTTCTTCCTAACATCCAATCTGAATCTCCCCACTTCTAATTTTGTTCCATTCCCCCCAGTCCTATCACTCCCTGACACCCTCAAAAGTCCCTCCCCAGCTTTCTTGCAGCTCACTTCAGATCCTGGAGGCCACAAGAAGGTCTCCTGGGAGCCTTCTCTTCTCCAGACTGCACAACCCCAACTCTCTCAGTCTGTCTCCAGAGCAGAGCAGCTCCAGCCCTCTGCTCATCCTCATGGCCCTTCTCTGGACACCTTCCAGCACCTCCAGATCCTTCTTGTATTAGGGGCTCCAGAACTGGATGCAGTACTCCAGGTGGGGTCTCAGCAGAGTGGGGCCCTTGACCTGCAGGCCACACTTCTTTTGATGCAGCCCAGGATGTGATTTGCTTTCTGGCCAACATCCTAGGCTGCTAGCTAGGAGCTATATTTGCAAAGAAGCCTTCACTTTCTTCTGTATAAAACACTTTACCACTAGAAAAAATTCCAGTGGTGCTGTGTGCTCCCTCAACCCAGAATTTCTGCAGCCTCTAGGGCTTGCAACCTTGCCA
This sequence comes from Indicator indicator, assembly GCF_027791375.1. Taxonomy (NCBI): domain Eukaryota; kingdom Metazoa; phylum Chordata; class Aves; order Piciformes; family Indicatoridae; genus Indicator; species Indicator indicator. The sequence goes on along the minus strand of NC_072013.1, from coordinate 13,300,151 downwards.
CAAGAGGTGAGGGAACACTGGAAAAGGCTACCCAGGGGTGTTGTGGAGTCTCCCTCTCTGGAGATATTCAAGACCCACCTGGCTGTGTTCCTGTATGACCTGCTCTAGGTGCTCCTGCTCTGGCAGGGGGGTTGGACTGGATGCTCTCTGGAGGTCTCTTCCAGCCCCTGACATTCTGTCATTTTGTGAGGTATCTGTCCTGGTTTTGAAGTATGTCCACTCAGAATAATGGGGCCTGGCTTGCCTTCCAGGGAGTGAGTTCACCCAGTTAAGACTGAGCCTTCCTTTGCATTTTTGGAAGGGGACTCTCAGTTTGTTGGTTTTTTGTTTTGTTGTTTTTTTTTTTCTGATCTGTTTCTTCTGAGGGCTTCCCCAGAGCTCTTTGTCTGCAGTGCCAAGTGTGGCCGTATCACACCAGCCCAGTTTGTCAGAGGATGAACAGGCATTGTTACATTTGGCATGGGGCTGCTGTGTTTTGCATTTGCCAGGGCTCTGAGCAGAACTAAGTCACTCCAATACACCTTGATAGGGCAAGGGGCAGTGGATGCAAACTGCAACACAGGAGGGTCCACCTCAACACAAGGGAGAACTTCTTCACTGTGAGGGTCCCAGAGCACTGGAACAGGCTGCCCAGAGAGGTTGTGGAGTCTCCTTCTCTGGAGCCTTTGCAGCCCTGTCTGGATGTGTTCCTGTGTGACCTGTGCTGGGTTCTCTGGTCCTGCTCTGGCAGGGGGTTGGACTTGATGATCTTTGAAGGTCCCCTCCAACCCCTAACATCCTATGATCCTATGGACACATGTGCCATGGCTCATTGCTCCCCACAAGCCCCTGCTGTCCCTGGAACTGAGTTCCTGAGGTGCAAGGCCTCTTCTCCAAGGCTCGAGATGGACACAGGACTCTCTGCCCAGAGGGGTGGTGGATGTCCCATCCCTGGTAGCATTGGAGGTCAGGCTCTCTGGGACTCTGACACTAGATGAGCTTTCAAAGTTCCCCTCCCACCCAAAGCAGTCTGTGATGCTGTGCCCTCCACAGCAGGCTGCCTGCAGCATTGAGGCTGCCCCCACTGGAGGCTGTTGTGCAAGAGTGATGCAGACAGCAGCAGTGATGTGGAAGTGTGGAGAACAAAAAGGAAGGACCTGAAGCAATGACTTCAGGCAATGACTTCACATTCCTCTTATGCTTCTGCTTTTCTGCAGGTGCACTTGCTGCATGAACACTGTTGGGTTTATTCACAGAGCCCTGCTGCTTTCCATAGTTATAGTAACCTGCTGCTCTTGGCTCTACAGAGAGAGGGTCAGGGCAATCCCAAGCACAGATCCAGGCTGGGTGAGGAGTGGATGAGAGCAGGATGGAGGAGAAGGCCTTGGGAGTGTCAGTTGGTGACAAACTCCCCAGGAGCCAGCAATGGTCACTGGCAGCCCAGCAGGCAGCTGTGTGCTGAGCTGCATCCAAAGCAGGGAGAGCAGCAGCACAGGGAGGGGATTCTGCCCCTCTGCTCTGCTCTGCTCAGACCTCATCTGCAGCACTGCCTCCAGTTCTAGGGCCCCCAGCATAAGAGGGACATGGAGCTGCTGGAGAGGGTCCAGAGGAGACCACCAAGATGATCAGAGGGCTGGAGAACCTCTCCTTTGGGGACAGGCTGAGAGTTGGGGCTGTTCAGCATGGAGAAGATAAGGCTTCAGGGAGATCTTAGAGCAGTCTTGCAGTACCTGAAGGGGCTCCAGGAGAGCTGGGGAGGGACTTTTGACAAGGGCTGGGAGTGACAGGATGAGAAGCAATAGCTTTGAGCTGGAAAAAGGGAGATTGAGACTGGAGAGTAGGAAGAGGTTCTTTAGAGTGAGGATGGGGAGACGCTGGAACAGGTTGCCCAGGGAGGCTGTGGCTGCCCCCTCCCTGGAGGTGTTCAGGGGCAGGCTGGATGAGGCCTTGAGCAACCTGGGCTGGTGGGAGGTGTCCCTGCCCATGGCAGGAGCTGGAAACTGGATGATCTTTAAGGTCCCTTCCAACCCAAACCATTCTGTGACTCTATGGTGACTACTCTCTCTTAACTCCAAGACCTAGAATTCAGTTGTACTTCACTCAGCACCAGTTGGAGTACCCCAAGCCATACCACCTGGAGTACAGTGGAAATTTTCCCTAGCAGTCAGTGTTGCAGTGGCAGGGAAAAAGCTCCCAGAAAACCACTGCAAGTGGTTGCTTTTTTACTGAGGAGCCTTTTATTTCTCTCTTTCCATGACCAAGGAGATTGATGCTGGGAATTCCACCTGTTCCTCTCTTGTCTAGAATACTGAAAGCATTGCTGTGCCAGCAGCAGGCATTTGTCTGTGCACACATAAAGACAAATCAACTTCCTCATGCAAAGCTCCATTTTATCATTGGCCTTGCCAAGTGACTGAGGGCTTTCCATGGTTTGGGCACAACACTTGGGAGACCAGGAGATGTTTCTTACAGAAAACATGAAGCACTTAGCTATTCAGAAAGAGAGTCTGAAGTCCAGTTCTGGGCACATCAGGTCAAGAAAGACCTCAGGGAACTGCCTGAGAGAGACCAGCCCAGAGGCACAAAGCTGCTGCAGGCAGTGGAACATCTCCCTGTGAGGACAGGCTGAGGGAGCTTGGGGCTCTGGAGCTTGGAGCAGAGGAGCCTGAGGGCTGCCCTCATTGCTGGGGATGAAGATGTGCAGGGCAGTGAGGGGAGGACAGAGCCAGGCTCTGCTCAGGGATGTCCAAGGACAGCACAAGGGGCACTGGGGGCAAGCTGGAGCAGAGGAGGTGCCACAGGAACAGAAGGGAAAACTTTGTGACTGTGAGGGTGCTGGAGCCCTGGAGCAGGCTGCCCAGAGAGGTTGTGGAGTCTCCTTCTCTGGAGACTTTCCAACCCCACCTGGATGTGTTCCTGTGTGACCTGCCCTGGGTGCTCCTGCTCTGGCAGAGGAGTTGGACTGGAGGATCTCTGGAGGTCCCTTCCAATCTGTGATCCTATGAGTTTTTATGGCTGCACTACACAGACTGCTCCTGCCTATGCTTGTTCTCTTTTCCAGGTATTCTCCTTTGGGCATTGCTTGCCTCATCTGTGGGAAAATCATTGCCATCAAGGACTTAGAAGTAGTTGCTAGGCAGCTTGGCATGTACATGGTCACTGTGATTGTGGGCCTTCTCATCCATGGAGGGATCTTCCTGCCTCTGCTCTACTTTGTGATTACAAGAAAAAGTCCATTTTCCTTCCTTGCTGGGATTTTCCAGGCGTGGATTACAGCACTGGGCACAGCTTCCAGGTACACCTGAGACTTAACAGCCTGCTTTATCTTGCAGTAGGTGGTTAGCTGCTGTTTGGAGATAACAGGGCTGCTGCTCTGACCTTCACTGAAAAGCCATCTGATGCTGCTGAAATAAAACCTGAGTTTAATCTCAACCCTGGGGAAAGAAATAAAACTAACCTGGCACTTTTGGGATTTTCTAGGGAGGTTGTAGAGTCAGCTACTGGGAGCTGGGAGATTCACTTTTTGTTTTCCTCTCTGGCCCTGGCCAAATGCTTTGTGCAGACTGTGGTGTTACCTTTGGACTTGTTTCCTCAGCTAGGAAGCTGTCATCATTCTCCTGGTTTTTTTGGAAGAGTGTTGAGACCAATGGCATTGATGAGGGGACAGAGAGTCTGCTCAGCAAGTTTGCTGATGATACCAAACTGGGAGGCTTGGCTGAGACACCTGAAGGCTGTGCAGCCATTCAGTGAGACTGTGACAGGCTGAGAGCTGGGCAGAGAGGAACCTAAGGAGGGTCAGCAAGGATGAGTGCAGAGTCCTGCATCTGGGAAGGAAGAATAAACTGCAGCAGGACAGGCTGGGAGGTGATCTGCTGGAGAGCAGCCCCAAGGAGAAGGAGCTGGGAGTGCTGGTGGCCAACAAGTTCTGCATGGGACAGCAATGTGCCCTGGGGGCCAAGAAGGCCAATGGGGTCCTGGGGTGCATTCAGAGGAGTGTGTCCAGCAGAGCCAGGGAGGTTCTCCTCCCCCTCTACTCTGCCCTGATGAGACCTCATCTTGAGGAGAAGACTGAGAGGGGATTTAATAAATGTTTATAAATATCTGAGGTCTGGGGGTCAGGAGGGAGGGGACAGGGACAGGCTCTGCTCAGTTGCTCCCTGTGATAGGACAAGGGGCAATGGATGTAAGCTGCAGCACAGGAGGTTCCACCTCAACACAAGGAAGAACTTGTTTATTGTAAGGGTCCCAGAGCACTGGAACAGGCTCCCCAGAGAGGTTGTGGAGTCTCCTTCTCTGGAGACTTTCCAGCCCTGTCTGGATGTGTTCCTGTGTGACCTGTGCTGGATTCTATGGTCCTGCTGTGGCAGGGGGGTTGGACTTGATGATCTCTTTGGGTCCCTTCCAACCCCTGACATCCTGTGAGCCTGTGATTGTGCAGAGGGAAGAAAACAAACCCAAGCAGTGCTAGGCTTGAAGAAAGAAATGCAACCAGCTCTCATTTTATTCTTTCCCCCATTTTGGCAGAGGAAGGGGACTTCACTGCAGAGCTGAGCATCTTAGACTCAGTGCCAGGGCACAGAAAGGCCTCAACAGAGGGTGTGAGCCACTCAGCAGTCAGCAATAACCTGATGCTTTGCAGTGGAGCAGTCAGCAGATCTTCTGTGGAAACTATTTTTCAGTTGAATACCTTATTTTAAGGTGTTTTGTTGTGGGTTTTTTTTCCCCCTCACCTGTGAAGGAAATTTAATGTTCCCTCTTAAATGAAAAGGTGAAAACAAACAAACAAACCCAAAAGCCTCCTTCAAAACCAACCATCAGAAAACTGAATGGTCCTGATTTCAGGAATGTCTGGAAAGAGCCATCAGTCACCTGCCTCACTGAGTCAACCCAAATCTCCCTGATGAGCAACAGGCACTGGGGAAGTGGGGGGGGAGAACCTTACTGACTTTGATCAATAACTGATGGGACAGTGCAGAGAAGAGGAGGCAAAACTCTTCTCAGTGGTGGCCAGTGACAAGTGGTTACAAAGTGAAACATGAGGGATGCCACCTGAACTCTCCTTGCTGTGAATTGCTGTGCTGGTGCTTTTGAATGCTGGCACAGCCTGCCCACAGGAGGTGTGGACTCTTGATCCCTAGAGATACACAAAACCAGGCTGGGCAGGGTCCTGAGCAACTCTGCCCTTGCCTTGGGCAAGGTGCTTGGCATAGGTGACCTCTGGAGGTACCTTCTAACCTCAATGGTTCTGTGATAAGCAATGTGGGACTTTGAGAGAGAGAGCCTGGCGAGGAGCTTCACTAAAGCACCATTTCCCTGAGGCTTTTGTTCACAGAAGCATTCAAGTTTCCACTTAAAATTTCAACATGAGATTTGTGGTTTCCATACACAACATTTATGGTTTTTTTTCTTAGCATGAAGCAAAGCTTTTGTGCTGGAGTGGAGGTGGAAATATGGAGGGGGTTCTAAGTGATTCTGGATTTCCCTGGGTACTACCTTTGTCACCTCGCTGCTATCTGGATCTCAATCCCTGGCTAAGCAGAAATGGAAGTCTGTAGCACCACAGAAAAGCTCACCACATGACAACAATCACCTGGTACCTCTGGAAGCTGCAAATGCTTCCTGGTCAGGGACCTCTAAAGCTCTTTGGTCAGGCTGAGGAACTATGGAAAGCATCCACATAGCATGGACCTCAGGGAACTGCTTGAGAGAGTCCAGCCCAGAGGCACAAAGCTGCTGCAGGCAGTGGAACATCTCCCTGTGAGGACAGGCTGAGGGAGCTTGGGGCTCTGGAGCTTGGAGCAGAGGAGCCTGAGGGCTGCCCTCATTGCTGGGGATGAAGATGTGCAGGGCAGTGAGGGGAGGACAGAGCCAGGCTCTGCTCAGGGATGTCCAAGGACAGTACAAGGGGCACTGGGGGCAAGCTGGAGCAGAGGAAGGTCTACCTCAACAGGAACCTCTTTACTGTGAGGGTGCTGGAGCCCTGGAGCAGCCTGCCCAGAGAGGTTGTGGAGTCTCCTTCTCTGGGGACTTTCCAGCCCCACCTGGATGTGTTCTGTGTGACCTGCCCTGGGTGCTCCTGCTCTGGCAGAGGTGTTGGACTGGAGGATCTCTGGAGGTCCCTTCTAGCCCCTAACATTCTGGGATTCTGGGATTCTAATGAAGAAACCTTGTCTCCATGGCCTGCCCACCTCTCCTTGCTTGTGGTGGCAGAACAGAAGGGGGAAGCTCTTTGCATGGTGCCTGGCTGCTGAGCCTGCTGGCATTTATGGCAGGCCATGGCTGGGACACACCTGATTTGTAGCAGTATCAGTAAGGTGGGACTGGTATTCCTGAGGGAATAGAACCTTCTCTGACTGAGTTTCAAAGTGTTCCATTGAACTTTTTTTTTTTTTTCTATTTTCTTGAATAAAATACAAGAATATCTTTGCTGTAGGAGCAGAAGGGATCCTGGAAGTGGCTTGCAATGTGGCTAATAGTTGTTGGTTCATGACTCACCAGATATTTTCTGCTAGCTGCTATCAATACAGCTGCTGAAGTAACTTCTGAGAGAGCATACTACATTCACTCAGTGCTATGGTTTGGTTGATTAGGTGGTGTTGGGTGATAGGCTGGACTAGATGATCTTGAAGGTCTTTTCCAACGTGGTTAATTCTGTGATTCTCTTTGTGAAAAGCCTGAGTTACTTCTGATTTGGCTAGCCCCAGGGATTGTTAAGCACTTGATTCCCTGGGATTGAAAGCAGAGTGCAATAAATCATCCTTACAAAGGGGCTTGGAAAAGAGCTTGGCAGTGGCATCCCCTAAAAAAAAAATCACCTCTGGGAACCAGGAATGGTCTGGGCATTGGAGCACAAGGTGGAGGTCTGGAAGCTCATATCTTCTCTGGAAGCTCCTCTCTTCTAACTCATGTTTCCATAGATGGGGGACAAGAGGAAGACACTTAGGAAGTGACTCAGGCACCTGCCAGTCCAGAAGGGTTTGGGGTTTCCACAAATGCCATGAGAGAGAGGCCAGCCAGAGGTGGTTGTTCAGATAACCTAGGATGTCTGTTATGACACCCCTGTTTCATAGGTAAAGATCTCGATGGGATTGTTTAGCCTGGAGAAGAGGAGGCTCAGGGGTGACCTCATTGCTCTCTACAACTACCTGAAGGGAGGTTGTAGCCAGGAGGGGTTTGGTCTCTTCTCCCAGGCAACCAGCACCAGAACAAGAGGACACAGTCTCAAGCTGTGCCAGGGGAAGTTTAGGCTGGAGGTGAGGAGAAAGATCTTCACAGAGAGAGTTGTTAGACATTGGAATGTGCTGCCCAAGGAGGTGGTGGAGTCACCATCCCTGGAGGTGTTCAAGAGGGGATTGGATGTGGCACTTGGTGGCATGGTTTAGCAGTCATGAGTTCTTGGGTGACAGATTGGACTTTGATGATCCTTGAGGTCTTTTCCAACCTTATTGATTCTGTGATTCCTACCTCTCCCTTTCCCATCATTTAACCATCTGTGAAATGGAAAGATGACATTTTTGTACCCATCTCTGTAGTAGTGGATGGATGACTTGAGTTGGAAAGCCCCTGACGTTGCAAGGCGCTAGGAACGCTATGCTGTGAGTATTGATCTGAGGACACGTGCTGAGTCCAGACCTGTCCTCCTCTGTGAGCAAACCACTGCTTTTTGGGGGGGCAAGGACACCACAACTACTGGGGTACAGTAGGAAGGCCTTGGAGAAATTCTGCCAACTCAGCTGAAGAAAAGCAAAGAAACCACAACAAATGGAGCGAGTCCGGAGGAGGCCACAAAGATGATCCAAGGGCTGGAGCACCTCTGCTGTGAGGACAGGCTGAGGGAGCTGGGGGTGTTCAGCCTGGAGAAGAGAAGGCTCCAGGGGGACCTTAGAGCTGCCTTCCAGGTACCTTCCTACAGGAAAGCTGCAGAGGGACTTTCCATGAGGGTGTTTAGAGACAGGACACAAGGGAGTAGTTTGAAAGTGAGGGAGAGCAGGGTTAGACTGGAGCTGAGGAAGAAGCTCCTGAGGATGAAGGTGGTGAGACTCTGGAACAGGCTGCCCAGGGAAGTTGTGGATGCCTCCTCCCTGAGGGTTATTCAGGCCAGGCTGGATGAGGCCTTGAGCAGCTGAGTCTAGTTGAGCTGAGTCCATGGCAGGAGGTCGGAGGAGATGATCTCTGAGGTCTCTTCCAACCTATGCCATTCTGTGATTGAATTGTGCTCCAGCTGCTTCTGATTGAGAAGGAATTTCCCCAGGTCAGCTTCCCTTTCAGAGCAGCTTCCCACCAACAGCCACCTTCATTTAGTGGTGGGCTTGAGCTCAGAAATAACACAGAAAAGTAACAAACCCAAACCTGTTCTTGTCTAGGGATTTGTGCTTGTTACAGCAAGTCCTCTGCCTGACACCTGCTAGGGAGTGCAAGAAGTAGTAGAAATTACACCTCCAGGGAGAAAGAGAATCTTTTCTCAGCAGCATCTTCTGATGGAGGAGTTTTATTTTGAGCAGGTGAAGCTAATAGCCTGCACTGTTCCCTCAGAGGCAAGACAATGTGGACCTCTGCAAGGAGCTGCTGCCTTCTTTCAGCCATCTTTCATATCTTTTCCTGTTCTCCAACTGTGATTCCTATCCTTTGCTGTCCTTCTCTAGTGTCTGGGAGCTGCATGGCTTCTGTCTTCTTGCCTGGGGTTTTTAAATTTCTTCATGCAACACTTACTGCTCAATTCACAGCAAATCCACAACCAGTAGGGCTCACAGTTTTGTCATTCAGCAAACACCTAGGACTCATCTTTTTGAGCAAAATGCAAACCCCCACAATTCATCAATTAGTCTGGAAAATTCACCTGCAACCCCCTTAAGCTTCTTCTCCCTACTTCAAGTCATCTTCATGCCGTGGGCCTCAGTCCCACCTCCAGCAAAAGGGAGACTTGGTTTAAAAACTGGGTTTGGATCAGAGCAGGAAGTGGAGGTAGTAAAAGGCAAGGAGGACAGCAGGGTGACTGCCTTTGCTTCCTTGTCTGTGTCTGTGCTGTTTGGCTGATGCTTTCTCTCCTTGCTCTGCTTTCCCCACTCCAGTGCTGGAACGCTGCCGGTGACCTTCCGCTGCCTGGAGGAGAACCTGGGCATCGACAAGCGTGTGACGAGGTTCGTCCTGCCCGTCGGGGCCACCATCAACATGGATGGCACTGCCCTCTACGAAGCTGTGGCTGCCATCTTCATAGCACAGATGAATGGGATTGAGCTGGATGGAGGCCAGATAGTCACCGTCAGGTCAGTGGCTTGGCTTGGCTTGGCTTGGCTTGGCTTTTCTTTGCTTTGCTTTGCAAGGCTTTGCAAGGCTTTGCAAGGCTTGGCTTTGCTTTGCTTTGTTTTGTTTTGCTTTGTTTTGTTTTGCTTTGTTTTGTTTTGCTTTGTTTTGTTTTGCTTTGTTTTGTTTTGCTTTGTTTTGTTTTGCTTTGTTTTGTTTTGTTTCGCTTTGCTTTGTTTCGCTTTGCTTTGTTTTGTTTTGCTTTTTTGTTTTGCTTTTTTTTGTTTTGCTTTTTTTTGTTTTGCTTTTTTGTTTTGCTTTTTTTGTTTTGCTTTTTTGTTTTGCTTTTTTTGTTTTGCTTTTTTTGTTTTGCTTTTGTTTTGCTTTTGTTTTGTTTTGCTTTGCTTTGTTTTGCTTTGATTTGTTTTGCTTTTTTGTTTTGCTTTGTTTTGTTTTTGCTTTGTTTTGTTTTGTTTCGCTTTGCTTTGTTTCGCTTTGCTTTGTTTTGTTTTGCTTTGTTTTGTTTTGCTTTGTTTTGTTTTGCTTTGTTTTGTTTTGCTTTGATTTGTTTTGCTTTTTTGTTTTGCTTTGTTTTGTTTTGCTTTGTTTTGTTTTGCTTTGTTTTGTTTTGTTTCGCTTTGCTTTGTTTCGCTTTGCTTTGTTTTGTTTTGCTTTTTTGTTTTGCTTTGTTTTGTTTTGCTTTATTTTGTTTTGCTGTTTTTGTTTTGCTTTTTTTGTTTTGCTTTTTTTTGTTTTGCTTTTTTTGTTTTGCTTTTGTTTTGCTTTGTTTTGTTTTGCTTTGCTTTGTTTTGCTTTGATTTGTTTTGCTTTTTTTGTTTTGCTTTGTTTTGTTTTTGCTTTGTTTTGTTTTGCTTTGTTTGGTTTTGCTTTGCAAGGCTTTGCTTTGCAAGGCTTTGTTTGGACAGACTGTGGAATGCCGAGCTGCAGGCTGCCTGTCTTCTGGGGAGCTGGGGTGGGGGAGGGGGGTTTTCCCTGTGAAATCCAGGGATTTCCCATGCTGGCATGCCAAGGAATGTCTCTCACACACACAGAGGTGCTGTGTTTTCTGTCATTTGCAGCCTCAGGGTGTGCTGCTGGTGTTGTAGATGGCTTTGCAGTTGGCAACACAAGATGGGAGACAACAATGGGAAGAAAATAGAATTGGGTAGATTCAGGTTGGATGTTAGGAAGAAGTTCTTCACCATGAAGGTGGTGAGAGACTGGAACAGGTTGCACAGGGAGGTGGTGAAAGTGTGGCCAGCAGGGCCAGGGAGGGGATTCTCATCCTCTGCTCCACTCTGGTTTGACCCCACCTGGAGCTCTGGGTCCAGTTCTGGAGCCTCTGTTCCAGGAAGGATCTGAAGGTGCTGGAAGGTGTCCAGAGAAGGGCCATGAGGATGAGCAGAGGGCTGGAGCTGCTCTGCTCTGGAGACAGACTGAGAGAGTTGGGGCTGTTCAGTCTGGAGAAGAGAAGGCTCCCAGGAGACTTTCTTGTGGCCTTCTAGGATCTGAAGGGGGCTCCAAGAAAGCTGGGGAGGGACTTTTGAGGGTGTCAGGGAGTGATAGGACTGGGGGGAATGGAGCGAAACTAGAAATAGGTAGACTGAGATTGGGTGTTAGGAAGAAGTTCTTCCCCATGAGGGTGGTGAGAGACTGGCAGAGGTTGCCCAGGGAGGTGGTGGAAGCCTCATCCCTGGAGGTTTTTGCAGCCAGGCTGGATGTGGCTGTGAGCAACCTGCTGTAGTGTGAGGTGTCCCTGGCCATGGCAGGGGGGTTGGAACTGGATGATCCTTGAGGTCCCTTCCAACTCTAACAATTCTATGATTCTATGGTGCCCTGTCCAATGCAGTGCCTGTTCTGCTACAAAGCAATGCTGCAAGCATTCTAGAATGTTCTAGAATGGATCTCTTCACACACATTGGAAGGAAAAAGCACACCTAAAAAGTGTATCCATGTACTTCTGGTTGCCTAACTCTGGTGAACAGCCAGCAAAAGTGAAATGGGAATAACCCAGCCTGAGGGTGAGATTGGCTGCTCCAGGTACTCCAGATGACTTATCTCTAACCCAGCAAATATTAGCTCTGGTGTTTTATAACAGTTTGCCATATCTAGCACTAAGCTCAACACTTGGAAGGGCAAAGAAAAATACCAACTGAAAATGGATGAGGGTGGTTGAAGGCTGTTTACTCTGATGGAGTTTTAAGACCTGTTAGGTAGAGTGACTTACCAAAAAAACCCAGCAACAGCAAAGTTAGGACTGCTGCAGCTAAACTTAATTTACAATGGAAAACTTGATGGAGACACCAGGCCTAGCATTTTGAATAGTTAAAGTGGAAACCACAAATGAAGGCTGCCAAGTTTGCCTTCCTGTAGTCTTCACTCACCCACCTTCCTTTTATTAAACCCTTTTAACACCAGAGGAACTCCTGCACTAGGACTTGTCAAATTCTTTGGTTCTTTCCCAGCTCTACTAATTCCACACTTTCCATTTCTTTACTTCCTGCTCCAAGCCCTGAAATAGTTAATCTAAAGTTTGTAGAAGGTTCAGAGCTGTTTCTCATGGAGGCAGTTGCTATACCTACATGAGGAGGCTCAGGGGAGACCTTATTGCTGTCTACAACAACCTGAAGGGAAGTTGCAGCCAGGTGGGGGTTGGTCTCTTCTCCCAGGCAACCAGCAACAGAACAAGAGGACACAGTCTCAAGCTGTGCCAGGGAGAAGTTTGGGTTTGATCTTAGAAAGAAGTTCTTCCCAGACAGAGATTGGCCATTGGAATGTGCTGCCCAGGGAGGTGGTGGGGTCCATGTCCCTGGAGGTGTTTAAGAAGAGACTGGATGAGGCTGAATGGTTGATTAGTTAGGGTTGGGTGATCAGTTGGAATTGATCTTGGAGGTCTCTTCCAACCTGCCTGATTCTGTGACAGAGATGTGTTGCTAAGGCTGCAAGCAGTCATTTCAGAGATGCCACATCTTAAACTGAGACTGGGGAAATTCAAGTGAGAGGAATTAACTGCAGTCAAAGAGAACTGATAGGCTTGAACCTGAGTTAGTCCTCTTCTCCTCCTCTGAGGGACTGACCTCCCTGATCATGTTCTTCTTGATCTCATCATTCCAAGGCTGGTGTAGCCAGCTTTGAAACTCATTTGCTAAACAGGTGGCAGCTTTGGGCTGTCTGCAGGAAAAGCATTGAATCTCCTCTCCATGCAGCATGGCATTTTTGCTACAACAACATGGCAAGGGTTCTCTCTTGAGGTGGCAATACAAGAGAGTGAAAGGGTATTGAGTTTTTGTCTGTCAAATCCAGTTTGTGACACTGAGGATATTTAAATGACCCAGACATAAACTCACAAAGGTTCAATTAGCCTTTGGCCAACCCTAGTTAACCTCATACTGGTCATTTAGGTCCTTTGGTTTCCTGCCTTCTTGGAAATGGCAGCTAAGGCAGACTGTTTAGACCTTAGCAGTGCTAACTGCATTCTCCTCCAGGCCTGTAAGTACTGCTGTGGGAAGGCAGGAGCCTCACAGAGCTTGGAAGCAATCCCTTGCCAGTTCAGGCTGAAAGTTCCTGAGGAGCTGGCACTGCCCCACAGAGCCTGCCAGCAGAGCAGAGCATCCTGCAGAGCTGCTGCACCTATCTGAGTGTTTAGCAGGCCAGGCTGCACTCCAACACAGGCACCTGACAAATACACCCCAGCCTGGACTGTCTGGGTCAGAGCAGCCTTCTGCCAGCTCTGCATCAGGCTGACTTTCTCTCACACTGATTCTGTGGCTAACAGTTGAGGATTTCCCCCACAGACATCTTTTTTTTCCCCTCTACTTCTGTGTTGTAAGCACTTTCAGATTTGTTTGGTACCCCCACAAAAGTGCAACTGTGCCACTCATCTCTGTTTGAAAACAGAGAGCTTTCCTTTTTTACTTTTTAATTCTGTTCTTTTATCTTGTTCCTTTTTCCTTTCCCTCCCTCTCCTTCTCTCCCTTCTTTTGCTTCCCTTGCTTTGTTCTCTGGCAGATGTGGTCTCCATTCTTCACAGGGTAATGTGGGTGTTTGTTGTGGTCTGTGTTGTATTTTTACAGACATTCACTCTGATGGGCTCTCAAAAAAAAAAAAAAAGAAGAAAGACCAATAGGAAAGACAGATTTGGATTTGTGAATAAGATAGATTTGAATTTGGATGGCTGGGCCCAGAGAGTGGTGGTGAATGGTGCCACATCCAGTTGGCAGCTAGTCACAGCTCCATGGTGAAAGACCTTGGAGTGCTGGTGGGCAGCAAGTTCTGCATGGGACAGCAATGTGCCCTGGTGGCCAAGAGAGCCAATGGAATCCTGAGGGGCAGCAAGAAAAGTATGGCCAGCAGGGCTAGGGAGGTTCTGCTCCCCCTCTGCTCTGCCCTGCTGAGACCACAGCTGCAATCCTGTGTCCAGTTCTGGGCTCCCCAGGTCAAGAGAGACAGAGACCTGCTGGAGAGAGTCCAAGGGAGAGGCAGGAGGATGCTTAGGGGACTTGAGCATCTCCCCTGGGAAGAGAGCCTGAGAGCCCTGGGGCTGTTTAGTGTGGAGAAGAGAAGGCTGAGAGGGGATCTGATCAATGTCCATCAATTTCCAAGGGGTAGGCTTCAAGTGGAGGGGGCCAAGCTGTTTGGGTGGTCTATAGTAATAAGCCAAGGAACAACAGGTACAAACTTGAACATAGAAGATTTCATCTCAACATGAGGAGAAACTTCTTTCCAGTGAGGGTGCCAGAGCCCTGGAGCAGGCTGCCCAGAGAGGTTGTGGAGTCTCCTTCTCTGGAGACTTTCCAAACCCACCTGGATGCATTCCTGTGCAGACTCCCCTGGGTGATGGTGCTCTGGCAGGGGGGTTGGACTGGATGATCTCTGGAGGTCCCTTCCAACCTCTAACGTTCTGTGATACTGTAGCATTTCTATTTATATAACAAATATGTCTACTTATAATAAATACAAAACTAAACATTTTCCTGAGAAACACAACGATGAAAACCATTGCCTGAGTTTACCATGAGTTGTCAGATGTTAGTCTTTAGTTTTCTGGGGGGGGAAAAAAAATAATTAAAACCCAGGACCTTCTTAATGATCCCAGGAGTATGCAATGAAAATGTTTGTTCCTCTTCCTGCTCCCCCCCATCTGATTTTTGTTTGGGTGTTTTTTTGTTTTTGCAGCTTGACTGCCACCCTTGCGAGCGTCGGAGCTGCCAGCATCCCCAGTGCTGGGCTGGTCACCATGCTGCTGATCCTCACTGCAGTGGGTCTGCCTACCCAGGACATCAGTTTGCTTGTTGCTGTTGACTGGCTTTTGTAAGTTGTGCTTGCCTCCACTGGTGGGTGCAGGAGGAGGAGGAGAGGTGCTTGTCTGCCATGCTTTCCAGCTGCTGATCTTTCAGAGCAGTAAGATTCTCCTCTGCAGATGAGGAAATGAGCTGTTTGATGGAGCAGGTAACACTGAAACCACCTTCTCAGCTTGTACAAGTCGTGCAGGAGCTTCCTGTAGGCCCCCTTCAGGTACTGGCAGGCTGGAGCCTTCTCTTCTCCAAGTTGAGCACCCCCAGCTCCCTCACTCTGTCCTCATAGCAGAGCTGCTCCAACCTCCTGATCATTTTCGTGGCCTCCTCTGGACCCTCTCCATTAGGTCCATGTCCTTCCTGTATTGAGGAAGTGGGCTGCTTGATGGAGCAGGTAGCACTGAAACCATCTTCTCAGCTTGCACAAGTTGTTCAGGAGCTACTGAAGTCAGGCTCCTATACTCTCTTCTCCCTAAGGATGCCCCTCCACCACAGACATAGCTGAAGAGGACTTTCCTCATCTTTTCATGTTTCTGTGTTTTATAGAACTGATCTAAAATTAAAGGCCAATGCTGAACATGCAGGTTCCACCAGGAAGTCATCAGCAAGTCTCATTTTTGGAGATCAAATGCTTGATGCCTGTAGTGAAGAAGGTCTATTTCCTTTTGAACATATGAAAGTAAAAAGCTTCTAAGAAAGAAACTGTTCTAGAGCAGATTACAAACCGAAGACAAATAAGAAAGCAAAGTGGTAGAGAGAAGGTCATTCCCTAGTTTGATGTTACTGACAGATTCCTCAGGCTGGAAAGACTGATTTGCATTTCCAAGGACAGGGGCTCAGTGGTCCTCTAGCTTGTCCTGGACTCCAGAAGCTTTTGTAATCATAGAATCATAGAATGGTCTGGGCTGGAAGGGACCTCCAAAGCTCATCCAGTCTGACCTCCCTGCAGTCAGCAGGGACAGCCCCAACTAGATCAGGCTGCCCAGGGCCTCATTGAACCTCATCTTGAATATCTCCAGGGAAGGAGCCTCAACCACCCCTGTGGGCAACCTCTTCCAGTGTTCCCCCACCCTCATAGTAAACAACTTCTTCCTAATATCCAATCTCAATCTGCTCTGCTCTAGTTTGAAGCCATTGCCCCTTGTCCTGTCCTTGCAGACCTTTGCAAACAGTCTCTCTCCAGCCTTCCTCTAAGCCCCCTTCAGGTACTGGAAGGCTGCTATTAGGTTTGCCTGGAGCCTTCTCTTCTCCAGGCTGTCCTGCTGCAGCACACTATCTTCTGGTTGTCCAGGGAGGTCACCTCCCCGGAGGTGTTCAAAGTCAGGCTGGATGAGACCTTGAGCAGCCTGGTTTAGTGGAAGGTGTCCCTGCTCATGGCATGGGGAGGGTTGGAACTGAATGGTCTTCAAGGTCCCTTACAACCTAAATCATTCTCTGAATCTCCTGGCCCACAGCCCTCTCATCCCTTTTTTCACTGAGGAAAGACATCTGTTTGTGTTGTGCCAGCTGTGGTGCCTAGAAGGGGACACAGAAGTGCCACTCTCTATTCTTTCTGCATCTCCTCCTACACTAGCAGCCTCAGATGCCTGCTGGTGGTACCTTTCAGCCCCAGATGCACAGCTGGCATCACACAAGAAGGAAAAGCAGGGCTGAGAATGTGAAGATAAAACAGCAAAATAATTTTATGTCATTAGCTTTTGGCTTGTTGAGAAGAATTCAGGAACTTGGTCAGTCCTCTGACCTCTATTTTTTGTACCTCCTGCTATGTTCTGTTACCTATCTTGCCACAAAGAGCTGTGAGGGACAGCAGGCAGCTCCTGCTTCTGCTTCAGGGAAAGTGAAAAATCAGGAATTTACAGCTTGGGAAGGCAAAGGGAAAAGATGACTTCCATGTTTTATATATAACTGAATGTCATGCTATCATGACTCAGAGGGGGGAAAGGAGGCAGGGTTCAGCAGTCAGGGTACAGCTAGCAGAGGGAAAGATGTGCTATGCTGTGGGTTTATTATATTTATGAGGTCATGGTTGAAAACAGGAAAGCAGCAGAAGAATCTGCAGCTGGGAGGAGAGCAGAAGGGAGGTGTGTACTCATTTCAAAGATTTTTTTTTTTTACTGGCTCTCAGCATAAGGCAAAATAGGTAGGTTTCTGCAGCTGGGAGGAGGATGTGTGAAAGGAGCCTGTGGTTTGGTTGGTTTTAGAGTGAAATGTCACTTAAAAATACCCCTGTGGACTGAGAAGCTCTACCCATCCTAGCAAACCTCAGAACTGTAAGCTCACCAGCAGGCTCATCTGCTAGTAGGTGCTGCATTTCAGGCCCAGCTTCAGCTGCCTTATCCCACCCTGCTTAGGACACAGGAGCATCTGCCCTGTGGAACCAGGCAGAGAACCTCCTTCAGTTGGCTTATCCCACCCTACTTAGGACACAGGAGCATCTGCACTGTGGAGCCAGGCAGAGAACCTCCTTCAGCTGCCTTATCCCACCCTACTTAGGACACAGGAGCATCTGCCCTGTGGAGCCAGGCAGAGAACCTCCTTCAGTTGGCTTATCCCACCCTACTTAGGGCACAGGAGCATCTGCCCTGTGGAGCCAGGCAGAGAACCTCCTTCAGCTGGCTTATCCCACCCTACTTAGGACACAGGAGCATCTGCCCTGTGGAGCCAGGCAGAGAACCTCCTTCAGTTGGCTTATCCCACCCTACTTAGGACACAGGAGCATCTGCACTGTGGAGCCAGGCAGAGAACCTCCTTCAGCTGGCTTATCCCACCCTGCTTAGGACACAGGAGCATCTGCCCTGTGGAGCCAGGCAGAGAACCTCCTTCAGTTGGCTTATCCCACCCTACTTAGGGCACAGGAGCATCTGCACTGTGGAGCCAGGCAGAGAACCTCCTTCAGTTGGCTTATCCCACCCTACTTAGGACACAGGAGCATCTGCCCTGTGGAGCCAGGCAGAGAACCTCCTTCAGTTGGCTTATCCCACCCTACTTAGGACACAGGAGCATCTGCACTGTGGAGCCAGGCAGAGAACCTCCTTCAGCTGGCTTATCCCACCCTGCTTAGGACACAGGAGCATCTGCCCTGTGGAGCCAGGCAGAGAACCTCCTTCAGTTGGCTTATCCCACCCTACTTAGGGCACAGGAGCATCTGCACTGTGGAGCCAGGCAGAGAACCTCCTTCAGCTGGCTTATCCCACCCTACTTAGGACACAGGAGCATCTGCACTGTGGAGCCAGGCAGAGAACCTCCTTCAGTTGGCTTATCCCACCCTGCTTAGGACACAGGAGCATCTGCACTGTGGAGCCAGGCAGAGAACCTCCTTCAGTTGGCTTATCCCACCCTACTTAGGACACAGGAGCATCTGCCCTGTGGAGCCAGGCAGAGAACCTCCTTCAGTTGGCTTATCCCACCCTACTTAGGACACAGGAGCATCTGCCCTGTGGAGCCAGGCAGAGAACCTCCTTCAGTTGGCTTATCCCACCCTACTTAGGACACAGGAGCATCTGCACTGTGGAGCCAGGCAGAGAACCTCCTTCAGCTGGCTTATCCCACCCTGCTTAGGGCACAGGAGCATCTGCACTGTGGAGCCAGGCAGAGAACCTCCTTCAGCTGGCTTATCCCACCCTACTTAGGACACAGGAGCATCTGCACTGTGGAGCCAGGCAGAGAACCTCCTTCAGCTGGCTTATCCCACCCTACTTAGGACACAGGAGCATCTGCACTGTGGAGCCAGGCAGAGAACCTCCTTCAGTTGGCTTATCCCACCCTACTTAGGACACAGGAGCATCTGCACTGTGGAGCCAGGCAGAGAACCTTGCAGCACAAGCAGCTGGATTTGGAATCCTTCTGGCCTTATGTGGTGGGTTGAAAATTCCCCCCCTCCCCAGCATTAACTTTGCCAGACCAGCTCAGTTGGAAGCAAATGGAAGCTGTGTTTACAAGCAAAAGTACAATCTACAGTGAAATGCAATGAAGATGTACAAAACACAATATTTACAATATTTACAGGGGGTTACAATTAATAAACAGCACAAGGAGAAGCTAATAGCTTTGCTCTCCCTAAGCCTCCTCCTTAGCCCCCTGTACAAAAGGGACAAGAGAAAGGAGCAGAGGGATGTTAGACTTAGCCAAAACAATGCAGCCAAGGTCAAGCAGAAGCCACTTAGTATCTCCCAGCCTGAAGAAGCGAGGAGAGGAATTGTTCTGGGAACCAAATCTTATGGTAGTTACCTCTCCAATGGGGTTGTTTAGAATGATTGCTATTTTCCTCCTTACACCCAATAGTGATTTATTTACAGTCTACCACTTTCTGGTCAAGATGCTGTGGAAAATTTTAAAGGCAGAGCCTGAAAACCACCACACCTGACAAGCAGCAGTGCGATTGCAGCGTGGCTCAGAAGTGAAAGAGGAGAAAGGGAAAAGAGATTTAAAAAGAGAGATGAAGGAGGCTCTGTGTGGTGCCAGCAGTGCTGTGAAGTTACTACCAAGTTGGCTGGTGGAGTTGTAGTGCTAATTAGTGTGTGTTCAACAGCTAATGAGCTGTATTTTCCATCCTGGTTGTGTTGTGGTAGACGTGATGATCTACTAAGATATGGAAAAGACTGCTGCTGGTGTTGCTGATGTGAGGAAAAGGCACACAGGCCAACTTTTTGAGCAAGCCTTTGGGCACACAGCCAGGCCTGAAGAAATCTCAAAGGAAAGGTCATAAAAAGATAGATTTTTTGCACACACACACACACACACACACACACACACACTTACAAATGTTGTCTTCTCCTGTTTCCTTAGGTCACCAAATGGTGTTGCAGTGGGATTTTCTGACAGGGTTGTAGAAGAGAAAATTATGTATTTAGGACCCAATTCCAGCCACTTTTCTACACCCACTGTGCAAAAAGCAACCAGCCACCTAGAAATAATTGGAATGGCTCCCTTGTAACATTCCAGTTCCAGACAATGAAGACTTCTTGTTTGACGAGTTTCTCAATATTTCTGATGACAGCAAATGTAAGGACATCAATTGATTTTACAACACTTCAGTCCTCTGAAACTGTGGTCCTGCCAAAACCAGTGGTGCCTGCTGTGGCCATGGTGTGACACATCTCATTCAGCTTGGCACTTAACACAAGGGTTCTGCATCCATCCATTTCTGCTCAGGCTGCTCCAATACCTCCAGATTGGGTTGCTCAACCTTTCCCCCTCCCACACGTACACCACACACTTTGGGAGCTCTTTCCCCAGGCAAGTTTTCCCAAGATTTCACAACTCAGTTTGCAACTGAGCACAGCACAGCAGTGACATTTAATAGGGCAGCAATGATATGCCAACAGCTGGAACAAAAACAGCTCCTTTGGCTCCAACCACAAGCTGGCTGCTTTCCAGGAGTGAGACTGACAGGATTAGCAAATACCATAGCACAGCAGCCTCCAGTACAGTGGTGTTTTGCAGTGAGGAGCAGAGGAACTAGAGAAAATGGGCTTGGGAGGCTTCTCTGGTGTTCAAACCTTCATTCAGCAGCTCAGAAAAAAGGTTGCCTGAGTTGTGACTCTGCTCTTTGCCTCAGAGCTAAATTCAGGACGTGCAATGCCTAGGTGATGTCTGGGTGTTATCAGAGAGGACTTCCACCAAGCCAGTTCAACTACAGAACACAGGAGCTCTTTCCTCTAGTGATAAGGAGGTAGGGTGAGGTAAAGATGCTACCTGGGCTGTGACTTAGCAGGTGTGCTAAGGTTTCCATCTGCTTTCTGAAGTGGGGTAAGGAGGCTGCAGTGGATTTTCAAGGTATCAGGAGCACTTTTTTTTTGCATGCTAACTATGGCATTGTGGACAAGGGTCTTATTCACTTCTTCTCATTTCTCTTCCTGACATTTCTGCTTCTATCCCTATTGATAAGTTTCCAGTTCTTCTGATTTATGATAGTTTGAGGAAATTTGGCATTAACCCTTATCAGGAACTGTCTTGGGGATGTCAGTTGGTGACACGCTCCCCAGGAGCCAGCAATGGTTGCTGGCAGCCCAGCAGGCAGCTGTGTGCTGGGCTGCATCCAAAGCAGGGAGAGCAGCAGTACAGGGAGGGGATTCTGCCCCTCTGCTCTGCTCTGCTCAGACCTCATCTGCAGCACTGCCTCCAGTTCTAGGGCCCCCAGCATAGGAGGGACATGGAGCTGCTGGAGAGGGTCCAGAGGAGGCCACCAAGATGATCAGAGAGCTGCAGAACCTCTCCCACTGGGGGCAGGCTGAGAGAATTGGAGCTGTTCAGCCTGGAGAAGAAAAGGCTCCAGGGAGACCTTAGAGCATCCTTCCAGTACCTGAAGGGGCTCCAGGAGAGCTGGGGAGGGACTTTTGACAAAGGCTGGGGGTGACAGGATGAGGGACAATGGCTTTGAGCTGGAAGAGGGGAGATGGAGACTGGAGAGTTGGAAGACACTGCAACAGGTTGCCCAGGGAGGCTGTGGATGCCCCCTCCCTGGAGGTGTTCAAGGCCAGGTTGGATGAGAAACTTCTTTACAGTGAGGGTGATGGAACCCTGGAGCAGGCTGCCCAGAGAGGTCTCCTTCTCTGAACACATTCAAAGCCCATTCCTGGATGCATTCCTGTGCAGACTACCCTGGGTGATCCTGCTATGGCAAGAGGATTGAACCAGATGACCTCTTGAAGTCCTTCCAACCTCTAATGTTCTGTGATTCTGTGACTCTCAGAGGTCATCTTGTCCAACCCCCCTGCAGGAACATCTTTAACTAGATCAGGTTACTCAGGGCCCTATCAAGTTTCACCTTGTCTCCAGGGATGGCACCTCCAACACCTCTCTGGGCAGCCTGTTGCAGTGTTCCACCACCCTCATTATAAAGAACTTGATCCTGATGTCCAACCTAACTCTGTCCTGCTCTAGTTTCAAACCGTTGCCACTTGTCCTGTCACTACAAGGCCTTTCTAAACTGTCCCTTCCCAGCTTTCTTGTAGACTCCCTTCAGAACTTGAAATGCTGCTCTAAGGTCTCCCTGGAGCCTTCTCTTCTCCAGGCTGGACAGCCCCAGATCCATCCTCTGGCATCAGTGAATACTTTCAGCATTTAATACCACTCACATGAAATGAAATACTGCAGGTGTTCTTTTTCTGGAGCTGTATTGGCAGGTTCTGTAGATTTGATGATCTTAATTAGGAATTGCACTCAGAAAGTGACCTTTTCCTGCTCTGCACCAGGTTTAAAACTCTCTCTTCACAGGCATGGCATGAGAGCTGTATGAAGCTTGTGTGGAGCAAAACTGGAAGGATGTCTTTCCTCTTGGGGGTTGTTGGGTTGGTTGGTTATGGGAGACATTATTGGAGGCTTTTTTTTTTATTATTATTATTGGTAATCTTTGGATGACCAAAAAAAACCCAAAAAACAACCCAACCCCAAACTGCTTCAACTAAGATGTTGCACCACAAACTCTTAAATATGTGAGCATAATGCAGAAGGCTGAGAGCCCTGGGGCTGTTGAGCCTGGAGAAGAGCAGCCTGAGAAGGGATCTGAGCGGTGCTCAGCAGGGGCTAAAGGGTGGGGAGCAAGAGGATGAGGCCAGGTTCTTATCACTGGTGCCCAGTGACAGGACAAGGGGCAATAGGCACAAAATTGAACCCAGGAGGTTTCACTTCAACTTAAGGAGAAACTTCTTTGGTGTGAGGGTGCTGGAGCCCTGGAGCTGCACATCTTTATCAGCAGCAATGAGGTCACCCCTAAGGCTCCTCTGCTCCAAGCCTCAGCTCCCTCAGTCTCTCCTCCTACGGAAGATGTTCTACTCCCCTCATCAGTTTTGTGGCTCTGTGGTGGTCTCTCTCAAGCGGTTCCCTGAAGTCCTTCCTGAGCTGAGGGGCTCAGAACTGGACATAGTACTCCAGATGCAGCCTCACCAGGGCAGAGTAGAGGGGGAGGAGAAGCTCTCTGGACCTACTCACCACAGCCCTTCTAATCCCCCCCAGAATGCCATTGGCCTTCTTGGCCACCAGAGCACATTGCTGGCTCATGGGCAACCTCCCATCCACCAGCACCCCCAGGGCCTTTTCCTCTTCACTGCTCTCCAGCAGCTCAGTCCCCAACCTGTACTGCTCTATGGGGTTGCTCTTCCCCAGGAAGCGCCCAACAACCACAGTTCCTTATCCTGAAGCACGTGAGCCTCTTTGGGCAGCCTGTGCCAGGCAGAAGCACTTGTTCCTGAAATGCTGTCCCAGCTCATCGTTTTGTAGGCCATGACCTATATTTGGTTGGCACATATGCCAACCACTGGCATGCAGCAGTGTGGGTGGGCATGCTGCCATGCTGACAGATGACCATCTGTAAGGAGAGGAGCTTTGGTGGCCTGAACCTTATGGAGATGTTTTAGGCATTTTCCCCACCCTGTAGTGTGCTTGCTGAGACCAAAGGGAGAGGCTATTTGTTAATTTGGCCCCGAACTGAGAATGCTTCAGCAGAGTGCCATGGGCTAGTTGATTGCTTAGGGCTGGGTGATAGGTTGGACTGGATGAGCTTGGAGGTCTCTTCCAACCTGATTGATTCTATGATTCTATGATCCAAGCCCCTTTTCTCTGGCTGCATTAAGTTCAGCGCTGTGATAAATTCAGATTAAACAAAAGGCAACGATGGGAGCCTGGCACTGCCATAGAAAAGCTCCAGCTCCAGAAGCAGGCACTGGGGAGCTGTTGTTCAAGCACTGCTCTGCAGTTTGGCTGTGGCTAGAGCTCCAGCTCTTTGCCAAAACCTGCGAGGAGGAGCAGCTGGGCCATGGGAGTTTGCACATCCTGCTTGTCTGAACAAGTCCCTTGGTGAAGGAAGCTTTTCAATTCCGCTTGAAAGCTGCCACCTTTCTGTCCTGAAAGATGGCTTCACTTTTCTGAGCTCACTATTCTGAGCTCACTTTTCTGAGCTCACTTTCCTGTGCTCAGTATTGAGCTCAGTATTCTGAGCTCAGTATTCTGAGCTCACTTTTCTGAGCTCACTATTCTGAGGTCACTTTTCTGTGCTCAGTATTGAGGTCACTATTCTGAGCTCACTATTCTGAGCTCGCTTTTCTGTGCTCAGTATTGAGCTCACTTTTCTGAGCTCAGTATTCTGAGCTCACTTTTCTGAGCTTGCTATTCCAAGCTCACTATTCCGAGCTTACTTTTCTGAGCTCACTACTCTGAGCTCACTAATCTGAGCTCACTTTTCTGAGCTCACTATTCCGAGCTCACTATTCCAAGCTCACTTTGTACGGTACCTGCAGCACTCCCAGGGCTCTGCTTTCCCTTCCTCTCCCATCCTTTCAGCCTCTGCCTTCTGCTTGTTCCGCAGGGACCGGATGCGGACGTCAGTCAACGTGGTGGGGGATTCTTTTGGTGCTGGCATTGTCTACCACCTTTCCAAGGCAGAACTGGACAGCATCGATTCCCATCACAAAGGGCACGAAGACATTGAAATGACCAAGACTCAGTCCATCTACGACGACATGAAAAACCATAGGGAAAACAACTCAAACCAGTGTGTTTTTGCAGCTCACAACTCAGTCATAGTAGATGAGTGCAAGGTACCGTTCACATTTATGGATATTGAGACCTGTATATAGCACTGCATGCTTTACCTTCTCTCTTAACCTGCATGTGTTGTTCAAATCCTTCTGCAAATAACCATGTTGACAACAAGGTCCATGAATCCCAGACGTTTTCAGTGAGGTGGTGGTTTGCACTCTTCGTAACAGTTTGCCCTTTGAGGGGGGGAAAAAAAAAACAACCAACCAACCAACCAACCGACAAAAACCCGACCCCATGTACATTGTTTACATATCCAAAAGGCGAGCTGCAGCCTATTATGGAATATGCCAAGACGCAGAGAACGTGGCATCACCTTCTGTGGACGATTGCTTAGTTCCCCACGGCAACAGAGGAGTGGCTTTGCCAGCCCAGAGGAAGGATAGCCGCGGGGCAGCCGCAGGTGGTGTCATTTGCTGACCGCCTTCCGCGATACGCTGCTCGGAGATGGACGTGTTGAATGCACTTTAGCCCACCCGAATGCTCCTGCACTCATGCAGCATGCTTCTGCTTTGCTCCTGTCATCCTCCCCGCCTCTTCTGAGGCACAGACATCACCTTCTCTCTCTAACCTTTGCTGTGACTAACATGGATTGTTAATAGTTACCCTAAGGGCTTGATCAGAGCAAAGTGAGCTCGAGAAACCCCACCAGGCGGCAGCTGGGGGAGGTTAGCGTGGGTTCAGGTTTCTTTAGCACCCACTGCTAGCGTGGGGGGGTGTGATGGCTTGAAGCTTTTCCCCCTGTAGTCCCAAAAGTAAACACATTTAGATTTAGGAAACAAGCCCCCAAGTAAACAGACTTAGATTTCCGCGCCCCCTCTCCCTTTTCTTTTTTTTTCTTTCCCAGTAGGGTAAAAGCAAAATAGGCAGGAGAAAGGAGAGGTAAAACCATGAAAGAAATGGTCTGGAGTCAGTTTGGAAGTTAAAAGGTAATTTTTAACAACAAAAAATTTTATATATATATATATATATATATATATATATATATAGTATTTGAGTAACAGGGAAAGTTACAAAGGTATAAGGAAAAGGGTAAATAGAAAAATATACCAAACCAGGCCCAGCTGGCATTGGATTCCCTTGATGCAAATGGATTCAGTTCTTTAGAAAATGCAGGTGCACCATGGAGGCAAGCCATGTGGCAGCTCAGGAAGCAGGAGCAGCAGGGACCCTTCTGTCAAGCAGGTGAGGCAGGGGGAAAAAGGGTGATTGAAGAAAGTGGTCTCCTTTAAATAGGCTTTCTGGACAGGTAGGGGGAATGGAATAGACCTTTGGTCCAGGGGACCCCTCCTCCTGGGATGGGGGAAAACCAAGTCTCTCTCTCTGCCCACCCGGATCAGGCTTCTTTTGTCCACTTGGGGGCTGGGTTCTTTTCATCCCCCTTCAAGGACGGGTGTAACCTGGGACAGGGTACTTGAAAATCCAGAGAGGATGTTTGAGAAGGAGGAGAAAGAGGGTGAAGCAACCTGGAGCTTTTCATTCCATATCTTCTTTTACAATGTGTGAGCGCTCTGGTCTGATCCTGTGTGCTGACTTTGGCACAGTGGATTTGCCAGAGAGCCTGCTTCAGCCTTCTGTCCAAACAGATCCATCCAGTTGCCACAGCTAGCCAGTACCTAACTGTGAAAGCCAACAGTACCATTAGCAGCCCACCACACAAGTCCTCATCTCTCCTTTCCACCTGTCTCCATCTCCAGCCTGGCTGGAAATGTCTTCAGAATGGAATATTTTTTTATTTATTCTTTTTCTGCCCTAATGCTTACATCTAGATCATATCCTTCCAAACCTGAAATTCCTAGGGGGAAAAGAGTACTGAATTCAGAAAAGGGAAAAAAAAAAACACCTTTCACCTTAGCCTCCCTTTTTTCCCAAGTGTTTAATAGAATGTGGTTTGGTTTTTGGTTTGGGTTTTGGGTTTGTTCTTTAATTAAACCCAATCTTGGGTTTTTTTGTTTTGTTGTTATTTTTTAGTTAAACCAAATCTTGGTTTTTTGTTTTGTTCTTTGTTGTTGTTGTTTTTTTTTCGTTAAACCCAATCTTGGGTTTTTGTTTTGTTCTTTGTTGTTTTTAATTAAACACAATCTTGGGGTTTTTTTGTTTTGTTCTTTGTTGTTTTTTTAGTTAAACCCAATCTTGGTTTTTTCTTTCACTTTGTTGTTTTTATAAATAAATCCAATCTTGGTTTCTTGTTTTGTTTTGCTGTTTATTTTTTAATTAAACCAAATCTTGGGTTTGGGGTTTTTTGTTGTTGTTGTGGTTTTTTTTTTAATTAAACCCATTCTGATATGGTTCTACCCTTTTCTGACTTACTCTTTTTACATCAGAAAAGCTAAAGAAAACCAAAAACACCTGGGAAGAGAATCCCTGCTTAAACAAAACTAAGTTGTCAGCAACGTACATTAAAAAAAAAGAAGAAGAAGAAAAAAGGAAAGGCTAAAGGAAAAAAAAACAAACAAAAAAACACAAAGAAGTAAGAGAAATTCCTTGAAAGGAAAGGTCTGATGCATAGAAGCTTTTTGTCATTAGAAATAAGCATGCACACACACACACCCCTTTTGGTTGACTTCTTTGGGAACTTTTGGAGATCTTTTATTAATCTTTTTCCCCCCAGTGCAATAGGCTATGCTCATTTTAATGTTTTTAAGCCCAGCTCAGCTCCCATGGACCACTGTGAATCAGGGTTGTGGAACAGAACAGTGATTGTTTGATCTCCCTCCAGTCTCTCAGATTTGCACAGAGATGTGAGCCAAGCTAGAAAGCAGCAGCCAGCTGATGGGATACTTGCTACACTTTCTTTCTCCTTCAGTTTCTCTCCACGTTTTTTTGCCTGTCCAGGCACTAGCTTACCTCAAACCCACAGATTCATGTCCTAAGCACATGCTTGAATTAAACTCTGGGAGCGGTCCTCTGGAAGCTAGAAGCGCTTGTCCTTTTTTCATTGTTTTAGGTTTTGCTCTGCTTGTGGTCTCAGTGTTGCACTTTTAAACTGATGGAAAGAGCCAGGCCTTGGTGGGTTGAGCCTGTGGGTCACCCTGTGTCTGCCTGCAAGCTGCCAAAAAGGATGGACGGATGTTGTCATCTGCTCTATGAGCTACCAGCGCTGGCATCTGCAAAACGTTTGGAGCACGTCAAAGCGGTCTGCAGCTCCCGAGTGCTAGAGTAGCAAAAGCAGCAGTGTAGGATTTGGGGCTTCAACAAGAGCCAGCTGTTAAATCTGAGGAGACATCTCTTCATCCTGTCCAGTGCACTGGTGGGTTGAAGAGCTCACTGCAACTCTGCTCAGGGTCTGGAAGAGCTGCTCTACTAGCATGTCCTTTCTGTGTCCTGTCTGTGTAATGCTGCTCTTTATCCTCTTGCATGGTCAGTGGCTGTTTGTAAGAAGTAGTTTGCCTTTATGTGGGTTTGGGTTATTTTTTTTTTAATGGCCACGTTTCACACGACTCTGTGACTTTCATGTCTGAATAAGCTGTTGCTTCCTCTGTTTGCATGTCTCCTCCTTTCAATGAGCTAAGAAAAAAAAGCTTTGACTCCCTGTCAAAAAAAAAAAAAATCACTGCATGTTGTCATCTTTCCGTGTCCCACTGCTTCCCACGCATCCACTTCATCCGGCATGTGGAATTTCAGCTCTGTCCCTCTTAAGTTTTCATTTGAAGCTGAGGATGCTGACTTTCCAGGTAAGTTAGGAAAGGCCAAGCCCTCCATTCAGCATTCAATGGCAGGGTCTCTCACGTTGACAAAGGTCTGGATCGTGTTGGTGAAGTGAAATTGGCGTTTTACCTTCTGAAAGGGTTGGGAGTGATTTGGCTGTACCAAAGCATGGGGTAATTGCATTGTTCTGTGGGCTGCAATATCCTGGCCAGTGTTTCCTGTGAGTTGGTAGATCACTGGATGTCTTCTACCATGCTCAAAACCTACAAACTCCAGCACGAATCTTTTCGTGCAAGAGTGATGCTTTTGCTGTGCTTTGTGTGAGACAAACAGAGCACTGCTGTGAATTTGTCATCTAGCTTATGGTCAAAACCTTCCACTGCTTTGTTAGAGACAGCAGTGTCCTGAACAATGCTTTCCCAGCATCTCTTGTCCTCCATTTCTTTCCAGGTGGTGTAATTGTAGGTGAATTTGTATAGATACACCTCGATGATCATTCTGGCCTTGCATATTGCTCTTGTCCTTGCATCAGGTGTCCTGGTTTGCTAAGGAATTCCACTGACTTCCTCCATGAAATAAATTATAATAATAATTGTAATAAAATGATAATCTGTTTTTGAGATAATCCACAGAAATCTGTAGGAGATAGAGAGGAGTAAAAGCAGAAGTTATTTCAAACTAGAGAAGGGGGCAGATTTAGACTGGATATCAGGAAGAAGTTCTTTACTCTGAGGGTTGTGGAACACTGGAACAGGTTGCCCAGGGAGGTGGTTGAGGCTCCTTCCCTGGAGATATTCAAGGTGAGGCTGGACGAGGCCCTGGGCAACCTGATCTAGTTGGGGATGTCCCTGCAGGGAGGTCAGACTGGATGACCTTTGGAGGTCCCTTCCAGCCTGGACCATTATATGCTTCTATGATATTAAAACAACTCTCCAGCAAAGGCTATGAAATGTGGGACTTCTTTTCTAGTGCTGCTGCTTTCTAGTCAGTGTACTCACCGGGCAGCAGCCTCAGGACGTGGGAGTGTTGTGAACCGTGAATAAAAAGATGTGACGTGTCCTGAGCCACGGTGCAGGGAACTCCTGCCCCTGCCACCACCTCCCATGCACAGCTCATGACTTCTCATGTCAAAGTGCCTTGGCCTTTAAGTTGGTTGTTGATGATAATTACTTGCAGGTCACACTGGCAACCAATGGCAAATCTGCAGACTTCAGTGTTGTTGAAGAAGAGCCTTGGAAACGTGAAAACTAAAGGAAGAGATTCCTAGCTCCACCTTTAATAAGCCCTGAAGCTCTCTCCTGGCAAAAGATATCAACATTAAAGAAGATTTCTCTCTCTTTTTTTTTAATTTTTGTTTTGGTTTGTTTGTTTTTTGTTTTTTTCTGTTTAACAGCTACAGTTTCTGCTTACTTAATTCCTTAACTGAAACTTAGCAAAGATGTCACCGAGTTCCTTGTAGTGTCTTTGCCAAGCCGTGCTCCGTCCCCAGCCATCTCCCTGGTGCTGCTGCATGGATGGTGCAGCTGCAGAGTGTGCCATGCAGTGCTCCAGGCAGTGCCATGTGCTTTCCCCCTGCCTCCCCCTCTCATTTCAGACACAGAGAATGTAAAATGCTGCAACATGGGAAGATCCAAGTGCCAGCACAGTTCACTGCAGGGACTCAAGGTCACAGACATGAGAGAAGCACACCACCGCTAAGCCTCTGAGTGTTCTGCTGACTCCTGGGGCACTCCTGGGCTGTTTAGCACTATGTGGCTGAAGCATCTTTTGGCAATACCCACGAAGGTTTCTGTTTGTTCTCATAATAACAAGCACTGTATTTTTGTGCCTAGTTGTACTTTGAACTGAACTTAGGTCCGGGGGCATGGTGAATGCATAGAAGTCGATAAATGCTAGCAGGCATTTTGTTAGGTCAGTGCAACTAACACTTCAGCATCCTTAGATGTCTGTGTGCATGTGATGTGTCTTGATCAGCTGTCCCAGGGCAGGTGCAGCCTTTCCTTTTTGAGGGGGCTGTGCAGCTTTGTGACCACAATGCTTCAGATGATAGTACCAGGCAGTGTTGCTGCAGGAGCTGGGAGTTCCTTCACTAAAGCTATGCCTGATGTACAAAGCACAGAGTGCCGTGGTCTGAAGTTATGCCATTCTTAATCAAATGAAGGTAGCACCTTACCATTATCCCTGCTTCACTGGTGTGGACAGGACTACTCAAGTAAGGTACTACCAAGGTTGATCATGGATGGCATGACTGGGGACTTGATAATGAGTTATAAACAAATCCTGAAGCCATTACTCTAAGAAACTGGGAGTTCCTGAACATGGTCATCAGTAGCATTGGATATGAAGTGGAAGCTACCTTTCAAGTATTTCAGAGAATGGCTAAATCCTGAATGCTTTGCTAAGCCTGATTCCAGAGAAGGGTCATAGAATTTGGCCAGGGTTAGGGCTGATGGAATAACCAACCAGAATGTCAGGATGTAGGTGAGTACATTCCAGCTACATCTCTCTCTCCTCTTGCAGAGTAGCAATTCCTCTAGAACTCAGAGGAACATTTCTTAGAGCACATGGTATCTGAATTACCAGCCTAGCATTTTGGTGGCATAGTGTAACTGACTCATCTGGCAAGAAGAAACTGCAGCCCCAGTAACTACCCTGCAAAGGGTTTTTAAAGGTGCTTGGTAGTCCTCAGCAGTTTTAAGACACTGGTCAATGCCATTATTCTATTAGCAATGTTCTGTAGCAAAGCTGAGCCACGTGGCCTTGGGAGGCTCTGCCCGCACACATCCAGCTTTGTGCAGGGTTTTTTCTGAGGGGGGGAGCTCTCGGAGGTTCTCAGAATGAGTCAGAATGTGAAGGTGTGGCAGAAAACAGAGCCGAAGCACTGTCAGAAGCAGGCTGTGTGGTGTCTGTGCTCAGGCCTGCCGTGGGGTTAAACAGGAGCCCTGTGCTTCGCTGCAGGGTGGCGCTTGGCTCCGTCGAAGCTGTTCAGATACGAATATCATCTGCTTTTGCTCATCTGCATGCCTAGAAATGCATCTGAAAATGCACAGGGACCTGAGCCAGCAGCCAAGGCTACTTGGATGACTCATGGCATGCAAGATCAAACCCATGGTCAGAGCATCCCTCACCGAAGCGTTCGTGCTGATGAGATATTTCCTTGCCTCGCTTCTATGCCGTGGCTCCAACCTTCAGCACATGGCCTGTGGAACTGAACAAACACTGAGCCACTGTGAATTCTTTCTGCAGACCTTTCACCTGTACGAGAGGTGGAGACCTTGTCCAGAAGCCTCCTGAAGCATCTTGAAGGGTTTTTCTTTGTGAGGGAAGGAGTTGTAAGCTATTCATAGGTGTGGTGGGCAGGTTGTCTTCTTTTGTCTTGGGTCATTGCTATGAGCACGTCCAGAGTTCACCTCTAGCTAGCTGCTTCTGCTCTCAGTTTGCATTTAGAGGCATGTTTCCCTCTGGCTATGTGCCAGAAGGGTACCTGGGCTGGTATGTGGGTACTCTGAGAAGGTCCCTGCTCTGGGGGAAATTTGCTGTGACTTGGGTGGTGGTAATAATAGCCAAGAAGAACAGACAGTGGTCATCCCAAGTTTCTATCCAGCATTCTCGAGCTGTTTGGTGGCACAGCTCGCCCCTTAACAGATGACTTCCCATCCTCTTCACCCTGCTGGCTCCTTTAGGAGCAGCCACACCTATTGCTTGCCTTGGAAGTAGCTTTAGAAAGCTAGTCCATACCCTTTTAGCTGTCACTTGAAACTGTTTAGCCGTTGGAAACAAACAGGAATGCCAGCAACATGTGACTAGGCAGCACCCCCACCCCCGCACCCCAGCACTGCAGATTGAGAAACACTTAGGCTGTGCTTAGGTTTACCCACCCGGGACCTGCTGTCCTTTGAAGAAGAGGGCTGCTTTGGATGGAGAGGAGGGGAGGAAGGAATGAGATGCTAGAGGAACCCCACCCACGTTAAGGCAGAATAAATTTGGCTCTTTTGATAGGGACTAGAATAGCAGACTGTGATTTTTAAAATAGGCGTTCTGTAGCTACGGTAACTCAGGGATGTGTCAGAAGACAATTGCAATGGTATTGCTCTCTTTGGACGTGGATGTGGCAGAAGGAGAAATGTTCTTTTCTCTGTTTTTTAGCCTGACTGAAAATTTAATATGGTGCTACTCCAGCACAGCTCTCTATTTAACCATCAAAAAGCTTTCCGTTTCTCCCTAGGAAAATGTAACTCACGTCTTGGCTTGCATTTCTTGATTTGCTCATTCCACATAAGCCTGGGTTGCTACTTAACTAAACAAACAGAAAATAACCCAGGGAGCAGGCGCTGCAACTAATCCAGGGGTCACGTTTCGAGCAGGCGGTGCTGGTTACTGCCCAGTCTCTCTCTTCGGGTTCACCGGGAGTCTCGGTGCATTCATTTGCAGATCTTTGGTGTTTTGTTCGCAGTGCTGGGGTGGCAAAGTGAAAGGAAAAGCACAGTGGGAAGCGGTTTGTTCCCGGTGTAGTTCCTAAACAAATTAACTTTTCACAAATTAACCTCTCTGTCTGTATTCGCCTCGTTTGGTGCTTTCATCGGTTCCCCACACCCTCGTCCGTGCAACTGTGATGTCCCTTGGATTGCTAAGAGTACGCTTAGGCGCAGGGGAAAGCCTAGAGCAGGCAGAGGCTGGGTTAATTACATGCTTAATTAAGGACATGCTCATGCATTTGCTGCTGGAGCTAGGCGGGCCGCTCGTTGAAAGGAAAGCACGCCGGGCGTCGTGGCTGCGGGAGAGAGGGAGCTTTCTGCTGCTGAGTTCGGCTCTTTGCTGATGAGTTTGGTTCTTTGCTGCTGAGTTTGGCTCTTTGCTGCTTCCCTCGGAAGAAATGTGTGTGGGTCTTGTCCACAGAGGTGCCCCAAACAGGTAGAGAATAAACCATTAGAGCTGTGCTGTCCCTGCAGTGTTCAAACTGGATGAAACCTACGGGAGTCGCAGGCTTCCAGGAAAGGTTAAATCCCTTCCCATCTCTGTTAAGTTCAAGACATTTCACAATCCCATCCGGGCAAGAGTCTTTGTCTGCTGTTTATACTGACATTGATTGTCACATTCAAATTATTTCGACCAAGATGCTTC
Source organism: Indicator indicator (assembly GCF_027791375.1). Lineage (NCBI taxonomy): Eukaryota > Metazoa > Chordata > Aves > Piciformes > Indicatoridae > Indicator > Indicator indicator. The sequence goes on along the minus strand of NC_072013.1, from coordinate 13,267,335 downwards.
TATTTATTCTTTTTTTTTTTTTTCTTTTCCTAGTTGTTTCTAGGCTACGAGTCCAGCAATGAATTTAAAACTCAGCACAAAAATAAGGCTCATTATCACCATCCCTTTCCCCTTTAAAACTCAGCACAGAAATAAGGCTCATTGTCACCACCCCTTTCCCCCTTAAAACTCAGCACCAAAATAAGGCTCATTATCACCACCCCTTCCCCCCTTAAAACTCAGCACCAAAATAAGGCTCATTATCACCACCCCTTTCCCCCTTAAAACTCAGCACCAAAATAAGGCTCATTGCCACCATCCCTTTCCCCCTTAAAATTCAGCACAAAAATAAGGCTCATTATCACCACCCCTTTCCCCTTTAAAACTCAGCACAAAAATAAGGCTCGTTATCACCACCCCTTTCCCCTTTAAAGCTCAGCACAAAAATAAGGCTCATTATCACCACCCCTTTCCCCCTTAAAACTCAGCACAAAAATAAGGCTTATTGTCACCACCCTTTCTCCCTACCCTCCATCATGTATTCCTTGAGATGCAGCTCAAAGCCCTTGAAATTGCAAACTTTGTGCCACTTAAAAATGTGTGAGTAATACAGCTTTCTGATTGGTTTTCCATCGCTCCCAGGGCCATTGGTTTTCCAGATACTCAGAAGAGTAAACTGCAGCAGCAGCGTTTTGAACCAATTCAATTCTGGCAATTGTCTTCTCTTCCTTGCTCGTGTTGTTACAGCCTTGTTGTAGCAACACAGCAGCAAGCCTCCAAACCACAAGCAGTATTAAACCTCACCTCTGACATTCACTTCTGTAACTGTCTTTGAGAGGACTCTGAGCTTTAGTACTGGGCTCAGGGGAAAAAAAAAAAAAAAAGAAACAAAATCTTGTGTGGAGAAGTAAAGGTTCAACTGTTTCTGGTTTCATGAAGTTCTGGTCGTCTGTTGTCATTGCTGCATTTGCATTCGTTTGCAGGAGGATAAACAAAGGCACTTTATAATAAACAAATGTACTGTAATATTACTCTGTTATGAGCCAGAAGACTTTCCTTGATTTTATTACTGTGACTTCTGAGGCCACAAGGAAAATTTCTTTTGTAATAGCAATGATGATAGGTCTGCAGTCCATCGGGGTGATTCACCTCAGCTGCAGTCCACCATGTAAGACTGTGTAGAAGCTCCTGTTCCCAGCACAAAGCCCTCTTGGGAAGATGAGTTATTTTCTTCTCTCCAATCACATTGATGACTTTGAAGGAAAAATATTTACCCAGCTTCCTTTGGGTAGAAAAGGGAATTGCAATACTGAAGCGTCAAAAGAAGACGGTCCGGCTCCGCCAGTTGTTCAGCTTCACTGTGGTTTGTTCCTTCTGACAGCGTTGTGTTCCTGCTCCCATTCCCCTGAAACTGTGGATTTTGTGCAAATTCCTTCCAAAGTTGTTGAGCTTTCTTCCCACACAGACTCCAAGGCTGCCTCTCTTCATGGTCCTCAGACAACGCACAGACTAAGGCACCTCAAGGCAGGGCTCCCCATCGAGAGCCTAGCAACAGTGCCTGAGTACAGCCTATACAGTGGGGGCCTCCCTCACTTTTTCTTCCTGATCATGCTTGATGTCCAATTGGCATCTTTTGGTGTGAAGGAGTCAAACTGCTGTTGATGCCCAGGTGCTGGGAATCCTTGTAGGAGTGGGCTCCCTGGCACAAGGCTTGGAGAAACCGTTCCTCACATGTGCCCACCATCCCAGAGACATCTCCCCCTGCTCAGGGGACACCTGGTGACTTCCTACTGCCAGGTTGACGCAAATCCTAATGCATAAGGTAGTTGCACAGTGGCAGCTATGAGTCTCATGGAAAACCCAGACTCCAAACGTTGACAAATCCTAGAGCACACGTCTGAGCCACTGAGTAGGCCTCTACTAGTCCAGGATGGAAATAGGACAACAGGCTAATGCAGGATATGGGGAGGCAAGAAGACTTGGGAGATGTCTCATTTCACAGGCTCACAGGCTCACAGGATGTTACAGGTTGGAAGGGACCTCCGAATATCATCAAGTCCAACCCCCCCTGCCAGAACAGGACCATAGAATCCAGCACAGGTCACACAGGAACTCATCCAGATGGGGCTTGAAAGTCTACAGAGAAGGAGACTCCACAACCTCTCTGGGGAGCCTGTTACAGTGCTCTGTGACCCTTCCCTGTTACCCACCCTTTGATCCCCTTTTACTTCTAAGCAATCCTGCTGCAGAGCCAGGGCTGCCCTATGCCAGTGTCCAATCCTTCTAGCCTTCTACCCCATGCGTCCTGCCAATTATTTGTAACGATGCTCTGTGGCACACAGCGCGGCACGAAGGGAAACCTTGGGTTTGAAACCCTTGGATTGCCCATTCCCCCTCCACCCCCGCGGTACCTGTATATTGCTTTGTACATAAATAATGTGGTTTGCAGGGATTTTTGTATCGTTCTTTCCTATTTTTGGTTTGGTTTGGTTTGGTTTGGTTTGGTTTGGTTGTTTCCTCCAGCTTTTAAGGGCCGTATGCAACCTGTGTTTACAAATTGACCTTGCGGTCGGCGTTGTCGATCGTTGCGTTTCCACGGCGGCGTTTCCTACGGGCTCCTGAGTTAGTCCTCGTGCTCTGCAGGTTGCCCTTCCTTCTTAAAGCCCATTTGCATACCCTTTCCATCCCACATAGCCACGACACCCTGCTCCTTGAGGAAACTGATCCCATTTCCTGGTTGACCCCCGTGTTGAACCTCCCCCCAGCATGTGGAATGCATGAGGGAAAGCTGTGTTTGTATTTCTGTTGTTAAAAATGTTAGCTGCTTGGTACTGGTTTAGCTGTTGACACAAGGGTTAGGGGTTTGTGCTTGTTCTCAGTGTAGACTGAACTAAATGACCTAGTATCTGTACTTTACAGACAATGCTGATGTTTTCTGATGCTGTTTTCTATATGGCTGTGTGAGGTAGGGGATAATCCTTTTCAAGGTGTTCTGTACCTTAGGACAAAACCTTTAGAGTCGGCGCAATATTTTTCCTGCGTTATGCTTGGCGATGGATTATAAACAAAGCACAAAATTCAAGAAGCAAATAGGAATTTCAAAATGTCCTTAAATGCTGCAGTTCATTGTGGGACAGTGTGATAATAACCTGAACAATCTTCCTAGACTGACCGTCGTGGGCAATCGTCCCCCTCCTTTGTCATTTCTCCTGGTGTTCACGTTGCCAAATCCTGCAGTTCTCCCTCAGGATGTGACCCTCCATGATTGACTGGCTCAGAATACAGCTTGCAGAGAACGGGAGCTCTTGATAGCAAACCCCTGTTATCAGATCCCCAGCCCAGCTGTGAGTTCAGCCAGTGGAAAGAGTTCATGATTTGGCCACTTACCTTTGCCTTCTTGAAAAGGGACCAAAAGCATCACCATGGGACCAATGCTGTTGGGCAGCATCCCTACAAATACCTCCTGCTTTTCTTACCTATTTCAAAGAGAACAACCACCGCCTTTTTTGACCAGGACAAGTGAGAGTTGCTTCTCTACTATGCTCATCAGCTCCCATTTTAGGCCAATACCTGTTGGCATGAAGGCCGTGGCTAGAATTGTTTCAATTTAATTAACTGTTTATAAAAGAATCAAAATAAATTAATATAAATATTAATAAAAACAGTACTTAAATAAAAGTCTTTTATGGCCTGCAGCTCTTGAACAGCAAGGTTGCTGTCCCAAGTGTGGCTGAGGTTGGATCTCCAAGGGTCCCTTCCAACCCGAGCCATTCCATGATTCTATACTGGGTCTCTGTTCAACTGTTCTGAAATCCACAGGGCCATGTAATTCTGCTGAGGTTTTGGAGACTGAACTTCTAATAGCCATAGCTGTAGGAAGTGTGTTGATCTACCCTTGTATTTTTAATCTCTTTCTTGTGTTTTCAAGCAGATGTGCCAGGTGTTACCTTACAATAGGAATCACAGGTAGGATAGTGCTGCATTACTACTAGTTGTAAAACCTTCTTGATCCCAGTTTTGACATTTTGTTGAAGCATGATGTCCAGTGCCTCTCTGCACTCAGTGTAGATAGTGTAGCTCTCCACAGGTAATTTCAGTGAAATGGTGTAGACAGTATGCTAGCAGTGCTTGAACTTAATTTAACTGGTTTCTGTGTACTGAGCCATAGTAGAAAAGTAGATTGTCTTTAAAACTGGTTCTCCTCTGGGTTTGTTTCCCCTTAGCCCTTCACCTGAGTAGCTCCCACAGCTTAGTAACTGCTTGGTCTGTCTCTTATGGAGTATCCTGTGCTGACGGCATTCAGAACCATGCAGCCCAGCTGTTGTTAACCTGTTCTGTGTGGTGTTCAGCTATTTCAGCACCGTGGGGTGTGCTAGCACCCGCACGTGTGTGATCCCAGCAGGGATCTGCTGCCTTGCCAGTGCAGGAGGAACTGATGCTCACCTAGAGTGATTAGCTTCTGCTTTGTTCTCTTCTCCTTTGCTTGCCACACTGGGACTCTCTCATCAGAACTTTAGCAAGCTCCTGCTCACGTTGGCAGAGGGAGGAAGTGGAGATCCACCCCTGGCTGCTTTCCCCGCTGTTTGCTTTGGGCTCTGGGTGCACTGTGCAGCCATCAGTCACATTGAAGGATCCCTCCAAGTCACTCAGGCAAGGGCAGTCAAATGGCTGGGCAAGGCTGCAGGGCACCAGGCTGCCAGATCTCTCCAGAGTGCCAGAGAAGTCAAAGTAGGAACCTCTGCCTCATCCCCTTGGCAGGAGCGGTCTCTTTAGGAAGATGAATATGCTCGCAGGCAAAGGTGTTCTTTCTTTCCTTGTTGAAAAAGGATATTAATGATTATTAGAAATTAACTGCAAAGCTAGGTGTTTCTCAAGCTACTCTGGTAGTTGTACAGGCCTGTTGTTCCCTGAAGGTGTGTCTGGTCATGAAGCAGACGTGAGCTATGGAGTCAGTGGCATGAAATCAGGGCCGCAGTTCAGGTCTGGCAGAAAATAAAACCTTTCTGGGGCAAAACCTGAAGGTGTTTCTGAAAGGGCTTGGGATAGCAAGATGAAGCTGATTCACTCCCAGATACCCTGGGCCTGGATCTCATTCCTGTAAGCAGTTCAGTATCAGGCCCAAAGCTCGGGAAGCATCCTCTCGGTGAGCATCCCATGCTCCAAGGCGAACCTCCGGCTCGCCAGCCCCTGCCCCCTCCTGCAAGCTAGCAGGACCAGCTGGGTGGTTTGAGATGTTTCCTGTGGAGAGGATGAAAAGCAAGAGGGGCAAGGCTGGTGCATTCTTTACACTCCTAAAGCTCCCCAGAGGTTGCAATGCCAGACTGTATAGTATCTAGAGCATGACTTGTTTGAAAACTAATGGGTGCAGAGGATCAAAAGCCTGCCAGCTCTGGGCTCTCTTCTTGTATGTTATAGCTAGATGCCTTGTAGGCTGGGGCTGTTTTTTTTTTTTTTTTTTGTAGTTCCAACCCTTTCCTCCTCACAACCATCAGTAGCCATTTGCTTTTTCCTGCTTCCTTATGGTGTGAACTGATCTCTGTTAACTGTCTTGTATAAACCAGACTAGACCTTCTTTCCCTACTGGAAATAGTGGTGGCTATAATATTTCACTAAGTGTTGTACCTCTTCTGTACATATCATCAATAAATGTTGGTTCATAATTTTTGTGGCTTCTCTCTGTGAGTTTTGGTATCAGCCTGAGCTGAATGGAAGTGGAGCAGTCTGATGTCAGAGGCTGCCTGTGCTGAGAACTACAGGAGGGGTAGAAGGGGGCCATGAATTTGCTGAAGCGTGAGAAATCTCATCCCTCCCTGTGTCCTCCAAATACACCAGGGGGCTGGCTGCAGCTGAGCTCCTTTGCAACAAAGGCCAGGAGGCACAAACTGCAGCTCCTGGCAGTTGAGTCTAGAGAAGATTGTTAGAGAAGACTTTTGGCCATTTTTAGTCTAAAAGGTAAAAAAGCCTCACCCCTCAGGCTCCTCTGCTCCAAGCAAAAGAGCCCCAGATCCCTCAGCCTGTCCTCAGCAGGAAGATGTTCCACTGCCTTCAGCGACTTTGTGGCTCTGGGCTGGACTCTCTCAAGAGGTTCCCTGAGGTCCTTCTTGAGCCCAGAACTGGACACAATATTCCAGATGTGGCCTCAGCAGGGCAGAGTAGAGGGGCAGGAGAACCTCTCTGGACCTACTCACCACAGCCCTTCTAATCCACCCCAGGATGCCCTTGGCCTTCTTGGCCACAAGTGCCCACTGCTGGCTCATGGGCACCCTGCTGTCCACCAGGACCCCCAGGTCCCTTGCCCCAGAGCTGCTCTCCCACAGGTCAGTCCCCAGCCTACACTGATCCATGGGATTGTCCTTTCCCAGATGCCAGACTCCACACCTGTCCTTGTTGGATTTCATTCCATTTCTTCCCACCCAGCTCTCCAGCCTGCCCAGGTGTGGCTGAATGGCACACCCTGAGGAGGTGTCACCACTGCTCCCTGCTTGGTATCAAAACCACCTTCCTTTTCCTGGTTGCTAAATATCTTTTCTCTCCTTCAGCCCCTTTCTCAAAACAACAAATAAAGCCTGTAGCTAAGCCCTGGAGCACTTTGTACAGAAATCAGTTCTATTAATCCATGACTGAAGAGCTGCTGTTGGAGGGAGCTGTGGCCCAGAGGGTGGCAGCTGCTCAGTGTGGAGCTCTGGCAGTTGTGCCCTGGAGAAGCACAGGACAGAAATAACAGAGCTGCCGTTAACCCAAACCCAGGCTGTGAGGTGTAACAGGCTGCACAGCCCTGGGCTTCCTTCTTGCTTCTTAATCTAGGCAAGACCAGCATCCACTTGAGCAGGTTCCAAAGAAAATCCAGGCCTGGCAGGAAGTGGCTTTGGCAGCTCTCCAGCTGGCCACCAGCCCTCTGAGTCAGTAACGAACCAAGTCCTGATGTGACACTAGGAAGATCGTTGGGCAAATGATAAACTTGAGGCCCTGGCTGGCTGCTGCTGTTACTATCCCAGGCTGCTGCATTCTTCCAGAAGCAGAAATGTCCTGCTCTGGGCTGGTCCTCAAGTGTTGGTAAGAAATGTACACAGCTGACCTCAAGTCCTGTCGTGCTGGGCATTTCCCATCACTCACATCTTCTATGTGCTGCTCACATCCCTGCCACAGGAGTGGCTCTTCTACTGTTGCACATCATGCCAGAGGGTTTGACATGAAAGGCTCAGCACTGTGAGCCGTCTTTGCTGCTTTCTTCAGAGCAATGTTTCTGCAAGAACAACCCCAAACACACAAAAAACCCCAATGAACCAACCAACCAAAAACCCCCACTAAAACTCCCACACATAACTGCAGGAACAAATTCTCTAATTATGCAAAGTTCCTTTAGAAAGTACATCCCCCAAGGGCTGGTCCCCTGCTCTGCTCTGCTCTGCTGAGACCCCACCTGGAGCAGACAGACTGCAAAGAGGTGGATCTGGAGCAACGAGGCTGCTTAGGGCAATTCAGCAGCACAAGGATGTGGTATCAGGAAAGAGGAGGGACTGGGCTAGGAAATGCTCTCAAAATTCATACCACTGTTTCACCTCATTTTTGCCCAAACCCCTAGCATCAAACAAGCTTTTCTAGCTTGCTTTTAGCAATGATTTCTGAAGGCATTGATCCATATGGATGAAGATTGCTCCAGAAAAGGCTCCCTGAGGAGCAGTGAATCGGCAGCAGGCTGCCCCTCCGAGCTGGCTCTGAGGAAGGTTTCTTCCCTTTTTGACTGGCAGATAACTGAAGGGTAGGCTCCAAACCTGACCTCAGCAGGGAGGGGGAAGCCACCCTTCCTGAACAAAGGGTAAGTCTGGGCTTTAAGTTACTGGCTGAATAAACAACCACACTCACCTTGAGTTCGTTTCAGACTTTCTCCTGATGAAATATTAACCAGAAAATGAACCACAAAAGGACTGCAGGGAAGTACCCCAGAGCTGCAAACTGTCTTCAGTGCTGTCTGATGGCCTGCAGCTGCACAACAAGAAACACACTGGATGGAGTGGATGGTTGTGAAACAGGTTTACAGTAAAAGAAGCTCCAGGTCCTTGTCACACGAGGGTACAGGGAGACAGGCAGCTCTTAAGCAAAGGTTGGCAGTGCTTGGACACAGCCAAAAGAGTGAATCATTTGGAGAGCCAAAAAGTAAAATGACCCCAACATCCTGCTTCTGCAGAAAGGGCAGGGATGGGGCCCCTGTACTTAGCCCTGGCGAGGCCACAGCTTGAGCACTGCCTTCAGTTCTGGGTGCCACAGCACAGGAAAGACATTGAGGTGCAGGAGGGCGTCCAGAGCAGAGCAACAAGGCTGGTGAGGAGTTTGGAGGGTGTCATACAAGGAGTGGCTGGGGGAGCTGAGGTTGTTCAGTCTGGAGAAGAGAAGGCTGAGGAGAGACCTCATTGCTCTCTACAGCTCCCTGAAAGGAGGCTGGAGTGAGGCTGGAGTTGGTCTCTTCTCCCAGGTAAGCAGAGATAGGCTTGAATGGGTTGAAATTGTGCCAGGGGAGGGTTAGGTTTGGACATTAGGAAAAACTTCTTTCCTGAGAGAGTGGTGAGGGGTTGGAACAGGCTGCCCAGGGAGGTGGTGGAGTCACCAGCCCTGGAGATATTCAAGAAGCTGTAGATGTGGAGCTTCAGGACATGGTTTTAGTGGTCACGGTAGCTGGGTTAAGGCTGGACTTGATCTTACAGGTCTTTTCCTGCCTTAGTAATTCTATGATTCGCTGTGAGGCTTGCATCACTGATGGTACTAGCAGAGCACTCACAGGAAGAACTTCCTCTCCCTTGTTGTTGTGCTGTTGTCAGTTGAGAACTTGCTGTTGTCTTGGACACAGGGCTTGTCTTAGAAGAGCTCATCCTGCAGGCTCAGGCTGGCAGCTGCTGAAAGCTTAGCTGAGCTAGAGTGCTGCTGGCAATCTGCAGCAGTAGCCTTGACCCTATGCTTGTTAACAGAAGAAGAGTAGGCTGCTAAATAGTGGTGTATATAATCTCAGACTTAGCATACAGCCATGAGGTAAGACATTCCAAGTTTATTCCTCTTTGCTCTGGGTAAAATGGATCCTGGAGCCTGGGTTCATGTGAGGAACATTTGAAAACAATCCTAAGTTTTCCTTTTTCAGATGAATTTAGGGAAAATAAAACCAAATCCTTTGGGTTGTGTGATGCCAGAAGCCAGATGCAGACCAATGATTGCAAGTAAATTTGGCTTTAAAGCTATAACTCCGCTGCATCCAAACAATTCAACACAGGACTAGCATTAGAGGCATTAAAGCTGCCTGCCCCAGCACCACTGCCTGAGGTGGAGGCTTTCAGAGGCTGGATACAAAACTCACAGCCTCTGAAGCAGGAGTGGAAAACGCCTCCTCACAAGCTCCTCTGTCATAAGTGTCTCTGGAAGTTTGCAGCAGTCCAGGACTAACTCAGCAGACCTGGAATCTGTTTGCTGTGCGGAGCCCCCTTCCCTGGGAGCAATGTGCTGGTTTCCCACAGCCAGCCCACACCCCCCTACCTGGAGTCTTCTTCTCTGGAGACATTCCAAACCCACCTGGATATGTTCCTGTGTGACCTGGTATAGGTTATCCTGCTCTGGCAGGGGGTTTGGACTGGATGATCTTCCGAGGTCCCTTCCAGCCCCTAACATTCTGTGATGCTGTTTCCCACAGCCAGCCCACATCCCCTTACCTTCAGCTGTGCCTCTGGCAGTGCTTGCAAAGCTCTTGCATCAGCTTCAGCACCAAAAGCCAAGCTGCTGCTGATCTGAAGTGTGAGTTGGGTGGGTGCTCCAGAGTGAGACTTCTCTCTGTGTTCTAAGAGCTCCTTGAGAGCTTTCCCACTGCTATCCAATTCCCTTTGACTCCATGAATTCTGTTTCCCTGTACACTCACACAAACTTTTCTCCAGTGGGAAATGAACCTCTTGGAAGCATTTCAGTTCAGTTTTCATCTCCTTTCAGTGTAAAGGCAAAGCTATGGCAGGTGTTAGGGATGATGAATCCTCCACAGCTTCATCCTCCGGGGAAATAACTCCCTTCATTGTCTAGGGAAATAAAACTAGCTACAGCTGTGGCTGTTCCTCAAAACAAACAAAAAACAAAGTCCCTTTCACCTTTGACAGTATTGGTGGAATTGTGTTGATCCAAAACCTCTGCTGTGAGGACAGGCTGAGGGAGCTGGGCTTGTTCAACCTGGAGAAGAAGCCTGGGGGAATCTTAGAGCTGCCTTCCAGTACCTAAAGGGATCCTACAGGAAGGCTGCAGGGGGACTTTTCATGAGGGTGCCTAGAGACAGGACAAGGGGGAATGGTTTGAAGCTGAGGGAGAGCAGGGTTAGACTGGAGATGAGGAAGAAGTTCTTTGATATGAGGGTGGTGAGACTCTGGAACAGGCTGCCCAAGGAGGTTGTGGATGCCTCCTTGCTTGCTAGGATGGATGAAGCCTTGAGCAGCTGAGTCTAGTTAAGAGGTGTCCTTGCCCATGGCAGGAAATTGGAGGAGATGACTTCTGAGGTCCCTTCCAGCCTGAGCCATTCTAGGATTCTATGATTTTAAGCTTTTTTTTTTCTGACAGAAAACACAAAACTAATGATATTCACATCAGTGTTCAGTGCAGAGAAGGTATGAAAGTGGGTTTCATGCATCTACTTGTTCATCTCAAACCCTTCTGCCTGAAGAGGTTGAGGCTCCTTGATGTTGTTGTTCAGACAAAACCTTTCTAGTGCTTGCTGGAACCATCCTGACCAAACTGGAAGAAGGCTAAGCTGTTGAAAGGGTCCTTAGAGCTTTTGCTCCCTCTGCTTTATGTGCCCTTCAGCAATAACTACCTCCTTTGAGGTCGGGGGGGGCTGCTTTGGTGATGGATTCGCTTCTTTCATTTCAACTTTTCAAACCACTCTGCTGCAGCAGGAGCAGCAGGAGCAGCAGCAGTACATCTGGCACGTGTGGAGGTCTGTGTAAGTCTGGAACTTGAAAAACAGGAAGAGGAGCAAGAAGAGCAATGTTCTCAAAATCTTACTCCAAGTGGGTGAGACAGGGAAGACCAAAAAAACCTCACCCTGTGCTGTTGCTCATCCTTGCTACAGCTGCACTTTGCCTCTCCTTGCTCACCGCCGCAGCTGCTCGCTCTCAGAATGGTGGTGGTGGAGGCTGCAGGCAGCATGGCACAGTGATAACAAAATGAGTCAAAACCAGTTTGCAGATGAGGTGGTGAGTGTAGAAGGTGACTTGGAAGTGGGGGATTCACAGGGAAAAGCCAGTTCTTTTGGTTTTAATTTTTTTTTTTTTCTTCCTGGAGCTGTGCAAGTTTCTAGTGCTAAAGCCTGGGGATGTCAAAGGGACTTTCCCCAGTAGCAGCACAGAAATTTCACTCTCCCTTCACTTCCTCTCCCAACCACCACATCCTCCCTCCACCTCTGGTCCCCCAGAGCTCCCCACCCAGAACACCTTTGCACAATTCTTTCCCCTTGTAAGTGATGAGAGTTTTGTCACCCACTGCCACACAACTGGGACCACACGCCAAGGAACCCCTTTCCTGCCACCTTTTTGTCCTTCCCCTCCCCAGCCTTCAGAGGAAAGTTCATCAGGACCCCTGGTTATCTAAAGGGTTTGTGTCTGACTATTCAAATCTCTTGTAACCAGGGAAGTCAGAATCTTGCTTGTTTATAGGCTGCCCAGGGAGGCTGTGGATGCCTCCTCACTGGGGGTGTTCAAAGCCAGGCTGGATGAGGTCTTGAGCAGCTGAGTCTAGCTGAGAGGTGTCCCTGCCCATGGAAAGGGGTTTGGAGGAGATGATCCCTGAGGTCCCTTCCAACTTGAGCCATTCTAGGATTGATAATGGCCTAATACAGCACAAATTCAACGTGCTTCCAAGTGCTTAGCAGAGAGGCTGCTGTAGTTGACAAAGGACATCACAAAGGCCATCCCTGCCAGGTGAAAACCACCCTGCAGAAACACACTGCTGGAACAGGCATTTTGGAAAGGCTTTAAAACATAGAATTATAGACTTGTTAGTGATGGAAGGGACCTCAAAGATCAGCCAGGTCCAACCCCCCTGCCATGGCCAGGGACACCTCACACTACAGCAGGTTGCTCACAGCCACATCCAGCCTGGCTGCAAAAACCTCCAGGGATGAGGCTTCCACCACCTCCCTGGGCAACCTCTGCCAGTCTCTCACCACCCTCATGGTGAAAAACTTCTTCCTAACATCCAATCTGAATCTACTAATTTCTATTTTTTGTCCCATTCCCCCCAGTCCTATCACTCCCTGACACCCTCAAAAGTCCCTCCCCAGCTTTCTTGGAGCCCCCTTCAGATCCTGGAAGGCCACAAGAAGGTCTCCTGGCAGCCTTCTCTTCTCCAGACTGAACAGCCCCAACTCTCTCAGTCTGTCTCCAGAGCAGAACAGCTCCAGCCCTCTGCTCATCCTCATGGCCCTTCTCTGGACACCTTCCAGCACCTCCAGATCCTTCCTGGAACAGAGGCTCCAGAACTGGACCCAGAGCTCCAGGTGTGGTCTCAGCAGAGTGGAGCAGAGGGGCAGAATCCCCTCCCTGGCCCTGCTGGCCACACTTCTCTTGCTGCAGCCCAGGCTCTGCTTGGCTCTCTGGGCTGCAAGTGCTCACTGCTGGCTCCTGGTGAGCTTCTCCTCCCCCAGCACCCCCAAGGCCTTTTCTTCAGGGCTGCTCTCCAGCCAGTCCCTGCCCAGCCTATATCAGTGCTTGGGATTGCCCTGACCCAGATGCAGGGCCTTACAGGACCAACATCCACATAGGGACATGTAACAGCCACACCTGCTTGTGTGGCACACACACAAACATCCTTGGAAGAGCTCCAGGAAAAAAACAGGTGAAGCCATCCCCCTGGATGCACACACACAGTCCATCTCCCAGATATCCTGACTGCTCCAGGCAGCGTTTCCCTGAGAGCTGCCCTGGGGTCCATTGGTATACAGCTGCTCAAGCCTGAGCTGACTATGGGGGTTGTTCTATGTCCAGCCTGCTCTCTGTAGCATTGTCAGGAGAAATTCTTGTTCTTCCCAGGCCCCATGGGTAGACCAAGACCCAATGTGTCTGTCAGCACCCTGAGGGAAGGGCTGGATCTTGCTAGGTGCTGCACTCTCCTAAAATGCCATTGGTTCAGTCAGCCAGGAATAGTGGTCAAGACCTTAATGGGTTGACCTTAAATGGGACCAAGCTGTCTGCTTGTAGGGGCAAGCTGAGTTAATCACCAGCTCCCAGAGCACCTGTCAGAGTTGACAAGGTGGGAGAGCCTTTGGTTGAGCTTGGCTTAGAGTTTGCAAGCAGGCAAAATAAGCCCTGACTCACCAGTCCTAACCACATCTCTCCTGCTGATGCGTCTCTCCACCAGGCTTACTTTTGATCCTCACTGTTGAATCAAGTTTATTTGGAGAGCTTGTTTTACAGTTCCATCTGCTTTCAGCAAGGCTACTTCTACTTACAGCTTGCAGGTTCGATTTTCTTTCATGCTGATTGATCTGTTCAATAAATATGCAAATATATCAAGTGTTATATGTAGATATAAAAAATAAAAATACATAACTCACAGCAAACAACCCCCCTCAAATAACAAAGCCAAGGTTATTCCCAAGAGGTACTCTATTACAGACATGGAAGGGCCAGCTGGTCTGGAAACTGTCATGGCACTTAGGCACACATTAATCACACTGCAGAGACTAGAAAGAATCAGCAGAAACAAAATATGGGCACTGTGGAGAGAACTTGAGCATCTCCTCATGTGAAAAATGTAAAGTTACACCAGCCAGTGCTGTAGCCACTGTGCAAATGCTGTAGCACCAGTAGCATTTGTAGCTGCTGATCTTTAGATTAGGGAGGAGCTTGCAGATGTCTTCATTAAATATCTGCATTTAATGGGAGGTGAAGAACAGGCCACAGACTTTTCCTTCTTGTTTTTTCTTTTCTTCCCCCCCCCCCCCCCTTTTTTTTCCCCTTTCCTTCTTTTCCTTTTCCCTTTTTTCCTTTTCCCCCTTTTCTTCTTTTCCTTTTCCCTTTTTTCCCTTTTTTCCTTTTCCCCCTTTTCTTCTTTTCCTTTTCCCTTTTTTCCTTTTCCCCCTTTTCTTCTTTTCCTTTTCCCTTTTTTCCTTTTCCCCCTTTTCTTCTTTTCCTTTTCCCTTTTTTCCTTTTCCCCCTTTTCTTCTTTTCCTTTTCCCTTTTTTCCTTTTCCCCCTTTTCTTCTTTTCCTTTTCCCTTTTTTCCTTTTCCCCCTTTTCTTCTTTTCCTTTTCCCTTTTTTCCTTTTCCCCCTTTTCTTCTTTTCCTTTTCCCTTTTTTCCCTTTTTTCCTTTTCCCCCTTTTCTTCTTTTCCTTTTCCCTTTTTTCCCTTTTTTCCTTTTCCCCCTTTTCTTCTTTTCCTTTTCCCCCTTTTCTTCTTTTCCTTTTCCCTTTTTTCCCTTTTTTCCTTTTCCCCCTTTTCTTCTTTTCCTTTTCCCTTTTTTCCTTTTTTCCCCTTTTCTTCTTTTCCTTTTTCCTTTTCTTTTTTCCTTTTCTTCTTTTCCTTCCCCTCTTTTCTTATTTTCTTTTGTTTCCTTTTCTTCCCCCCTTTTTTTCCTTTCTTTTTTCTCCTTTTTTTCCATTTTTTCTTTTTTCCCTTTTCTTCTCCTTTCCCCACCTTTTCTTATTTTCCTTTTCCCCCTTTTCTTCCCCCCTTTTTTCTTTTTCCTTTTTTTCCTTTTCTTTTTCTTTTTTTCCTTTTCTTTTTTCCCTTTTTCTTTTCTTTTTTCAACTTTTTTCCTTTTTTCTTTTCTTTTCCCCTTTTTCTTCTTCTTTCCCTTCCCCCTTTTCTTATTTTCCTTTCCCCCCCTTTTCTCCCCTCTTTTTTATTTTTCTTTTCTTTTTTATCTTTTCTTTTTTTCCTTTTTTCCTTTTCCTTTTCTTTTTTCTTTTCTTTTCCCCCCTTTTCTTCTTTTCCTTTTTTTTCCCTTTTACTTTCCCCCCTTTCTTTTTCTTTTCTTTTTTTTCCTCCCCCCCCTTTTATTTTCTTTTTCTTTTAAGAGATCACAAAATATCTCCTTTCAATTGAGGCTTGTGTTTAAGTAGGACTAGAGGAAGAGTTGTCACTTGGAACAACCATCCTTAGTGAAATGAGTACCTAAGGCCAGTTAGAATGCAGCCTTCAGCAGCTCATTTTGGTTCACAATGACAAATAGAGAAGCCTATTTAGGAACATTACAGGAATTAAACAAAAATGACTGCATAGAGTCAAAAACTTCCCTCTACACAGCCCAGAATTAAAGTTCATGGAAGGACTGGGGAGTTTGAGGGTGGACCACTGGTACTGGTGCTGTAAATCACCTTGAGCCTATTAGCTCCAGCTTGCTTTGAGCTGTGTGGCTGTTCACAGCTGAAGCATGCTGGCTTACATGAAGGCACAAAACATCCTACATGTGCTTTCAGGGCACACCTCATCCTGAGAGCTTTTGCTCACCCAGAGGAGATCTGCCTGCAGACACCAGGGCACTGAGCAGGGCACTGGAACACATGGGGAAAGGCTGGAAGGCTGTGAGTGACTCAGGAACACAAAGCAGCACTGTGCTTTCTGTTCCAGCACAGAGGGGTGCCTGCTAGCACTCACACTGAGCCAGCTGAATGCCCTTCCTCCACACTGCTGCAGAAGGAGAACAGAAAATAACCTTTTTCATCAGAACAGTTTCAAAGACTGGGTGAGAGAGCCCTGGAGCAGGCTGCCCAGAGAGATTATGGAGCCTCCCTCTCTGGAGACGTTCAAAACCCATCTGGCTGCGTTCCTGTGTGACCTGCCCTGAGCGATCCTGCTCTGGCAGGGGGGTTGGACTGGATGATCTCTGGAGGTGATTCTGTGACTGGTGCTATGGTCAGTGAACAGGAACACTGGAATAACCCTGCTGCAGGACATTCCTCATCCCATAGCAACCGCTGGATGCAGGTCCCTTGGCTTGTTCTTCCTTGCGTGTTCTCAAGGTGGCCAAACCAGAAGTTGTCCTTCTCCCTCCATTCCACTAATCCTTCTTAAGAATGACACAAGACAAGTGGTAGCAAATAACTTTTCTTTCTGACAATCCATATCAATACAATGCACAGCATCATAGCTTAATACAAATACTTTACACGACAGACACCTTAAGGACAAAACAAAAAGCATAATGACAACGCAGCTGCAGCTCCTTTACTATCTTACATAGCTGGGAAGAGTTTCCTTTAAGTTTCTTTGACCTTTCCTGTAGAATTTGAACTTCTGGTACCAATTAGCAAGCAATGGAATTAAAAACAGAACAAAACAACACCAAATTAAAATAAAAAAAAATGGGGAAATGTGGATGAAGTAGAATCCAGAGGAAGTGAGCTGGATCATAGAAAGGCACCTTTGAAAACACCAGCAGCCTGGTGTCATGAAACAAGTTCCAGGGCAAGAGGTTTCACTGGGCTCAGCACCTCCTAAGTCAAAGGGAGCAGAAGGAGATAGAGACCTCTCCTTCAGGAACACAATACTGTCATCTCCTCTAATGATCTCCAATTGCATGTGTGATAGAGCTGGGGGGCATTCTGCTGTATTCATTATCCTAATTGACAGACTGGTCAGACTGTCACCAGGGAAGGAGGGAAGGGGAAGAGCAATCCACACCACAAAATCTCAAGGGAAACTGTGGAGATTGCTAGGATTATAAAGGCTGTGGTGTGTCTGCTCATTCCATCACCTTATTCCCCCCTCCCAGGAAGGCTTGCTGCAGACCCATAGACATTAAAAAAAAAAAAAAAGAAGAGATAAATAAATTTTGTTCTTCTGGGTTTCCCTCTCTGCAGACCAAGCCATTGGTCACTATAAAATCTCACTTTTTGGTTACGGTGGCAGACTGGACACACCTACTGCTCTTGCTGGCTGCAAGGCATTTCTGAAGGGTTCTGCTGCCTTAGACATTGTATAGGAAACCTTTTTGGTTCAGACTTGACTTTTACTCTGGATGTTTGTTCCTCACTCCCTCTTGTAGCATGGCTATAGTACCTTAGATGCCTGTGAGATGGAGTGACTTGGATACCTCTGCAGCTCCACACAGTGAAGACTCCATCTGGGGAACAATGGTGTAAGGCTGTATCCATCCTAACATCCAGGAGGCAGTGTCCCCTGCGTAGGAACTAGGACTGAAGGCTTTGTGCAGCACTTGGGGGCTTACTTCAGAAAGCAAAGGTCAATTTTGTCACCCAGACATCATTTAAAAGTGATTAAAAACCCAATGAAACTTATGTCTAATTGTGTTCAAATGGCATCAGTAGCACAGTGCATCTGTGAATTCCTGTCCCAGTTCCACATGATTTTTGAATTCCCCAGCTCTGCTTTCCTTGGCAGCTCAGTACCATTAGACTCCAGTCTTCATGTCCAGCTCCTGATGGTTTTGTGTCTCATTAACAGTCAGGAATTCCTCACAAGCTCCTGTTCGGTCGTTTGACTGCTCTTTGTGAACCAAGTGCACCATTTCTTGGGACTTGCTGGCATCTCCATTCAACCCACTTGTCTTCCTATCCTCCGCTGCCCCTTTGCCATTGTTAATCACTAGCTTCTTCTTCTGCCCACATCTGGAAATCAAGAGAGAAAGAAAGACAGACAGAAGAAAGTGAGTACTATAAATGGAGACTAACAGAAATAAGGCAAAAATAGAAATTAGTATTTTGGAAAGGGTGCTTGGAAATGACACTTTTGTGGCTGCCAGTGCAAGGAAATGACACTTTTGTGGCTGCCAGTGGGAGGAAATGACTCTGGTGACTGCCAGTGCAGGCTTATACAGTGCAGAGGGTAAAGTTTCTCCATAATGCACATTTGACTTTAGAAAGCATCTACCACTGTATGCATAAAGCAGGTCAGGAGCTCACTGAGGTGATTTGTATTTCTTGCTACTACAGAAAAGTTCACAGGCTCACAGGATGTTAGGGGTTGGAAGAGACCTCTGGAGATCTTCCAGTCCAACCCCCCACGCCAGAGCAGGACCATAGAGTCCAGCACAGGTCACACAGGAACACATCCAGACAGGGCTGCAAAGGCTCCAGAGAAGGAGACTCCACAACCTCTCTGGGCAGCCTGTTCCAGTGCTCTGGGATCCTCACAGGGAAGAAGTTTTTCTTCATGTTGAGGTGGAACCTCCTGTGCTGCTGTTTATATCCATTACCCCTTGTCCTATCATAGAGTGCAAGTGAGCAGAGGCTGTCCCTTCCTTCCTGACACCTAGCCCTCAGATATTGATAGACATTGATAAACATCAGTCTGATGTGTATAGACATTGATTAGATCCTTGCTAAGTCTGATGTTTATAGACGTTTATTAGATCCCCTCTCAGTCTTCTCTCCAGACTGAACAGCCCCAGGGCTCTCATCCTCTCCTCACCAGGCAGTGCTGCAGTCCCTTCAGCATCCTTGAAGCCCTCCCTTGGACTCTCTCCAGCAGATCCCTGTCCCTCTTGAACTGGGGAGCCCAGAACTGGGTGGGCTCCAGGTGTGGCCTCACCAGGGCAGAGTAGAGGGGGAGAAGAACCTATGATGGTAAGGTAGGAAGGAGCAGCTGTGCTTTTCCAGTTGTGCTCCCTGCAGTGCAGCTCTCTGCAGCTCTGCATGAAGGCACACACCCCCTTTTAAAAAGCCTCCTGGCCAAAACATGCATAGTGGTCAGCGTGGCCTGGCTATGCTTCAGGCTAGCAAAGGAGTGCTACCTACACAGCTGCCAGCTTGGCCCTGGGCTTGAAATGCTTTTGTGGATACACAGTGCTGAACATCCTGCCTGTCTGGAGCAGCCATGCATCAACTCAACATACAAAGCACAGCTCTCTCCAGAGCTGCAGGGTCTCTGTGAAGCTCTGCTTCGAAGAGCTTGCTCCTTAAATGAGTGCATTTTGCCTGAATGACTGATCTGGCAGTTCCTCAAGCATTAGTTTTTGGCTGCCATGAAACTAAGGCCTGCACTCAGTGAAGCTTTTTCATATGACTCAAGTGAGACTGAGACTGGAGATATTAATTTAGAAAATAAAGTAACTGTCAGCACTGCACAAATAAAACCACAAATCCTTCTCACTCTTTCAAGAGATGAATGCTTGGGACGTTCTCAGCTTGTTGCCCAGCTGGTACACAACTGCTGCATCCTCCCTCCTCAGCTATGCTGCTGTCTCCTGTCCCTGCTGCAGTGCTAGTCTGACGTGAGGTGACATTATCATGCAGGATGCTGGCTACACCACCACCACCTCTCTGCACCTCTGCAGCATATCAGCAGTTATCAGAACAGAACCAGAGAATGGCTCAGGCTGGAGGGGACCTCAGAGATCATCCACTTCAATCTCCTGCCATGGGCAGGGAGGCCTCTCCACTAGACTCAGCTGCTTAATGCCTCATCCAACCTGGTCTGAAACACCCCCAGGAAAGAGGCATCCACAGCCTCCATGGGCAGCCTGTTCCACAGTCTCACCACCCTCATCCTGAAGAACTTCTTCCAGCTCTAGTCTAACCCTGCTCTCCCTCATCTTCAAACCATTCCCCCTTGTCCTGTCTCCAGACACCCCCAGGAAAAGTCCCTCTGCAGCCTTCCTGTAGGATCCCTTCAGGTATTGGAAGGCAGCTCTAAGGTCCCCCTGGAGCCTTCTCCTCTCCAGGCTGAACACCCCCAGCTCCCTCAGCCTGTCCTCACAGCAGAGCTGCTCCAGCCCTTGGATCATCTTTGTGGCCTTCTTCTGGACTCTCCCCACCAGCTCTGTCTCTTTCTTATGCTGGGGACACCAGAGCTGGAGGCAGGATTGGAGGTGGGATCTCAGCAGAGCAGAGGCAAGGGGCAGAATCCCCTCTCTTGCCCTGATGATGAGGGAAGATTTCTTGACTTACTGATGTTACCAATTGGATATTGCTGAAGTGAAGGCAAAAAAACCCAATCTGTATGAAGCACACCAGGGTACAACCCCTACACAGATTAGCAGGCTCCAACCCCTGGGTTCATGCAGGTAGGTGGCACTTTGCAGCTTGCCCTCAGTTGCATGGAAGCTCTAAGTAAAAGATATGCTTCCCACTGACAGTGCCTAGGGAGTCATTTACAGCTCCTTTTGTGTCAAATGCAGTCTGTCACTAACCATAGTGGCCCTGTGTGTCCCTGCTCCTGTGGTGGCTGAGTTAGGAGGGAACAAATGGCAGTGTCCACTTTCAAAGGCATGACTGAAGAACGTAGGAATCGGTAAGGCTGTTAAGCTGAGGCTGTGTAACTCCAGAATCACAGCAAAGAAGAAGTTGGAAGCTCTGAAAATGCACAGGAGGCTCTGCAAAGTTGCAGGAGGCTCTGCAAAGGGGCAGAGGGATCTGCAAAGGTTCAGGAGGCTCTGCAGAGCTGCAGGAGGCTCTGCAGAGGCATGGGGGGCTCTGCAAAGGCACAGAGGGCTCTAAAAAGGCACAGGGGGCTCTACAAAGGCACAGGGGGCTCTGCAGAGGAGCAGAGGGCTCTGCAGAGGCACAGGAGGCTCTGCAAAGGCACAGGAGGCTCTGCAAAGGCACAGAGGGCTCTAAAAAGGCACAGAGGGCTCTAAAAAGGCACGGGAGGCTCTGCAAACGCACAGGGGGCTCTGCAGAGGAGCAGAGGGCTCTGCAGAGGCACAGGAGGCTCTGCAAAGGCAGAGGGGGCTCTGTAGAGGTGCAGGGGGCACTGCAAATGCACAGGGACTGCCTTACCTTCTGCGGCTGTTCACCGCGATGCACACCGCCAGGATCAGCGCCAGCGCCAGCAGAGCTGCCACGATGATCAGCCATTCTGTGGGGAGAGGTGGAGCAGGGCAGGAGAGAGGATTAGCAGGTCTCATGGAGCTCTGCCATTGCACACAGCTGCAAGAACACAAGGCCTGTTGCATCTTTTGAACTGCCAGAGTTTGCTCCCAGCTTGCACGAGTGTTCCTTTTACAAAGTGTCCACCGAATGCCTTGGCATCGCTCAGCTGTACCCAGGGCACTGCAGGTGAAATGCCCCTGGTGGCACTGCACTTTGGTGGGCAGAGTGGTACCACTCCTTTACACCAGGAGCAAAAGCAAAGGCTTAGCAATGCTACACTTGAAGGCTTGGGCACAAAGACAGGATGGAGAGAAAAGAGGAAAGGAAAGGAAAGGAAAGGAAAGGAAAGGAAAGGAAAGGAAAGGAAAGGAAAGGAAAGGAAAGGAAAGGAAAGGAAAGGAAAGGAAAGGAAAGGAAAGGAAAGGAAAGGAAAGGAAAGGAAAGGAAAGGAAAGGAAAGGAAAGGAAAGGAAAGGAAAGGAAAGGAAAGGAAAGAAAGGAAAGGAAAGGAAAGGAAAGGAAAGGAAAGGAAAGGAAAGGAAAGGAAAGGAAAGGAAAGGAAAGGAAAGGAAAGGAAAGGAAAGGAAAGGAAAGGAAAGGAAAGGAAAGGAAAGGAAAAAGGAAAAAGGAAAAAGGAAAAAGGAAAAAGGAAAAAGGAAAAAGGAAAAAGGAAAAAGGAAAAAGGAAAAAGGAAAAAGGAAAAAGGAAAAAGAAAAGGGAAAAGAAAAGGGAAAGGGGAAAAGGGAAAAGGGAAAAGGGAAAAGAGAAAAAAGAAAAGAAAAGAAAAGAAAAGAAAAGAAAAGAAAAGAAAAGAAAAGAATAGAAAAGAAAAGTAAAGAAAAGAGAATAAAAGAAAAGAAAAGAAAAGAAATAAAGAAAAGAAAAGAAAAGAAAAGAAAAGAAAAGAAAAGAAAAGAAAGAAAAGAAAAGAAAAGGAAAGGAAAAGAAAAGAAAAGAAAAGAAAAGAAAAGAAAAGAAAAGAAAAGAAAAGAAAAGAAAAGAAAAGAAAAGAAAAGAAAAGAAAAGAAAAGAAAAGAAAAGAAAAGAAAAGAAAAGAAAAGAAAAGAAAAGAAAAGAAAAGAAAAGAAAAGAAAAGAAAAAAGAAAAGAGAAAAGAAAGGAACTGCCAAACCAGATGGGACCCTAAGAGGTCATCTCAGCTACATCTCACTCCAGTGAAATGGGGTCAGTAAGAGGATGAGCTGAGGAGTATTTCCTTTGCTCCTAAGACTTCTAGGAAAGGAGCTTTAGCAACCTTCCTGGTGGCCTGTCCTTGCTGCTGTACTACCATCACAGGCAGAGATCCACTCCTAAGAGCTAACTCATTAGTCTGTCTGTTTGAATCCAGTCTCCTACCTTTCATTTGAAACTAATTCCTTCTTCTAATGAGTTGATCGTTATTACTCCATGGTCAAACCCTGCTAGGTATTCCTTCTGCACCCTACCCTTCTCATCTTTCCTTTCAGTTGTCCCTGAAAAACGGAGCTCTCCAGAAGGTGCTTCAAAGGTTAACTTTTCTTTGGGCTCATCTCCAGCTTCATATATGTGATTAAAGAAATGCCTTGCACTGAGCACAGAGCTTCAGCTCTGCACCTGAAAGCAGAGTGGGAGCATGGCTTTCTCTGCTTTAAAAAATGACTTTACTGCCAACATGTCCCAGAATATAGCTGCATACTTCTGCGATTGGATCACGGCACTGGCCTCTCTCTAGTCCATTTCAGTCTGCAAACTCTGCCCTCTGCAACACTCCCCTCAGCCATTATTTTCCCTGAACACTCTCAAGGATAGGATTCTTTGCACATAGCCACACTGAATCTCACCTGATTTCCTATACATTGAGAAATGCTACTTGGCTCATAATCCCACCCTTTGAAACACATTGTTTCTCTCAGCTTGATGTTGCTGGAGAGTTCCATGTTACAATACCCTCAGCTTTCTAGCCTGCTAGTGAAAATGCTGGATGCAATCTGATTCAGAATGAGCTCAGTTTCTGTGCTTACATCATTAGAATACAGGACTTGAGAAGCCTACCTGGTACCTGTGCTGACCGTGGTTGTGAGGTGATTTTTGTTGTCGTAGTCTCTCCAGGGGAAGTGGTGGATTCATAATAGCCCTTGTGTGGTCCTTGGTTGCCATAATTACTGGAGGTAGATCCTAAAGGACAAAACCATCTGTTAGGCCAAGGATGCTTAGGGAACATTTATCAGTGAGGTACAGAGACTGTGATCTTCAAAACCCAAAACCCAGACTCTAGAAAGTTTGTGCTGAGGTCATTCCTGGGCTGCATCCAAAGCAGCGTGGCCAGAGATGGAGAGAGAGGATTCTGCCCCTCTGCTCTGCTCTGCTGAGACCTCACCTGCAGTGCTGTGTCCAGCTCTGGAGCCCTCCACACAGCAAGGACATGGACCTGATGGAGAGGCTCCAGAGGAGGCCACCAAGATGATCAGGGGCTGGAGCAGCTCTGCTAGGAGGACAGGCTGAGGGAGCTGGGGGTGTTCAGCCTGGAGAAGAGAAGGCTGCAGGCAGACCTAAGAGCAGGACCTGAAGGGGGCTACAAGAAAGCTGCAGAGGGACTGTTTGCAAAGGGCTGCAGGGACAGGACCAGGGGCAATGGTTTGAAATGAGAGCAGAGCAGATTGAGATTGGATGTGAGGAACAAGTTCTGCACCAGGAGTGTATAAGGGACACTGCAACAGGTTGCCCAGGGAGGTGGTTGAGGCCTCATGCCTGGAGATGTTGAAGGTGAGTCTGGAGAAGGCTGTGAGCAACCTGCTCTAGTGGAGGATGTCCCTGCTGACTGCAGGGGGTTTGGACTGGATGCTCTTTGGAAGTCCCTTCCAACCCAACCCATTCTATGATTCAAAAGGTCATGCTGAGAACTATCACACTGCCTAGAACCACCAACACCCGTCTGCACAATGATGAGTTTCAGTGTTTTGAATAGCAACGCTCATGGGTTTCCCCTCTTCTCTCTCTCCTCTGTTTCAGTTTTGATTATGCTGCACTTTTGTGAACCAAAATGCAATCATAAATGCCTACACATTTTCCTTCTTTTTTCTTTTTAATTTAAAACTAAAATGACCAATATAGAGACATTCTGAAACTTCTAATTTTAACCTTACACAGGCTAAAAATGAACTCCTAAAACATTATTGCTGTCATAAAATAAAAGGATTTTTCTCTAATGGCCTTAAAATTGATAGCTGTGGGGGGGAAAAAAATGCTCTCTGCAAACTTAGAGCTGGATCCCCTTCTTCTTTCCTTTGGTTCTAAGATGGCTCTAGATCTTAAACCCAAATGCATGCTTCCAGTCTCAAGTATTTGCTGTGCTGACCATACCACTTGAACTTTCCTGCAGAAGCATTTCTGGCCTTGCCTATTGCCATATGGGGATCCCAAGCCTCATATTATCAGCAGACCATAGATAAAGTGATTTCATTTGGGATTCCTACTTCATTGTCACTATAAAAAAAAAAAATATCGCAAATCTCCACCTCTCTGAATTCTTCCAGACTCTGCTAGACCAAAGGGAGGACCTCCACTAATCAGCTGTAAAGTTCTTTTGCTTTAGCACACATTGCAAGTCATTTCTAGTCAGCCTTTCTGATCTCATTTCCTAACAGAGCTGAGAAACACAAAACCGAGAAACATGTTTTTCCCTCTATTAAGCTTTGCCAGCAAGTAGTTAATGAAGCCTCCAGATGTTTTTTTCCTTATTATTTTTTTAAATTTCATAATTTTTATTAAGAAGAAACCACTGCTGAGTTGTTTTGTACTGTCTAAAGAGGGACTGTTTGCAAAGGGCTGCAGGGACAGGACCAGGGACAATGGTTTGAAATGAGAGCAGAGCAGATTGAGATTGGATGTGAGGAACAAGTTCTGCACCAGGAGGGTGCTGGGACACTGCAACAGGTTGCCCAGGGATGGAGTTGAGACCCCATGCCTGGAGATGTTCAAGGTGAGGTTGGAGAAGGCTGTGAGCAACCTGCTCTAGTGGAGAATGTCCCTGCTGACTGCAGGGGGTTGGACTGGATGACATTTAGGGGTCCCTTCCAACCCAACCCATTCTATGACTGTACAAAGTACAGAGCACTAATTCAGCAGTGAAGGGTCCTGATCTAGCCTCCAAGCAAGCTGAACATACTTGCTTGTCTACACCACATCTCAGGGATCTTTTTTATTAAGGTGCTTTCTATCACCCTTGAGGATTGCCACCACAACACCCCTTAGAAAGGCACTCAGATATTTGCTAAGAAATACATGTTCAGAGAACTGCATTTGCCCCTGTCCTTCCCTGAGCATTGACAAGAAGACTCAGCACTCAGTCCCCTGCAGTTCTGGCTCTGGGGAGGTGCTTGTGAAGGATCCTCAAAAGCTCTTACATCTTATTTTGGCAACATCCTAGGGTGGGGTTTATCTTTTGGCAGTTATTGGTTTGGGTTCCATCAGTGAACTGATTTGTGATTCCATGGTCACTTGGACAATAGATCAGTCATTAGCATGATGTCCCAGCACCCTCCTGGTGCAGGACCTTTTCCTCATATCCAACCTAAATCTGCTCTGCTCTCATTTCAAACCATTGCCCCTGGTCCTGTCCCTGCAGCCCTTTGCAAACAGTCCCTCTGCAGCCTTCTTGGAGCCCCTTCAGGTCCTGGCAGGCTGCTCTTAGGTCTGCCTGGAGCCTCCTCTTCTCCAGGCTGAATTATTATAAGTTGCCACATTATTATGTTCACACCATGTTATGTTATGATGAATTAACATTAATTAATTAATAACAGACTTCTTTTTAAAGTGTTTGCTGTGTAATGTTATATAAATACAGGTCCATCATCTTCTTTTATGTGCAGAGAATCTCTACAGAGCATTGGCCAAATCTACCCTGGAAAGGTTCCCCTAGTTTCCAAGAAAGTGCATGGCAATAGCTTTGGGATTGGTGTGTATGAGAAGTAGTCTTTAGAAACAAAAAAAACAAACAACAACTTCCTTTTGGGATGATTATTGGTGTGGAAACTGCTTTTGGGAATAAGGAAAAGTCCCTGCATTTCCCATGCTGTCAGTGTTCATCACAAGCAATGCATCAAAAGGAAGGTTGTGTGCAGGGGAATAAGCAAACACTGCTCCTGCTGACTGCTCAGGCTCTAGCAGAACAGCTCTTTAAAAATAATAATAAAAAAAGATTATTTACAAATGAAATTTCAGTTACACCTCAATAATTACTCACTGGCAAGGTATCAACAGCAAACACACTTAGGAAAAAAAAAGAGTAGCACAGGGAATTACTTCTCTATTGAAACATCTTCACAGAACGCAGAGGGAATATGGATGGAGGAGAAGTGACAGAGTAAAAAACCTAAAAGAATGACAAAATGCTCTCGGGGTCTCTGTGTGTGTGGTCAGGAGGAGAAACATCACATCTGTTCACTCTCATAGTTGTGCTACCCCAGACAGGCACCAGACTGCATGGAAAGGCTGTTGGCAAAATGCTATTTTAAGCCTTTTAGCTTTGCACAGGAAGAAATTCCCTTTAATGATGTCTTAGGAGCAGGATGTAAAGAATAATAACGCCCCTAAAACAAAAAAATAACTTGACAATAATTTCCAAGTGTGGTTAGTACACAAGCTCTTGGGCAAGTGCCATTGTAATGATGGACAAAAGAAAATGCTCATCGTTGATAGTCTTAGGGTGGCAGGTAATGATAGGACTAAGAGGAGTGCAACAAAAAAAAGAAATGGAAAGATTCAGATTGGATGTTAGGAAGAAGTTCTTTCCCATGAGGGTGGTGAGACACTGGAACAGGTTGCTCAGGGAGGTGGTAGAAGCCTCATCCCTGGAGGTTTTTGCAGCCAGGCTGGATGTGGCTGTGAGCAACCTGCTGTAGTGTGAGGTGTCCCTGGCCATGGCAGGGGGGTTGGAACTGAATGATCCTTGAGGTCCCTTCCAACCCTGACAATTCTCTGATTCTATGACTCTACAGATCTTACTGGTAGGAAGAGGGGTCTGCAATTGACTGAGATCATCTTCAGTGTCTGGGAAAAGTGCAGGTATCCAACTGCCATGGGAACCCTCTGTGCTGTTGGCTTCTTGGCTTTCACCTCCAGGTAGAGTGCCAGCTGCCAGTGGCTCTGTGGTTGCTTCCTCTTGATTAACATCATCCATGGATGGTGAGACTGCAGTGATGGGGGCATGATCAGATTCACACAAGACTGCTCACCTCACCACCACCACAGTATTCCCTCCTTCCTGATTCACAGCAAGCCAGGAACATGTCCCTCTTCCTCATTCAAAGCATAGAGGAAGAGAAGATGACATGAAGGCCTCCCCTCCTTCTCCCACACTGGCTTCTCAGAGGTCTGGAAGCACCACAGGCAGGCTCAGCATGCTGGAGGGAGATGTTGCCTACTTATCCAGATGCCAGGGGCAGGTGGGGAGGGAAGACCTTCAGAAGGAGAGACTGGAGCAGCAAGAAGCTGACCCTGTAAGTCAGGAGCGAGTGGCCATGCTGCAGCCTGCTCCCTGCTGCTCTTGCCTAGCAATCCATCAGTGAGGAGGCAAATGGGATTGAGGGCAGGAGTGATGGGGCTCGATTCTCCCATGGCTGCCCTGCCCTCACCACAGGGACAGCAATCCTCACTCATGGTGCTGCTGCTGAGGCACAGGAGCAAGCCATCTGCTGAACCCAACAGAGCACCTCCACCACGCCACGGCGTACCATGCCTGATGCCAGCAGAGAGCAAGGAAGGAGGAAGGGGCTGGAGATTCAGCATCACCACTGAGCTGTCTTGCAGAAGAGTCAAGAGGCCACCCAGAAACAGGCTTCAGTAAAGGACAGAGACCACCAAGTGCACCACCAAGGAAGCCCTTGGGCATTGTCCAGAAGTCAATTCCATCACCAGCACAGATCCCACCAGAAGAGGCTCGCACTGCAAGTCCAGACTGAGACCACAGACCCCACGAGGAGAAAGAGAGGGCAAGGAGTCAGCTTCAGAAGAAATAATGCCTCATTTCACTCCAGCCATGAGAAATGAGGGTGATCCATTATTCTTACTGGTACCCATCAGAGGAGGGTCATCTCCAGCTGTGCCCGTACGAGCTGTGGTCGTGTGGAGGAGCTCGTTCCCAGGGATGTCTGTGGGATGCATGATGCCTTCAGTGCCCTGTCCTGGTTCAGTATCTGAAGGTAGAGGTGGCTGAGTTGGATCTTCATGGTGGGCACCATCAGCAGAGGCAACTGCAGTTACCACAATGATTTAATCAGCTGTGAGCTCCGTGCCTGCAGTCTTGCCCACCCTATGCCCAACACATGCAAGTTTCCTGGTGACATTAAACTACTGCTATCCCTTTTGCACCACAAGAGAGCAGAGAGCTTCTCTCCTGCTGTGTGTTATCACTCCTCTTTGAATCCATTTATCAAGCACTGGCATATGTTTTCCTCATCTTTTTCACTTAATCCAAAACATTTCCAGGGGCAGTGGACACAGGGGAAAGGGCAGAGAGGCAGCAGTCAGGAGAATTCCCTGGCCTGCATCCCAGCCTGGGGTGCAGCTCCAGGGAGTTTTACTTCACAGCTAGCAGGAGTGAGAGTAAAGAGCCCTTTCTGTAGGCATTGGTTCCCGTTTGTTGCTCAAGACTGAGCACAGACAGGTTACAGAAAATGGTTTTAAATCTTTGTTCTTACTAGTAGGAAGAGGGGTCTGCAATTGACTGAGATCATCTTCAGTGTCTGGGAAAAGTGCAGGTATCCAACTGCCATGGGAACCCTCTGTGCTGTTGGCTTCTTGGCTTTCACCTCCAGGTAGAGTGCTAGCTGCCAGTGGCTCTGTGGTTGCTTCCTCTTGATTAACATCATCCATGGATGGTGAGACTGCAGTGATGGGGGCATGATCAGATTCACACAAGACTGCTCACCTCACCACCACCACAGTATTCCCTCCTTCCTGATTCACAGCAAGCCAGGAACATGTCCCTCTTCCTCATTCAAAGCATAGAGGAAGAGAAGATGACATGAAGGCCTCCCCTCCTTCTCCCACACTGGCTTCTCAGAGGTCTGGAAGCACCACAGGCAGGCTCAGCATGCTGGAGGGAGATGTTGCCTACTTATCCAGATGCCAGGGGCAGGTGGGGAGGGAAGACCTTCAGAAGGAGAGACTGGAGCAGCAAGAAGCTGACCCTGTAAGTCAGGAGCGAGTGGCCATGCTGCAGCCTGCTCCCTGCTGCTCTTGCCTAGCAATCCATCAGTGAGGAGGCAAATGGGATTGAGGGCAGGAGTGATGGGGCTCGATTCTCCCATGGCTGCCCTGCCCTCACCACAGGGACAGCAATCCTCACTCATGGTGCTGCTGCTGAGGCACAGGAGCAAGCCATCTGCTGAACCCAACAGAGCACCTCCACCACGCCACGGCGTACCATGCCTGATGCCAGCAGAGAGCAAGGAAGGAGGAAGGGGCTGGAGATTCAGCATCACCACTGAGCTGTCTTGCAGAAGAGTCAAGAGGCCACCCAGAAACAGGCTTCAGTAAAGGACAGAGACCACCAAGTGCACCACCAAGGAAGCCCCTGGGCATTGTCCAGAAGTCAATTCCATCACCAGCACAGATCCCACCAGAAGAGGCTCACACTGCAAGTCCAGACTGAGACCACAGACCCCACGAGGAGAAAGAGAGGGCAAGGAGTCAGCTTCAGAAGAAATAATGCCTCATTTCACTCCAGCCATGAGAAATGAGGGTGATCCATTATTCTTACTGGTACCCATCAGAGGAGGGTCATCTCCAGCTGTGCCCGTACGAGCTGTGGTCGTGTGGAGGAGCTCATTCCCAGGGATGTCTGTGGGATGCATGATGCCTTCAGTGCCCTGTCCTGGTTCAGTATCTGAAGGTAGAGGTGGCTGAGTTGGATCTTCATGGTGGGCACCATCAGTAGAGGCAACTGCAGTTACCACAATGATTTAATCAGCTGTGAGCTCCGTGCCTGCAGTCTTGCCCACCCTATGCCCAACACATGCAAGTTTCTTTTTTCACTTAATCCAAAACATTCCCAAGGGTGGTGAGCACAGGGAAAGGGCAGAGAGGCAGCAGCCAGGAGAATTCCCTGGCCTGCATCCCAGGCTGAGGTGCAGCTCCAGGGAGTTTTATGTCACAGCTAGCAGGAGTGAGAGTAAAGAGCCCTTTCTGTAGGCATTGGCTCCCCTTTGTTGCTCCAGACTCTGATTAGTGCCAGGTTACAGAGAACACTTCTAAGCCTCTGTCCTGTCCTTTTAGAACCACTCTGTACTGTGATGTGCAATGAGCCCAACACTCCTCTTCCCTGTCTGCAGAGTTGCCTGTATTGTTTTTTTTTTTACTCTAACTGGACCATAAAGAAGAAAAGATAACAGGCTTTTCCCTTTATCTTAATTTCCATCATCTTCCAGGTTTGTAATCCAAGCTCCTGGGCAGGAGCCAGGAGACAGAAAAGTCACCACATGAAGACCACACAGCAACCAGAGAAGACATTTGCCCAGCAGCCACACAGTGAAGAATAGATCCTGAGCACTGGCTGTTTGAGAAGGGATTCCAGCTGCTCTTCCCTGATTTCAGGACAAGTGGGGTGTTTCCCATACCATATTTCTAGAGCACTGTTTTGCTGGTGCAACAGGTGAGTGTTACATGGGACTGCAGCATGATGTTGGCTCATGCCAGGCTTTGAAATTCCTTTCTCTCATCACTCTGTGTGTCAGTGGGACAAATGTTTGGATAACACCTTTCTGCTCACCCAGGTGAATATTCACAAAGCAGTGGCAGTAACCCACTTCACCATGAAGTCAGCTTTATGGTAAAGGCAACTTGGCCACACCAAACAAAATCAGCCTGAGGCAAGCCCTCGGTCGTGCTTCTCCCAGGAACTGGAAGCACTAAAAGTGGTGATGATGGTCAGCAAAAAATAATGTTTTATCTAGAGATAAATTGGAAAACATCTATCTCTAGGTCTATCCATGAAGACCACAGGGAAAATTAAACACTCTGTATCAATTGTCTTCAAGACATGGCTAAATTACTCCCCTCTACAAGTTCCTGCAAGATCTTTCCCAAGCCAGAGCAGCTGAGAGGCAGAAGTGGTGAGATGCACACAGTGAGAGTACCTGTAGTGGAAGACTCTTTGTGGTGATTGTTGTCTCTGGAAGGAATAATTCTATCCATTACAGCAGTTTGTGTGGCATAATCCTCTCCCTGCTCCCAGCCTGGATACACCAATGCAGAGTCGTTGTGTGTGGCCCCATGGCTGGAGACCACAGCTGTTATGACGATGGTGAAGCAATTATGAACTCAGTATATAAAGATCCATTTGTCACATTATTGTCCTCTTCAGTTCTTGTCTCTATGACAGGCCTTGCTCACATGTCTACTACATTTAATGGCAAAGAGAAGTAAAGCAGATTTGCTTCTCAGTCTGGTTTATGCTTCGAAAAGCTGCCTACTGTCACCAACAGGACTGCCTCCTCCTTGCACTGAGCAGGTGCCTTCCAAACCCAAGACACCTCATTGCTGCTTGAAAGTATTTCCCCCAATTATGCTGTTGGCTTTGTGTCTGGGGAGGAGCAAACCATCAGCCACTGATGCAGAAGTGAGAACAGCAGGGGAAGAAACAACCACGAGAACAGGAGCCCCCAAGAAGGATTTTTAATCACAGAATTTGAGTGTAATGACTATATCCCCCCTTTTTTTTTTCTCCCCTTAAAATTTCCCTTTTTTTAATTAACTGTAGCATCTCCAGAAAGCTAGACAAGGAAGGCTGGCAGAGAGGAAGGCCAGCACCTGCTGTAGATGTATGTGAATGGTGCACACAATGATTAATACAGTGTCCAACTAGAGCATATTTGAATTTGCAGTTGCTTAGGAAAATATGATATTGCCAATAGCAATCAATCTGTAGCTTTTAATAGACAGCCATGGCACAAGGGTACCCAAAGCTCTGAGGTAGTATAACTCCTCTGTAATGCCTCCAACCCAGAGAAAAAAAAAAAAAACAAACCACAAAAACCACCACCACAACCAACAAGAAAAGAACAAACCCAAAACCAACCAACCAACCAACACAAATCAAGAAAATTGCCACAGCATGTTAAAATATTAATTGCAACTAGGCCACAATATATTGCTATAGTAGTATAATAAAGCAAAGTTGAGTAGAGTAGAGTAGAGTAGGATAGATAGAGTAGAGTAGGGTAGAGTAGGGTAGGGTAGGGTAGGGTAGGGTAGGGTAGGGTAGGGTAGAGTAGAGTAGAGTAGAGTAGAGTAGAGTAGAGTAGAGTAGAGTAGGAGTAGAGTAGAGTAGAGTAGAGTAGAGACTCACAGAATCAAGGAATCATTCAGGCTGGGCCAGACCCTTGAGGTCCTCAGGGCCAACCACTAACCCTGCTCTGTCAAGGTCACCACTAAACCACACTGCTGAGCACCACATCTAAAGGACCTTTAAACACCTCCAGGGATGGGGACTCCACCTCCTCCCTGGGCAGCCTGTTCCAGTGCTTGACCACTCCTGCAGTGGAAAGCTTTCCCTAATGTGCAGCCTAAACCTCCCCTGGTGCAGCCTGAGGCTCTTCCCTCTTGTGCCATCACTAATGAGCTGTGAGAAGAGACCAGCACCAACCTTTCTCTGTTGTGATCTCAGGAGTTGTACAGGGTGATGAGGTCTCCCCTCAGCCTCCTCTTCCTCACACTAACCACTCCCAGTTGCCTCAGCTGCTCCTCATCAGACTCCTTCTCTAGGTCCTTCAGCAGCTTAGTTGCTCTTCTCTGCACCCTCTCCAGCCCCTCAAAGTCTTTCTTGTGCTGAGGTGCCCAAAACTGAACCCAGCACTCCAGCTGTGGCCTCAGCAGTGCCCAGTACAGGGAGCCCATCCCTGCCCTGCTCCTGCTGGTCACACCACAGCTGATCCAGGCCAGGATGCCACTGGCTTTCTGTGCCACCTGGGCACTCTGCTGGCTCTTGTTCAGCTGCCTGTCCCCTAGAACCCCCAGGTCCCTTTCTGCTGGCAACTTCCCAGCCACTCTGCCCCAAGCCTGGAGCATTCATGGGCTTGTTGTGGTCCAAGTGCAGGACCCGGCACTTGGCCTGGTTGAGGCACAATCCATTGACCTCAGCCATTGTCTAAGTCTCTCTGCAGAGCCTCCCTGCCCTCAAGCAGATCAACACTCCTGCCTAACTTGGTGTCATCTGCAGGTGTACAAATGGTGCCCTCCATCAAGATCATTGACAAAGATGTTAAACAGAAGTGGTCCTAATGCTGAGCCCTGGGGAGCACCACTTGGACTGCAGCACAGCACAGTGTTTGTGTCTATCAGTAACACACTGCAGTGCATCACCAGATTTTTACAGGATGTTGATGAAACACCTGGGGTAGGTACCTTAGAGGAACGTGGGCTTACGGGCTGTTGAGGCAGTGAGCTTTTGCTGATACAGTCACACTTAGCTGAAGGAAGGGATCCACAGCATACAGATGCTGCTTCTGATATGCTTCTCTTCAGTGGCCTGCTTGTGAAAATCTGCAGGAGCAGATGGTGGCTGAGTTAAATTCTCTGCTGGCAGTGATTAGCACAGCACATCAGTCATCAAGTTGCAACCTTAGTACATGCCAGGGACAGACATTAATATGGGCCAGTTTTCAGTTACTAGCTTTATGATATCATTTGGTAATAGAATCATAGAATCAGTTTGGTTGGAATAGACCTTTAAGGTTATCAGTTCAAACATTAATGACCTTTTTTGGTCCAGTTGCTTTGACCAATGGAAGAGAGAAGCCTCTCTTCTACACTGTTTGTTTTCTTCCCTTCAGCAAGAGTATTATCTTTAAAAGGGCAGTGAGAAGATCACAGAATCAAAGAATGGCTCAGGTTGGAAGGGACCTCAGAGTTCATCTCCTCCAACCTCCCCTCCATGGACAGGGACACTTCTCAACCAGACTCAGCTGCTCAAGGCCTCATCCAGCCTAGCCTTGAACACCCCCAGCAAGGAGGCATCCACAGCCTCCCTGGGCAGCCTGTTCCAGAGTCTCACCACCCTCACCCTGAAGAACTTCTTCCTTAGCTCCAGTCTAACCCTGCTCTCCCTCACCTTCAAACCATTCCCCCTTCTCCTGTCTCTAGACACTCTCATGAAAAGTCCCTCTGCAGTCTTTCTGTAGGATCCTTTCAGGTATTGGAAAGCAGCTCTGAGGTCCCCCCAGAGCCTTTTCCAGGCTGAACAACCCTAACCTGTCCTCATAGCCTCATAAATATTTTAGGCAGAATTGCCATATTAACAAAAATTGAAAAAAAAAAAAAACCAAACCAAAACCACCCCAGGTCCAATCATGACCTGCAACAGGGGAGTGAACACAGCTCCCAGATATGTAAAAAAAATACAACTGATGTTATTATTTTGTCATTTAAACATTGACTGTGACCTACAGACAGAACCCTGCTGGATAGCCTGCTAAAACCTTGTGACTGCATGACATGGAACATAAAATGTAAGAGACAGGCACACAACTAATCTGTCACAGGGTCCTGACATGAAAATGTAAGAGACAGGTACAGAACTAATCTGCCATAGGTCCTGACATGCAATCCAAACAGGAGAGAAAACAGACCACAAGGATAGGTCTGAAGAACAGGTGGAAGAACATCAGAATTGCTCAAGTTTATTCATAGAACCTCTGTTATGGCCTTAAAATGCAACATTTTTAGTAAAAAAAATAAAAACAAAACAAAACCAAAGCAAACCGAAACCAAACCAAAGCAAACCAAAACTAAACCAAACCAAGAGCAAACCAAAACTAAACCAAACCAAGAGCAAACCAAAACCAAAGCAAAGCAAACCAAAACTAAACCAAAACAAATCCAAAACTAAACCAAAACAAATCTAAACCAAAACAAAATAAACCCAAACGAAAAGCAAACCAAACCCAACCCAACCCAAACCTAAACAAAACCAAAACCAAACCAAACCCAAATGAAAACCAAACCAAACCAAAACCAACCCCAAAGCAAACCAAACCAAATCAAACCCAAACCAAGCAAACCCAAACCAAAGCAAACCAAAACCAAAGCAAACCCAAAGCAAACCAAACCAAATCAAACCCAAACCAAGCAAACCAAAACAAACCCAAAACCAAACCAAAACAAACCCAACCCAACCCAAGCCACAAAACCCCCAAACCCTAAAACTAAAGCTTCAGCAGTCTGTGGTATTTGGCTTAAATGTTCCCTGTACTGTTACCTGTAGGAGAAGATTCCTTTCCAGTGCCATTTTCACCTGTAGCAGTAAATTCCTCTTGCTGACTACTCCTGGTTGTACTTGCAGGATTTTGTTCTTGACTGCTCCCTCCTCCTGAGTGAGCACTGTGTATCAGTGGAGGTGGGGTTGGTCCTTGATGCTTTTCCTGCTCCCTTGTAACTACTGCTGATAAGATGATGATTGAGTCAATGACGATCAACCAGGGTCATATTATCCTCGCCTCATCACCTACACAACAAGGCTGCCTGGCTTTTGTGTTGGGGCTTTTTCTTTCCACTGTTGCATTTGATGTGAAAGGGAAGAGGAATGAGGAGAGAAGTCCTTCGGAAAGCTCACCACAAAGCACCCCCAGGAAGGAGATGTAAGTGTGTGGTGAAGTATCCCAAAAGCCAAGGGCAAAGAAAAGCTGTAAGAGGTGGAAAACAGGGAGGAACGACCGCTTGCATCTCTAGCTCAGTTATTCATAGTAACTTAACTCTTCAGTCGGGTTCTTCTGGGGATTTTTAAGGCAAAAAGATGAAGAACTTTCTCTTCTGAGTTAGGATCTCAATTTACACAGACTGGCTTCAAGAAAGCTCTCCTTTCTTCTGGGATTGGGTGAAGAAATTAACAGGTTCTTACATTCAAACTAGAAAAAAATTCTTGAACTCAGTAATAATTAAAGCTATTACTGACAAAATAATTTATAGAATCACAGACTCACTAAGGTTGGAAAAGACCTTCAAGATCATCAAGTCCAACCTTCTACCCAGCATCTCCATGACCAGAGTGCCACATCTACTCATTTCTTGAACACCTCCAGGGACAGTGACTCCACCATCCCCCTGGGCAGCCTGTTCCAATGCCTGAGCACTCTTGAAGCAAAGAAATTTTTCCTCGTCTCCAACCTAAATCTCCCCTGGCACAATTTCAGGCCATTTCCTCTTGTCCTGTCATTGGTTACTTGGGAGGAGAGGACAATATTGGCCTCGCTCTGACCTCCTTTCAGGTACATGTAGAAAGCAATGAGGTCACCTCTCAGCCTTCTCTTCTTCAGACTAAGCAATCCCACATCCCTCAGCCTCTCCTCACCAGACCTGCTCTCCAAACCTCTCACCAGTTTTATTGTCCTTCTCTGCACTTGCTCCAGCACCTCAATGGCTTTCTTGTACTGTGATGCCCAAAACTGAACACAGCACTTGAGATGCAGTCTCACCAGTGCTGGGGGCAGGGGGACAATCACTTCCTTACTCCTGCTGGTCACACCCCTTCTGATCCAGGCCAGGATGCTGGAGGTCTTCCTAGCCACCTGGGCACACACTGGCTCATGCTCAGCTGGCTGTCAACCAGCCCCCCCGAGGCCCTTTTCTGCTGGACAGTTTCCAGCCACTCTGCCCCAAGCCTGCAGCCTTCATGGGGTTGTTGTAATGCAAATGCAGAACCCAGTGCTTCGTTTTATTAAACCTCCTGCAACTGACCTTAGCCCATCAGCCCAACCTATCCACAGAACCACAGAATCACACAATCCACCAGGTTGCAAAAGACCTCAGAGATCATCAAGTCCAACCTATTGCCTAATACCTAACACCTCCTGACAACTAAACCATGGCTCCAAGCTTTTTTTGAACACCTCCAGGGATGGTGACTCCACCACCTCCCTGGGCAGCACATCCCAATGGCCAATTACTTTCTGGGAAGAACTTTCTCCTCACCTCCAGCCTAAACTTCCCCTGGCACAGCTTGAGACTGTATCCTATGCAGACCTCTCTGTAGAGTCTTCCTACCCTCCAGCAGATCAACACTCCCACTTCATTTCATGTCATTTCCACATTGCTCACTCTCTAATTTACTGTTGCTTATGTGGCAGAAGATGCAGTCAGAAATCACCTGAAGTACCACCACCATCAGGGTTTTACTAGTGAGCATTAAAAGGCTTAGAAAATATAGACCAGGGGGGAAAAAAACAGCCAGAACACATGTAACATACATTAAGGTGAGCATTAAAAGTCAGTTTGAATTATAGCCACCCTAGGTTTGAAATGTTTCCATGAGCAATACATTGAAGGTAAAGCAAAGGTCCTTCTTCAGAGCATGCAAAGACTGAGCCAGGACTTCTACATACACCACAGGTCACCAGAAAGAGAAATCTGCCTGATAGCCCAAGAAGAGAGGAAGTGGAGGAATATTTATCTTCACATCCAGACAATGCAGCATTCATAAGGAGGACACTCATGCAAACAGAGTTAAGTCTTTTTGTAATTAAATTCAAACCACAGAGATTATCTTGTCGGAAAGAAAAAAAGGGAAAAAAAAGTCAATTCCAATTAACTCCTCCTCCAACTGATCTAACAACACTTCAGACTGAAAAGAAAGGTATCACAAAAAAGGATTTCTAAGCAACTACAGCAACTGTTCCGATGGCAGCTGTGTAAACTCTCTGGCTAAAGCACCTTGGGAGCAGAAGGACAGGTATCTGGCTGTGGGGGCAGATCCTACCATCCAGAAGCATGGAACAAGCTTTTCACAGAGGGACTTCCACAAGTCCCAGGGGAGTTTGTTTCTTTTCAGCACAATCTAATTTTATGTCATGACAAGTCTGGCCCCCAGGCCAGATGCACACAGCTGTGCCTCCAGCTGTTCAGTTCTGCACCTCCTCCTTAACAGGGTAAGTCTGTGCATGACAGCCAAAACATCCCCCAAACAAAGCTCATCTCCAGCTGTGCTCTTCAAAACATTGCAACTAGAAACCATTTAGGTACAGAGCAAAAATAGCTGGAGAATGAGCCCTGCAAGCCTTTGCCTACACAGGGGCTTAGGCCAAAAAATTCCAACCTCTTGAAGAGCATGAGGACACTTTCAGCATCTCAACTGGCTGCTGGCACTAAGAGTGGCAGCAACATGGTCACACTCACCTAGAGATGCTCCATCACCCTCTGTAGTAGTTTCATGTGTTTGAACCACTAGCTCCCTTTTTTTACCTTTGTCTTCAGATTTTATAACAGGAATTTGGGAGTGGAAAAAAGGAGATTTTTTTTTTCCCCCCCCTCTCACCGAGATGGCTCATCAGGTACAATCTGCTCAGTTATATCACACTACTGGCAGTGCAGGTTGAAAAGTCTGAGATGTGAGGAAAAGTGGCAAGTAATGGGGACTAAATGTAAAAGAGGAAGCACTTGGGATGACAACTGAATATTAGAGGTGCCCCTTCTGAGGGCTCTAATACAGATGCTGGACTGAGGCTGAGACTGATGGTGTGGGAATTCTACCCAGCTGCACAAATCTGAGTGGTGTCTGAAATACTGAATTGCTTTACCCCTGCCAGCAGAGCTAGGATACTGCTCCTCTTCATCTGTATAGGCAGGGTTCCAAGGATCTTGTGTGGAGATCTCCAGGAGCGTCCCATGCTGCGAGTCCACAGCTGTTAAACAACGGAGGGGTCAGCACTGACCAGTACCCTGCTGGCCGTGTGTGCCAGAAAGGTGATAGAAAATGGAAATCCAGGCACAGCTTAACTGCAGGCTCTGTAATCTCCTTAACAAAGCCCTTTGCATCCAAGCAGTTGGTTCTTTTCTTCGCATTGGACAGAGGCAAGCTTTCCCGAGAGGAATGGGGAAAACAAACCAGAGAGGAATCAGGGAGAGTGAAAGTCGTGCAGAACCATGGCAGCAGTTACAGGCATCAGAACTCAAGCCTGAGGGACAGTGCTGGGCCTAAAGAATGTGTTAGCTGCCTGGATCCATGTAAACCATGCTTGCCAAGTACCCAAGAAGCTCTCCTGCTTGTGTTAGAATAGCCACCACTGAGCCAAACCTGAGCACCTGGACAGCCCCCAGGAAGCCAGCAGTGGTCAAGAGAGCTACAATGCAATTGGCTCCTACAAGACTTCCACAGGAGTCTGTGAGCAGAGGCTGTACACATGCCCCCCATGGAGCATGCAGGCACCACTAGGCCATCCAAGGCAGCTGGAAGGCCATGTGCTACCCATGCAGAGTTGCAGAGAGACATGAATTAACACCAGAAACACCCCCAAGAATTAAAAAGTCCCAGAGCCAAATGAGTTTTCTCTATTTCCTTGTAAAAATGACGATCACCTCTGAAAAAAAAAAAAAAAAGCACCCAAAAATCCAAGCAGTCCACTCTCTCCAGAAAAAAACAAAGAAACCTTGCAATCAGTGATGGATAAACACTGTGAAATGAGTGCACAGAAAGAAACCATACATTAAGATGTGTTCAAATTAAACTGATTTACCAAAAAAAAAGAAGACATTCTTATCTTTGTACAAGTGAGAGTATTAGAGCATAGTCACTAATGGCAATGCTTATACTGAGAAAACACCAAGGGCTGGGGCCATTCCCTACTCACAACCAAGTATCAGGCTGTCCCCTTCATGACATAGCATTTGGTTTAGCTCCTCATGTGGGGTGGTCTTCTGGTTTTCAGATAAAATGATTTTTGTTATAGATTACTTTTTTTTTGGCTTAAAAACCCAAGGTGATCAGTGTGGGACCATCCATATTAGACACATAAGGCTGTGTATTAAAATGTCTGAGCTGGGGTATTGGATTGTGCCTAAACATGTGCATAAACAAAAAGAAATGAGATGATGTCAGGAAAGCACATGGGGAAAAGTGAAGAAGGTGGCAAATGCAGGACTGGCTTGTGGACATTTCCCAATGAAAACGCCACTGGAGGATTAGCTTCCCCAAACTGTGCTTGACCATCTTTCACAGGCAGGAAGCCCACTACAGTATAGATGCTGATTATATAGATGTGTGTCAGAGGAGGAGGAACATTGGGGAGAACAGGGAAAAGAAGAAAGAAACCATCTAGAGAGGCAGGAACTTCCTTACTCGTGCTTGGAGCATGCTCATCCTTGACCACACTTCTGTCCCAGCCTGCAAACACTGTTGGGTAAGGCACCTCCTCTGAAGAGTCTTCATCATCTGAACCATTGCCACTCGAGGTCACATCTGCTGTGGTGATGTTAAATCTGCCATGAAGCCCTACCCCACAAGGTCTTCTGCTGGCAGCAGTCATGCTGTCCTGTCTCACTCACACACAGCCTCACACTCACAGGGCAGAGGTGGCCCTGAACCTCGCTCCTCCCACTTCAAACACATGGCAAAGTAAAGCAGTGACACAGGTCGCACATTCAACCCCCCCCCCTTCATCCAGTGCTTCTGAAGCTTGCTGCCCTGCTGCCCTGGCTATTCAGCCCCTCACCAAAGCACCTCCTTAGCATGACATTCTTTACCCTTGGTTGCTTGCGTGGGTCCTTGTGTCTTCTCTCCAGGATTTGACCACCACCAGTGGTTTGAGAATGGATTCCACCAAGCTTGGGTGGTGGCTTTCTCCAGGTCGTCATGAGGAGCCAAGGGAGCTGTTAGGACATGGTTCATTCAACCAAGATCTTGTTATGATTTCCTGAGAAGTCCTTTTGCTCCAGCAAAGTCAAGTCCACCAGCACCAGCACCACCACTGAGCATGCTCGTGCCACAGAGATGGATGTGAGTTCCAGGTGAATGTATGAACCCTGGGGGTCATTACATTCTTCTAACAACCAGCCAGTTGCAAGCACTAGTGTCAGTGCCAGGAAACAGCACAGTCCCTTGAGAAGAGTCACCAAAAGGCCCACAAGGGTTTGCTAACACATTCAACAAGGTAGATCAGTTCCTCCTAGGCTTTGCCAGCAGGATAGAGAAGGCAGGCTTAGTCTCTAGGATGAGGAATATCCACCAGGATAACACAAAGTCACATACGAAAGGTGAAAGAAGCATCCAGAAGGGGCAGAAAAGGACACCCAGAGGTAAGCACACCTGTTAGTGCAGCCTCCTCTGCCACTGACAGCCTCACGTGCCAGCACTGCCAAGGACCTGGGCTGAGCAGCAGGCACTGCCCTTGGCCTGCTGCTGGCAGCAAGACCCACAGCAGAACACCTCACAGCGAGGCAGCAGCAGAGCATGGAGAGAGAGCTGCAGGTTTACTCCATCATCACATCACCACTGCACAGCATTTCCTCTGAACACAGCACTGGACATGGCAACAATCATTTGGGATGGGCATTGGAGGGTGGAAAGACCTCTTTTTTTGTAGAACAATGACAAGAAATGAGAGGCTTCTTGTCCACCGGGCTAGGCAAGGCACAGGGGGAGTGGCATGCAAACAGAGCCACCCCTGTAGAGGACTAGAAGCTCCCCCCAAAGAGGAATTCCTGAGGCACAACATGCCACAAGGAAAAGACACAAATCAGATATGAATGGAGACAAGACATCAATTCTAGAAGCAATGGAAGATGCTGCTTCTAAGGAGATGGACCTCACAAGATCTAAAGTTTTTTTTTTTTGCTGTGGCATGGGAGATGTGTGTGAAACAAGAGCTGGCCAGGACAGCCTTCAATTTTCACACAATAAACGTGTGTCAGAGGAGGAGGAACATTGGGGAGAACAGGAAAAAGAAGAAAGAAACCATCTAGAGAGGCAGGAACTTCCTTACTCGTGCTTGGAGCATGCTCATCCTTGACCACACTTCTGTCCCAGCCTGCAAACACTGTTGGGTAAGGCACCTCCTCTGAAGAGTCTTCATCATCTGAACCATTGCCACTCGAGGTCACATCTGCTGTGGTGATGTTAAATCTGCCATGAAGCCGAAGCCCACAAGGTCTTCTGCTGCCAGCAGTCATGCTGTCCTGTCTCACTCACTCACAGGGCACTGCACAGCACCATGACGCCCCCAGTCCATTGTCTCCTCCTGAATCCTCCACCCACGAGGGATTCCTCACTCTGCCATGCTCCTGGGGAAGCTGCCCCAGCACCGCTCTTAGCTATGTTTCAGAGCCTTGTGCATGCTCACAGCACTAACCATGCCCTGTCCTCTTCTAGCAGAGTGAGCACACTGGACTGGTTTGAAATAATTTCATACTTTCATCCCACAAGTCCTTCCCGTTGGAACAGTCTAATTCTAAATTGCCTCCAACAGGAGAAAAGCAAAACCCTCTAGAAACGTCCTCTGTAAGAGGACTCACATCCCTAGCCCTTTCAGACACACAAAGTTATCCACAGGACACAAACAACTGCAGTGGACAACTGCTCTGTCTACCAAATGTGCAGTCGGTGAGAGGTGGCCCTGAACCTCGCTCCTCCCACTTCAAACACATGGTAAAAAAAGTAGTGACACAGGTCGCACATTCAACCCCCCCTCTTCATCCAGTGCTTCTGAAGCTTGCTGCCCTGCTGCCCTGGCTATTCAGCCCCTCACCAAAGCACCTCCTTAGCATGACATTCTTTACCCTTGGTTGCTTGCGTGGGTCCTTGCGTCTTCTCTCCAGGATTTGACCACCA
The DNA here is from genome assembly GCF_027791375.1 of Indicator indicator. NCBI lineage: Eukaryota > Metazoa > Chordata > Aves > Piciformes > Indicatoridae > Indicator > Indicator indicator. The sequence goes on along the minus strand of NC_072013.1, from coordinate 13,225,005 downwards.
CCAGTGGTTTGAGAGTGGATTCCACCAAGCTTGGGTGGTGGCTTTCTCCAGGTCGTCATGAGGAGCCAAGGGAGCTGTTAGGACATGGTTCATTCAACCAAGATCTTGTTATGATTTCCTGAGAAGTCCTTTTGCTCCAGCAAAGTCAAGTCCACCAGCACCAGCACCACCACTGAGCATGCTCATGCCACGGAGATGGATGTGAGTTCCAGGTGAATGTATGAACCCTGGGGGTCATTACATTCTTCTAACAACCAGCCAGTTGCAAGCACTAGTGTCAGTGCCAGGAAACAGCACAGTCCCTTGAGAAGAGTCACCAAAAGGCCCACAAGGGTTTGCTAACACATTCAACAAGGTAGATCAGTTCCTCCTAGGCTTTGCCAGCAGGATAGAGAAGGCAGGCTTAGTCTCTAGGATGAGGAATATCCACCAGGATAACATATCCAAAGCTTTTGAATGCAAGGGAAGCTTGAAATGTTCTACTAGAAGTGTGAGATTCTGTTAGCAGCTCTGCAAGTCCAGTGAAGTCAAGGAATTCTGCATGTTCACCTGAGACAGCTCCAAATCTGTCCTGGCTGTGAGACACAGCCCAGGATCTGACAGAAAGCACTCAAGGCTGATAGAGGCATGCACACCACAGAAACTCAGATCCCTCAAGCAAGACAGCTGAGAGTTTCACCTTTTCCTCTACCAAGTTATCCATCAAGAAGCTGAGAAGCAGACTTTGTATGAGCCGCACACCAAATCAGACACACATTTCACCACAAGAAAGCAAAATCTACTTCAAAATCTGGCTTTTGGTTTTGGTTTCTGGAAATTATTTTTATTCTGGCAGTTCCTCGCACACAGTATTTGTGTTAACATTTAGACCATCCTCTATGTCTCAAAGATGAAAAAAAAATTATTTTTTATATATATATATATATATAGTGTACTCTTTTTCATTAAAAAAAAAAAAAAGAAGAAGAAGAAACCAAACCTTTAAATAACTCATGTAGGGAAACCCCTTGAAAAATAACATCAAAGATGCCAGTTTGGATATTTTTTTTTTTTTTTGTGCAATATTGAAAAGCACAGGAAACAAATCACAGAATCACAGAAATATTCAGGTTGGAAAAGAGCCTCAGGATCACCAAGTCCAGCTGTGAACCCTACTCTACAAAGTTCACCCCTTAAACCATATCCCCAAGCACCACATCCAAATGCAAGACACAGTATCCTAGTTCTGAGGCATGAGCTGACCAGGACAAAAAGGAGAGAAAAGATATTGAGGAGAGGAGAGGAGAGAGAAAGGAGAGGGGAGAGGAGAGGAGAGGAAGAGGAAGAGGAAAAGGGAGAGGGAGAGGGAGAGGGAGAGGGAGAGGGAGAGGGAGAGGGAGAGGGAGAGGGAGAGGGAGAGGGAGAGGGAGAGGGAGAGGGAGAGGGAGAGGGAGAGGGAGAGGGAGAGGGAGAGGGAGAGGAGAGCTTTGGCTATACACTCCCTTAAATAGAGAAGTACAGGAAAATGGAATAGAATAATAGATTACAATATCCTGGGATGAACTGCCCATCCCCTGGGACTCTCTAGCTTCTGGAGGACTTTTCCTTAAGGTTATGCTAATTAACTCTTGATTTCCCTTTAACCTACAACATACAGGAATCAGAGTTCTAAGGATCAACCCCTCCCAGCCCCTACATGGAGACCCCCTAGTTTTATTGCTCATTTTCTGTGTTTTCAGCCATCTAGCTGAAGGTGTTTTGCCAAACAAGTTTTTAAATTTTGTTTTTAATTTTTTTTTTACTTAATTCTTAATTTTCCTCTCTGTGGGATTTTTCTCTGGGAAATCAATTTCTGGCCAGGATATTTCAGTGAGCCTTCACTCTTGCACAATATAAATGTAGACATTGGGGCATGGGTTTATCTTCTTTTTTTTTTTCCTTGCTCTCTATGTAACTTTCTCCTGTGCTGCTGAATATTTGATGATTTCTGGTGGAGATAGGTGACTTGTGAACAGAGTGCTGTATTACTCAGTAAAATGAAATTAAATGGGTCTGTGTGGCTTTACAAGTGGTAGTGTTGCTAAGTAATAGCTAAACCTGCCAGGAAAGCCCAGGTGCAGCACGTTTAGAATCTTTTTACTCCAGGGAATCAACCAATCAATCCATCCTACCCCAATAATCAATCATGCCAATGCCACAGTTGCTGTCATACACATCTATCAGTACTGACACCTTTGGTTACATGGCTCTGCAAGTTGTTTTGATCTTTTAAAGTCTTCAATACCTCTAGTTTTCTCTCACTGAAATAGTCATGCCCATGAGACAGAACCATTCTCAAAAGGAAGGGATATCAACATGTAGGATCAATAACAAAACCCCAGAAGCTTTCCTGCCTAGCAAGGCTGCAGACAGTTTTGCAATGGGTGCAGAAATGTCTGCACAAGGAAGCATTAATTCACACTCACAGTTAAAAGTAAGCAGCTGTGGAGGAAAAGTCACCACCAAAGTCAATCAGGCAAAGTCCCCACTGTTAGCAGGTGGGACTTCCTTCCCCTTCACAGGCAACGCTTGGGAGTAAAGCCCTTCACTTGAAACAAGCAGCAGAAAAATCTCTACTTGCTTTCAAAGCCTAGGGGAAGGTTAGCCTGATATTTCTTTCTAACATCTACGTGAAGTTGTTACCAAACCTTCACATCCTCCCAGCCAAGCAGTTTGGCTGAGTGATTTCTGCCTCGCAGTGCAGCAGACATCCACTCACTTTGATTCTAGCTTGTGGTTTCCAAATGCAGGAAGAAGGACACTGTTCCTCTCAGTCACACAGGCTATTGGATCATTTAGCAGCAGCCCACGCTCAGGAAAGCAAAATCCTATGGCAGGCTTCCATGGTGGGAATAAAAGAGTCAGCAGGAAGAAATTTTGACTTCAGTCAGTGCAGTCTTTATTACAGCACGCCTCTGCAGAGCTCCTCTGTATAATTCAAATGCCCTCCCTCCAGCTTCACTCTAAGAGGCAAAGATCATTTTCACTCTAAACTTAAGGACCAGAGTGAACCCAGATACAGTTCCACCCCAACACGGGTGAGATGGTTTGGAAAGTTTCCTATTCGCTGTAGCTGCTCTGTTCTACGTACCCGAGAAAAAACACCACAAATCCTTTTCCCCACTCAGTGCAGCTCCTTAAGGACAAAGCAGAGAGATGGCTGCTGGTCTTTTGAGCCCTGGAGGCCTGTGGAGCCACCACAAGCCCCAGTCGTTTTGGTTTTGGTTTTTTGTTCTCATGCAAATTGCCAACAAGAAGGACCAAAGTAGTTCTTGCAGTGCAAAGTGGCTTGGCACTTGGAACTGCCTCTTGGCTGCTTTGGTGAGTGAGGCAATGGTCTCCAGGTGGATCACCCACATTCACAGAGACAAACGTATTAGAAACATGCACTTTCACCAAAGATGGACAAAACTGCCCTTCCCTCCATCAGGAATAAATTGAGGTAAGTGATAGGTGGTTGCACTCATTTGTGGTTCCTCACGGAGCAAAGAGGAGTGGCAAAAAAAAAAAAAAAAAAGGCAGTGGGAAACACAAACCAGCAATCTTTCTAAACTCATCCTTAAGTATGGAAGTAAACAAAGAGTAGTTGGTTCTGCTCCCCCTGTCCCAGAGACGGAAGTTAAGCAGGCTGGCAAGAACTGGAAACACTTCACCACTTACCAGAATGTCCTGCTAGAAGGAGAAAGCAGTTTTAATGCATACAGATAATACATAAATCTTACTGGTACTCGCAGGATATGGTCCAGCAGCTCTGCCAGGGGAGTCATCAGTTGCTGTCACCAAAGGGAAGGCAGATGACACAGGAGAAACTTCATCACCTGTATGGTGAGGGATGGATCATTACTATTGCATTAACTGAGGTGAGACTCATAACTCACAACCACTTCAGTTATTCTGTACAGGAAGCTTCATTCCTTCATTCAGTGGTCCAAGAGAGGAGAAAGATGCAGACTAGGTTCTTCACATAATTCACCCCCAAGGAGCCATAGTGAAGATATCACCAAGCCAAGCTATCTCAAGAGCAGTGTGTATTAGTCACAACAATTCTATGATTCTATGAATGTCCTGGAAGTGATCTGTTCATGTGCTACAAGCTCCAGTTGCATCCCTATACCACCTGGACAGGGATTCTAGGGATTCCAGAAGCTGTTTGTATTCCCTTCTGCTGAGGTGTATTCTGAGATTTAGTAAAAAAAAAAAAAAATCTAAACTCTGCATCTAAGAGGGGTTGGGAAGAGTGGTCATGGCAAGCAGCTGAAATACCTGCCACACACCCTGGGCAATGCTTCCAACCTGAGTTTCTTAGGAAGAGAATCTTTGGGTTTACCTTTCATGATGATTTTATAATCCCAATGCTTCTGCTCTTCTTTCTTTCCTTTTCTTTTCTTTCCCTTCCTCTTCCTTTTCTCCTCCCCCCATCTCCCTTAATTTTGGTATTTATTAAGGGTAGTGATGCAAGCTACTGGCATCCTTCACTGCTAAGTTATTGGTGATTTGCTAAAAAGCCTGTAGTCAGAGGTCAGGCAGTAAACTTTACTGTACTTGGAGGAGGAATTATATTTGTATCCGCTAGGTTCAACAGGAGTTGGTCTTTCAGACCTCTGAGCACTTCAGCCACACCAGGAACACAAAAGCTGAGATCAAACCTGTGCCACCCTCCTAAGGAAGCCAGGCACGGGCAAGGTGCTGCAATTCACTGATTTGCTACCCTGCAGCAAGCCTGAGAAAGCAGTGTGGCATTTGGATTTGGGAGGGCATCATGAAAACAGAATTTGGCTTTACCACCTAAAGGAAGGAGATATCAATAACATTTAAATTGGAGACTTTTCTCTCTCTGAACGCTCCGTGATGCGTTGCAGCACAAATACCTCCTGCGCTGGTGCAAAGAGAAATCACCTCTGCTGTAAGCTCCTCTTTCTTATTCTTATTTAATATCAACCTGACTAACCTCTGTGTTGACTGCTAGATATGTTGTTGAGCCCTCAGTGAAACAAACAATAAGAACAAGTGCAAATTCTTAGAACCATCTCTTCTCAAATCCCTGGGAAGGTTTCTCTGGGAAACTGTGCTGATCAGTGGCTGCTTTCTATTCCCCTACAATCCAAAGTGTCCTTAGACATTCTGAATGCTGCTGCTTTCTTTCAAAGACACACACTCTCCTTTTTCCTCTCTAGGATACCAGTTAGAGATGGTGCTTCTCATTCTCTCACAATATCTGGAGTATTGTGTCCAGTTCTGGAGCCCTCAGTTCAAGAAGGACTTCAGGGAACTGCTTGAAAGAGTCCAGCACAGAGCCACAAAGATGATAATAGGAGTGGAAGATCTTCCTTATGGGGGGAGACTGAGTGAGCTGAGGGCTCTGTAGCTTGGAGAGAAGGAGCCTGAGAGGTGACCTCATTGCTGTTGATATAGATATAAAGGGTGAGTGCCCAGAGGCACTGCTGGGTGATGCCCAATGACAGTACAAGGGGCAATGGGTGGGAGCTGAGGCATAGGAAGTTCCATGGAAACAGGAGGAAAAACTTTTTCCCTGTGAGAGTGAGAGAACCCTGGAACAGGCTGCCCAGGGGGGTTGTAGAGTCTCCCTCCCTGGAGATATTCAAGCCCTGCCTGGCTGTGTTCCTGTGTGATCTGCTCTAGGTACTCCTACTATGGCAGGGGGGTTGGACTGGATGACCTTTGGAGGTCCCTTCCAGCCCTTGGCATTCTGTGATTCTGTGATCCTGTACCTTCACTCAGTTATTCCAGAGGTGGCAGTGTAAACCCAGGGCACTTACCAAAATATCTGATAGGAATGTCCTTTTCACCCCCGCCTGAAGAATGGTCTGGCAGCTGTGAGGCTGGAGTCACGCTTCCATAATATGATGGGCTGGATCTCCGGATGGAAGCATCCATGGGCGTTGTGTCATGTGTCAATCCACTACCTACATTGTCCTCATCCCCACCTGAGGTCAAGGATTCTCCGCCGTGGCGGGTGCCGTCGGCGTTGTAACGGGAGCCGTCTGCATTGTCGATGACTGTTGGGAGGAGAGAAGGAAAGAGCTGATGGATATCAGGGAGCTACAGAGCTGTGTTTAAGTCACACTAAGCAACTTCAGTCAGACAAAGGAAGCGATAGTTGTGAATGAACACCAGGTCATACCTTTGTGCCATCCTCCCTGACCTATCCAGCTCATACATCGCCATGCAGGCATTATCCATACCAGTGTAGGTATGTGTCAAATACATAGGGCCTGCTCTGCATCAAGTATTTTGGGATCTTGGTCAGACAGCTTAACTTAAGCGTGAACATAAAATCCTGACCTCTGTAAAGTCAATCAGAACTTCAGAACTTGGGACAAATAATTTGGTTGCAGTTTGAAGGGGGAACTCCAGCCTAGATCCTGACTGCAAAGAATGAAAGTAAAATAAATGAGCATTGGAAGCAAAAGAAAAATGATGACAAGGTCTATAGAATTCGTTGGATTGCTAGTGGGGATATAGAGCAGAGGCAGAAACAGTTCTTGCTCTCTCTTCTCCTGTTGTATCTGCTTGCAACTTCTCTCTCTCCCATGGCCTTTCCAGGGTATCTCTGTTTTGACTACTGTGTGAGGTAACAGAAAAGGAGGGAGTGAGTGGGGAAAGAGGTGACAGGTCCCCTGGATCCATCCAGGTGGGTCTGAGGAGTTTCTGTGTTGTTTATAAATTGTAAATGTATCTATACAATGTACATATGTTGTATATTTTGTACATATTCATTGCATTTCATATTTCTAGATTGTAGTTTGCTCGTAAATAGAGATTCATTTGCTTCCAAAGCCTTCTGAGCTGGTTTGGCAATTTTAATTTTGGGGGAGGTAGTTCTCCAAATTAGCTGGGGGTTAATTTCAAGCCCCTCACAAATTCATTATGAGAATTTTCTCCCACTTCCAGCTGCTTTTCTATGCAGCAGCCCAAACGAGGTGCAGAAATGTTAAGATGTAGAAAGGTTTTAAGCAAAGCCCTACATGTTAAAGAAGGAATTAGTAGCCCTGAACTGCTAAAAATTGTCAAACACCTACCAAAAAAAAAAAAAAAAATTTGGTAGCACCTTGAGAAAAGCCAGGATCCAGCAGACTTATGACAAATGACTAATGGCTTTAATTGCTGTGCAGCACCTCTTGACTTCTGTTTGATTTTTCATACTAGCAGTTGTTGATGTAAAAAAAAAAAAAAAAAAAGATAACCAGGTCCTAAAGCAAGTGGCAAGTTTTTCTGTTCAATACAGTACCTATTTCATCCTGATCAGAGAGGAAAGAAGCATCCAGGCTTTCAACAGGCTCACATGTCTGGTTCCTTGTTTCTGGAAAAGAAGGAAAACAGAAAACACTCGTTTGAGGAAATTGAGCAAAACATCACACGTTGGTTGCACACAATCCCAAACCATCAGCTTCAGATGTGGACAATCCTAACACAGCCTAGGCTAGAAGGTGGACCTCAGAGCTCATCTACTCCAACCTCCCTTCCATAGGCAGGGACGCCTCTCCACTAAACTTGGCTTACAGGGACAAGGGGCAATGCCTTTAAGCTTGAGGAGGGCAGATTGAGACTGGAGATGGGGAAGAAATTCTTTCCAGTGAGGGTGGGGAGACACTGGAACAGGTTGCCCAGGGAGATTGTGGATGGCCTGTGGTGGGTTGAAACCTTCTCCCCATGTTAACAATACCAGACCAGCCCAACGTGGAAGCAAATGGGACTGTATTTTACAAGCAAAAACTATAATCTACAATGGAATACAATGAATATGTACAAATATACACTATTTATTGACAAATATATACAATTAATAGAAACAGCACAAAACCCCCTGGCCCTGTGTGATGGCTTTAAGACTGTCTTTTTCATTTTTCTTCACAAAGTTCAAGCAGAGAAAGTTAAAGAATGTAAATAATCACTATTGGGTGTAAGAAAGCAAAATGATGATTGTTCTAAACACTTCCATTGGAGAGAGAGAAATGTTTAAGAACCTCTACTCTAAACAAGGCTGGGGAGTTGGGCAGTCTCAGCTTGCTTGCTGGGCTTCTGTCTGCTGCTGCTTCTTTTCTGGCTGAAGATAACATCCTGGCCTTGACAAGCTAAGCCTAACAGCCTCTTTGCTGCTTGACTCTCTGCCTTCTGCCAGGGAGGCCTGGGGAGATTCCTTCTGGCTGAGGGGGGAAGCCCCCTGGGAGAAGCAAAGAGGGCTTGGTTGTGCTTTTTCTGTTGATTGTACCTATTTGTAAATGTTGTGAATAGTGTGTATTTGTACATATTTGTTGCATTTCATAATAGATTGTAGGTTTGCCTGTAAATACAGCTTTCATTTGCTTCCAGACTGAGCTAGCCTGGTTGTTGTCAGTGTGGGATGAGGATTTCAGCTCTCACATTGTTACACCCTGCTCTGAAAGGAGCCCAGGAGACCTCCCTGGAGGTGTCCAAGGCCAGGCTGGATGAGGTTTGAGCAACCTGGGCTGGTGTGAAGCGTCCCTGCCCATGGCAGGGGGTGGGAACAGGATGATCTTGAAGGTCCCTTCCTCCCAAACCATTCCCTGAGGCCCCAGCCCCCACAGCACAGACGTACCTGTCCCGTTGTAGCAGTAGGCGTCGTAGCGCCCCGTGGCGTTGGCGGGCAGCTTGTAAACGCCGACGTAATTTGCTGCACACAGGTGATAGGGCTTGATCCGTGGGAGAACAATGTGCCCCACCACAAAACCATACCTGCCAGGAGCAGAGGGAAACACACCCTGTTACCTACCACAGCAGTGCAACATCTCCCTGTGAGGACAGGCTGAGGGAGCTTGGGGCTCTGGAGCTTGGAGCAGAGGAGCCTGAGGGCTGCCCTCATTGCTGGGGATGAAGATGTGCAGGGCAGTGAGGGGAGGACAGAGCCAGGCTCTGCTCAGGGATGTCCAAGGACAGCACAAGGGGCACTGGGGGCAAGCTGGAGCAGAGGAGGTGCCACAGGAACAGAAGGGAAAACTTTGTGACTGTGAGGGTGCTGAAGCCCTTGAGCAGGCTGCCCAGAGAGGTTGTGGAGTCTCCTTCTCTGGGGATTCTCCAACCCCACCTGGATGTGTTCCTGTGTGACCAGCCCTGGGTGCTCCTGCTCTGGCAGGGGAGTTGGACTGGATGATCTCTGGAGGTGTCTTCCAGCCCCTAACATTCTGTGAGTCTGTGGTTTATTCAATTCTCACGGGTTTGCAAGCCAGTAGGAATGAACATTCATGCATTAGGCACTCAAAAAGGAAAACACCACTGACTAAACTGGAACAGAATCATTCACAGGAAATAGTTGTAAGCAGCTCTGCTGCCAGGAGTGTTTCTTACAGTACTGGAATCGAAGGCTTACCATTTTGGAGAAACGTCCACTGAACTTTTCTACTCCAGTCAGTGAGAAGGTAAATCCTGTTTCTACATATTTGCCCTTTATTTTAGATTGCAATAAAGTTGAAAATCTACTGACATTTACTTCAGTTCTATAATGGTTTACCCGCATAAAATCATTTTGAGTTGGAAGAGACCTTATCAAACTCAGCTGTTAACCCAGCACTGGCAGGTAATCACTGAACCATACCCTTCAGCACCACATCTCCACGGCTTTTAAACCCCTTCAGGGATGGGGACTCCTCCACTGCCCTGGGCAGCCTCTTCCAGTCTTTGAGAACCCTTTCAGTGAGGAAGTTTCTTCCAATGTCCAATCTAAGCCTTCCCTGCTGCAACATGAGGCCATTTCCTCTTGTCCTATCACTTGTTCCTTGGGAGAAGAGACCCAACCTCCTTTCAGGGAGCCGCAGGGAGCATGAGATGTAGAGAGAACAAATCTGTGTTATCTGATCTTCTAAAAGGACAGGTTGAACTTCAAAGTCACAGCTGTTAAGTTCCATCTCCTCTCTGCAGCTGGATGTTTAGAATGATTCTCACAATAACTGCATTCTTTGCTTGGTAAAACAAGACCAGATGATACTCCAGTCTGATGGATTTACAAACCACAGAAACCTCCCAGCTTGGGTACTGTTTGGGCAAAAATATTTGCTCTTGATGACATTTTGGTGTGTCAAAGGATCTGCTGTCACCCCTCTGGGGTGATTCAGCTAATTACTATCCTTATGTGTTTTGCTGTATTAGTGCTCACTTGATTTTCTTTTACCCAGCTTCCAGTCTCTTGCTGTAGTGAGGTTTGTTGTTTTTTTTCTTTTTGCTAAAGTGGAATCTGTGTTATCCACATTTGTTGCCCTGTGCATCATAAATTACAGAGGGTAATTAAGTCACTTGACAATGTGGTTTGGTTATTTTTTTTTTTCCATCATTTTTATGGCTGTTTCTGAAACTTCTCCACTCTCAGATTATAAGATTTGCACAGAAGGCAAATCACATCCTGGGCTGAATCAAAAAGAGTGTGGCCACCTCAAATACTGCCTCCAGTTGAAAGACACAGCATAAGAAAGACACAGAGCTGTTGGAGTGAATCCAGAAGAAGCCACAAAGATGATCCAAGGGCTGGAGCATCTCTGCTATGAGGACAGGCTGGGGGAGCTGGGGGTGTTCAGCCTGGAGAGGATAAGGCTCCAGGGGAACTTTAGAGATGCCTTCCAGTGCCTGAAGGGATCCTACAGGAAGGCTGCAGAGGGACTTTCCTCAGGGTGTCTAGAGACAGGACAAGGGGAATGGTTTGAAGCTGAGGGAGAGCAGGGTTAGACTGGAGCTGAGGAGGAAATTCTTCAGGATGAGGGTGGTGACACTCTGGAACAAGCTGCCCAGGGAAGCTGTGGCTGCCTCCTCCCTGAGGGTGTTCAAGGTCAGGTTGGATGAGGCCTTGAGCATCTAAGTCTAGTTGAAAGGTGTCCCTGCCCATGGCAGGAGGTCGGAATGGATGATCTCTGAGGTCCCTTCCAGCCTGAACCATTCTGGGATCCTGTGAAGAGCACAGTAATACTGTGGACTTTTTTTTTCCACTGGGATATCAAGAGCTCATCCCTCTCTGCACCACTTCATGCTTTCTGCTGTTTCTGGAGGACACACAGAGTTCCCTCTATGGATATACAACCTTCAGTCTTTGACCTTACATCAGCTCATCAAAATCATCAATAATTTTCACACACTTATCTTACCAATGAGTGATACAGCAGGACCTGAACAGAGGGCACTGTCAGCAAGTTTGCTGATGACACCAAACTGGGAGCAGTGGCTGACACACCAGGGGGTTGTGCTGCCATTCAGCCAGACTTAGGCTGGACAGCTGGGCAGGGAGAAATTGAATGAAATTCAACAAGGGCAAGGGGAGAGTCTTGCACCTGGGAAAGAAAAACTCCATGGACCAGGATAGGTTGGGATCTGACCTATTGGAGAGCAGTAAAGGGGAAAAAGACCTGGGGGTCCTAGTGGATGGAATGATGACCATGAGCCAGTAATGTGCTGTTGTGGTCAAGGAGGCCAATGCCATTCTGGGTGGGTTAGAAGGGGTGTCATCAGTACGTCTATTCTCCTGCCCCTATGCTATGCCCTGGTGAGGCCACATCTGGAATATCTTGTTCAGTTCTGGACCCTTCAGTTCAAGAAGGAGCTCAAGGAACTGCTTGAAAGAGTCCATCAGAGAGCCACAAAAAATGATTAGGGGAGTGGAATATCTTCCTCATGAGGAGAGCCTGAGGGAGCTGAGGGCTCTGTAGCTTGGAGAGGAGGAGCCTGAGAGGTGACCTCAGTCATGTTGATAAAGATGTGCAGGATGAGTGCCCAGAGGCTGGAGCCAGGTTCTGCTGGGTGGTGCTCAATGCCAGCACAAGGGGCAGTGGTGGGAGTTGAGGCATAGGAAGTTCCATGGAAACAGGAGGAAAAGTTTTTCTCTGTGAGGGTGACTGAAGACTGGAACAGGCTGCCCAGGGGGGTTGTGGAATCTCCTTCTCTGGAGTTATTCAAAACCCACCTGGATGTGTTCCTGTGTGACCTGCTCTAGGTGCTCCTGCTCTGGCAAGGGGGTTGGACTGGATGAGCTTTTGAGGTCCCTTCCAACCCCTAACATTCTGTGATCTCCATCAGGAGTTTATTACACTGTCAATCTTTTGCTGTCTTTATATTTTCTCTGTAAGAGGCTATGTTTTTTGAAAGATAATTGGTAGAAAGCATATGCAGTCAAGGTCTTATTTGGTACTGGAACCATGCACACAGAGGAAGATGTTTTGTTCCTCACAGAGTGTAACCTACGGACTGACGTGGCCATCTAATTAACAGCCACATGAAGTCTGCTGTAATTATCACTCCCTGTCGTGATATGTTCTTTCCCTCCCCCTGCCCCCCATAATTTCTTTACCTGCAAGTTTCAAATCCAAGCTCATTTGCTTTCTCCACCTGCTGTAGTGTTGCCAAGGTGCTATTGAGAGCTCTGCAGAGCTTGATGGCTTCGGATCGTGTGAGGCTGTAGCGGCCGTTCTTCTCCACGTGAAAAACTCCTCCGTATCTGCAAGTGATGTTGAATTCTGTTCCCAAAGGAGAGGAAAAGAAATTGGTTACTGATTGCTGGGCTGCCTGCTTCACCAAAGACCTGGAAATGATTTACTGACAAGGGGCAATGGATATCAACTCCAGCACAGGAGGTTCCAGCTCAGCACGAGGGTCCCGGAGCACTGGAACAGGCTGCCCAGAAAGGTTGTGGTGTCTCCTTCTCTGGAGGCTTTCAAGACCCATCTGGATGCATTCCTGTGTGACCTGTGCTGGATTCTCTGGTCCTGCTCTGGCAGGGGGGCTGGACTCAGTGATCTCCAGAGGTCCCTTCCAACCTCTAACATCCTGTGAGCCCGTGAGGTGTGGTGCTTTCAGTGCACAAACAGCAGCTACCCAATCATGGGGGAAGAACATCAGCACTTTCAGTCACCTCCTTCACACCTCCCTTCTTTGGACTGAGACACAAGCCAACCCTTCTGCCTTTCCAAAACCAGCAACACAGCAGGGTTTGGTGTGCTGTTGAGCTGACAATAAAATGCAGAAGATACAAATGCATTGTGAAGTTGGCTTGGAGGCCACCTGTGACTGCAAAACCACCAGAATGTTGAAATGTATTTTGAAAACAAAAATATTTCACTCATAACCAGCCCTGTTCTCCAGATCCTTCACCCTTCTCTGGACACACTCCAGCACCTCAGTGTCCTTCTTGGATTGAAGAACCCAAAACTGAACCCAGTATTTGAGGTGTGGCCTCACCAGTGGCCAGTACAGGGACACACTCACTTCCCTGGTCCTGCTGGCAACACCATTCCTGATCCAGACCAGGATGCTGGTGGCCTGCTTAGCCACCTGGGCACACTGCCAGCTCATGCTCAGCTGGCTGTCTACCAGCACCCCCAGGTCTTTTTCCACCAGACAGTTTCCAGCCTGGAGTGTTTGTGTGGTTCTTGTGCCCCGAGCGCGGGACCCAGCACTTGGCCTTGTTAAAGCTCAGCTGCACTGCAGGCACATGCAGGAGGACCAAGGCTCCCAGGGAGCCTCATGTCAGCTGGGTGTCCAGGGCAAAAACGTGGCAACCCAAATCTCAAAACTGGTTTTGAGGCCATCCCATCAGTGGGCACTTTGCCCTAGAGGCTGAGACAGCAGGCTTTGTGTTCGATTTGATGGTATCTGCTACACCCACTATTAAAATTGTTGGTAGTGCAGACTCTGGTCGTGAAGCAGGGAGTGTGGAAGAAGGGCTCCAGCGGTGCCAAAAACTCACACAAGGCTTCACAGCCGAAGCAGCCTGTGGGAACCCAGCAACCTCTCTGTGATTGCAGCGATTAGCACCTCCTTGAAATGGCAAAACAGAGGTGCAGAGCCTGCTGCCCAGAGCTGCGGGGAAGCCAGAGGGTTTGCTTTCTGGTCTCAGGTTTTAATGTCCACCCAAGGGAGACTCTTAAACCGAATAATAAAAATATTTCTAAGTCACATCGATACAATAATGCTCAAGAGTAAAAGATGGGGTTTAAATTAACGCTTTGATTTATTGTCACCTTCCAGTATCTGAAGGGGGCTTACAAGAAAGCTGGGGAGGGACTTTTTAGGGTGTCAGGGAGTGGTAGGACTTGGGGGGTGGGGGTGGGGGGGGTGGGATGCAGAAAAACCTAGAAATGGGTAGATGCTGATTGGATGTGAGGAAGAATTTCCTCCCTATGAGGGTGGTGAGACACTGGAACAGGTTGCCCAGGGAGGTGGTGGAAGCCTCATTCCTGGAGGTTTTTGCAGCCAGGCTGGATGTGTCTCTGGGCACCCTGATCTAGTGTGAGGTGTCCCTGGCCATGGCAGGGAGGTTGGAACTGGCTGATCCTTGAGGTCCCTTCCAACCCTAACAATTCTATGATTATTTTTTTCCCCTCCACAGTGATGCTTATAGACTAATTTTGAGTTAAGAAAGAAACACAATTGCCACATCCAAGTCTAAATACATGTTCCACCTTTTCCCATAACACAGGAAGGTCAAATCCATTAAGCTTATGTCAGTGTTACTTAGCTGGCTCTGGCACAGTGATGCAAAAGATGGATTTTTGTACTTTGGCTCAAGAGATGAGGCAATGCAAAACTCACACTGTGGCGTCAAACTATTACAGATCCCTTCCACTCTTTTGAAGTTTCAAAGGAGCTGACTCAAAGTGGACTTAGTAGAAGTGCAAGCAGCACCCAAACCTTCCCTTCTGCCACTGAAGTGTTTAACAGCAGCTCACAAATGAGGCAAAAAGCACCAGAGGTCATCATCATTAATCTCACCCAGATCATGAGACTTGGGTGACTCAGCGCAAAGCCACGGAATGCCCCTGAGCCCGGGGGTTATGAGCACAGAGATTAACTTTCACACAAGTCACCTCTCCCTGCCTTTCCTGAGATTTCTGGTGCCCTGTCTCCAGCAGCTGCATGCAGGCCCTTCTCCACCATTCATGTATCTAACCCAGGATCAATGAGTACACTTTGCAGTCAAAACCACTAACTTCAGGCTCTGCAGACAATTTGCTAGCTAGAGCCTCTTGGAGGTGCAATGGAATTGGCTGAGACAGTCTAAAGAGCATTGTTCTTGCATGAAAGTGTGAGTTACACCCTGATTATTAATGCTAGGGGCTTGTTAGAAGTTGTCACAGTGGGAAGCCAGGTGCAAGCTCTATTTCCACCCTTACACATAATGAGTAACACTGATTCATGCAAACTCTTCCCATTGGAGTCGATTTTGAATGGAAAATTTGCAAAAGGAGGGAGGAAAAAAAGAAAAAAGAACCAAAACAAAACACCCCAAACCCAAACCAAAAACCTCTGCCCCCTTTAAAGCAAAACTTGTAGCAGAATAGTTAGATTCAAGTCTGTTAACAGAACTTCTTGGTAAAACCACCGTCTGCAGTTCATGGCAACCAGGAAACGGTGGCGTGCTGCACTCGTGGGGATTTTCCTTTTCAGTTTGTGGGTTCAAGATGTTGGTAGGCCACCAAGATGTGATAAATCTGGTCTGGAAACGAGGACAGGGGGGGGGGGGGAAGAGGGGGATTGATGGTGCAGATAGCTTTCATTCGCTGTTTGCTTTAGTGAAGCATAGTTTTGCCTCCTCCTGTAAGAACTTGGTTCTAGGTTTATTGAGCAGATTTCAAGATCTAGGCAGATAAGCCAAAGTTTCCTTATCATCAGAGGTTATTCAGTCTCCTGGTGACAGTTCCAAACAGGAACCACCATTAGCTTAGCACTGATAGCTTCATTTGGGAGATTAGCACCTGCTTTAATGCACGCTGTTAATAGGGTAGTGACAAGTGGTGCCTTGGGAACAAATTAACACCTGTCTCACAGTGTCACAGTGTATCAGAGGTTGGAAGGGACCTCCAGAGATCATCAGGTCCAAACCCCCTGCCAGAGCAGGATCACTTAGGGTAGTCTGCACAGGAATGCATTCAGGTGGGTTTGGAAAGTCTCCAGAGAAGGAAACGCCACAACCCCCCGGGCAGCCTGTTCCAATGTTCTCTCAACCCTCACAGTGAAAAATTTTTTCCTCCTATTTCCATGGAACTTCCTATGTCTCATCTTCCACCCAGTGCCCTTTGTGCTGTCATTGGGCATCACCCTGCAGAGCCTGGCTCCATCCTCTGGGCACTCACCCTGCACATCTTTATCAACAGCAATGAGGTCACCCTTCAGTATCCTCTTCTCCAAGCTACAAAGCCCTCAACCTCTCCTCATAAGGGAGATGTTCCACTCCCTGGATTAACCTCCAGAACCATGGCTGCTCTCCAGGCAGATCTAAAAACTGGGCCATGCCAACCCTAACATCTGTAGGGCCAGAGAGTTCAGCAGTCAGCTCTCAGGTCAGACAGTCGGTGTTTACTTTTCGAATGTTTCTCAGGAAAACTAATTTATGGCTCATTAAGAAAATATGTTTTACTCCAGAAGAGAGGAAATACCCTCTGAGTGCACAATTTCCTATGGGATTGGACTCCTGAAGCATTTCAGGACCCAAGACATTGTGTCAACAGATGTGCTATGACAGTCCCATTCCCCTCATCTTGGCACTACAACACCACCACTCAGGGATTACCTCGCGGACCACAATGCAGAGAGCTCTGAGCGGCATCACTGTTTGCTGAGGACTCCACCACCCCTGCAGCAGCCCTTAGTCCATTCATTAAAACCATTACCAGCCCAGAGAGCAGTAAGGGAATAGAGAGGCTTCTGCCTCTGTGTCAGAAGCTGGACTGCAGCCCAGGGCAGCAGTGATGAAAACCACTGGCTAGCTGCTTGCAAGCTTATGCAAAATGATTCACTGAAGCCCAGCTGCAGTCACTCGCAGACACGTGTCGACAGCACTGCCACACACCTGTACCTCAGTCCCTCAGGGCTTGGTGGGGAAAGGAGAAGAGTGCTGGGGAAACTGGACTCTCAACTGGTGTGAGAGGCTGGTGAGGAGAGGCTGAGAGCCCTGGGGTTGTTCAGTCTGGAGAGGAGAAGACTGAGAGGGGATCTGATCAATGTCTATCAATAGCTGAGGGCTGGGGGTCAAGAGGGAAGGGACAGGGACAGGCTCTGCTCAGTTGTGCCCTGGGATAGGACAAGGGGCAATGGATAGAAACTCCAGCACAGGAGGTTCCACCTCAGCATGAGGAGGAACTTCTTCACTGTGAGCACTGGAACAGGCTCCCCAGAGACATTGTGGAGTCTCCTTCTCTGGGGACTTTCCAGCCCTGTCTGGATGTGTTCCTGTGTGACCTGTGCTAAATTCTATGGTCCTGCTCTGGCAGGGGGGGTGGACTCAGTGATCTTCAGAGGTCCTTTCCAATCCCTAACATCCTGTGATTCTGTGATTCCACACTAATCAAAGCTGAGAAGTTCAGTTCCACAGGACCCATCTGAGCTAAGCAAGCATGTACCTGTGAAGGTGAAGTCCTTTACCAACAGACCAAAAATGAGCAACATCTACAAGCGTTTAGTGGGTCTGGGTGATGTTTTCCTGTTCTCCCAGTCACAGAATCACAGAGTTATTGAGGCTGGAAAAGACCTCTGAGATCATCCAGTCCAGCCTATGACCTAACACCACCACATCAGCTAACCCATGCCACCAAGTGCCACATCCATCCTTTTCTTAGAGACCTCCAGTGATGGTGACTCCACCACCTCCCTGGGCAGTCCATCCCAGTGCCCAATCAGCCTCTCTGTGAGGAAGTGCTTCGTCATATCCAACTTAAACTTCCCCTGGTGCAGCTTCATCCCATGACATCCTTGCTCTGCTAGCCACCATTCTCCACAGAAAGTAGAGAACCAAGCCTGGAAACAAGCCCCTTAGACCATAAGAGAGCCTTCTCCAAACAGTGATAGTAAAAGTAAGTCTTTCCAGATTGTTGGGAACCATCACATGAAATACTTTCCTTGGGGTGTTGCCAAGCTGTGAAACCTGAAATGATTTGTAGAAAATACACTTCTAGATTTAGCAAGGGGAGAGGAGGGGGGGGGGAGGGGGGGGAATTGTGGATAAACCACTCATAGAATCACTAAGGCAGGCAAAGCCCTCTAATATCAAGTCCAGCCTTAACCCAGCTACCATGACCACTAAAACCATGTCCTGAAGCTCCACATCTACAGCTTCTTGAACATCTCCAGGGCTGGTGACTCCACCACCTTCCTGGGCAGCCTGTTCCAACCCCTCACCACTCTCTCAGAAAAGAAGTTTTTCCTAATGTCCAACCTAACCCTCCCCTGGCACAACTTCAACCCATTCAAGCCTATCTCTGCTTACCTGGGAGAAGAGACCAACTCCAGCCTCACTCCAACCTCCTTTCAGGGAGCTGTAGAGAGCAATGAGGTCTCTCCTCAGCCTTCTCTTCTCCAGACTGAACAATCTCAGCTCCAACCTTCAACCCAGCACCACCATGGCCATCAAACCAGGTCCCCAGGTGCCATGTCAACACAGTTTTTGAACATCTCTAGGCACAGTGACTCCACCACCTCCTTGGGCAGCCTGTTCCAATGCCTGACCACTCTTGCAGCAAAGAAATGTTAAATCCATGGTCATATGGGTATTGTGTGAAATAAAACCAAAGAAGGGGTTTTCACTTTTCAGTTTGAAACTGCCTGTAATTCTGAAGCTTAATTAATTAGTTAGCACAAAAATAAAATAAACCAAGAAAGCTACGTTTGAAGGTTGACATGGTTGCAATTCAAGGAGATGGTTTAAATCAGCCAGGCCAATTTTTACAAGCCTTCCTATTTTCACTGACATGTGACATAGGGAATTGTTCCAAGTCTTGGAAATGTTCATGGGAGAGAAAAAAAAAAACAAAACCCAAACAAACCATAGATGTATCCCTATTAGCTTGCTGATAATTCAAGGGAAGAGAAATTTTCTGCACACCTGGCCTTTTAAAGACAGTAAAGTTCAGGAAGACAAAAGAAATTTCCCTGACTGTTGCAAAGAATGCCTGCTATAAATAGAGACAACATATTCTTGGGAGCTGGGTGTGGTAACAAGAAAGTGAAGATGCCTCTCCCCAGATCTAAAGGCACAGACCTCTGTGTGAAGTTGTGCCAACGTTCTACCCAGTTCTATTTGGGTACCTAGCAATTTGGTCTGAAAAGGTAAGCAAGAGAGCAGCTTCCTCACTCCCCTGCATGCTGTTCACTACGTAAAAGGTCCTGACATAGCCATGCTAACCCTGTGCTCCAAGTGGGCTCTGAAGTAGCTGGGGATACAGACAGGAGCCAGAGAGGGCTACAGTGCAGCAGGAGGATCTCCTTTCTCCACCAGCCCTTCATAGGGACTCCACGTCTGTGTTACTTCAGCAAGCACATGCTGGGAACTGTGGCAGTTTTAGGCTATGCCATTAAATTTTTTTTCACAGATCTTGAAGAGAAAGTAGTAAAATAAATCACCATTGGGTGTAAAAAGGAAAATAATGCTAAACAATCCCATTGGAAGAGATAAAGGACTTAAACTGGTGTGCAAAACAGTATTTAGTCTCTTCTTGCTTTCCTTGGGCTGGGAGATACTAACTGGCTTCTCCTTGACCTTGGCTGCATTGTTTTGGCTAAGTCTAGCAAAATATCCCTCTTTGCTCCTTTCTCTTGTCCCTTTTGTGTACAAGAGGGTAAGGGGGTGGGGGTCAGGGAGGGAGAAGCTATTAGCTTCCCCTGGTCTCTGGCCAGGAGAGTCCTTGTGCTGTTTGTTAATTGTAAATCCCTGTCAATATTGTAAATCCTGTATATCTTGTACATATTCATTGCATTCCATTGTAGATTGCAGTTTTGCTTGTAAATACAACTTCCATTTGCTTCCAGCTGAGCTGGTCTGGCAAATTTAATGTTGAGGAGGGGAAATTTTCAACCCACCACAAGAACGAACCTCCAGCTGCTGCCTTCCTTCTAAACTCTTCTTTACAAAACCTGCCTCCTGGCCACCAGAAACGTTGTCTCTGGATGTGTTTACTGGTGTGCCAAAATCTTCAGCCTCTCATTAATCTGACAGGCTTCCTCGGCTACTGATTTCCAAAGGAGTGGGGAGCGGGGGCGGCGCTGCTGGTGAATCAGGCGCTCGCAGAGCCGCTCAGCATGCAAGCAAGCACAAGACAGACATTTCACTCCTCATCAGGAAGACAAAAAGTCTGCTGATGCATCTTCCAAGCATACTTTATCTGCATGGCAACTGTTGCTCCGGTAAACATCCTGAGTCAGTTCCACACGGCGTCATCACTTACAGTAAACTTCCTTGCTGCTGACTGTAATCCCAACGCTTTCTGTCGTGAGTTTCACCCAACTGCGAGCTGGAAGTTTTCAGATTCCACTAGAACATGGCAGAGCTATGCAGCACCTCAGTGGAAAAAAACTGCAGGCAGTGAAATCATAGTCCTGGAATTAGGCAGTTATCAGATATGCCCCTCTGGAGGTGATGAAAACAGTCAGCACTGTGTCTAGTGTGAGGTTTCCCTGCCCATGGCAGGGGGGTTGGAACTAGATGATCCTTGTGGTCCCTTCCAACCCTGACTGATTCTATGATTCTATGACTGTCAGTTCTAGGAAAGCTTCAGGCTGTGCATGGAGCAGTCTGACCCCAGAGGCTGAGTAACAGGGGGCTGGGAAGTAAATCTGTTCCACACAGCCCAGGTGAAGAAACGTACATGAAACAAAGCTGGTGAACAATAAGAATTGGACTCTGATTTTCATTGTTTGACTGAAATCAAACCATTTGGTCATCTGGGCTAAAGCCAGTGAATCACAGTCTTGTTCAGCAGACAGATCTGCAGCCTGGAGCTCAAAGGGCCTTCTGCCAGTTCCCTGCCATCATTTACCTCTTGATGTAACCTAAATTCATCTCTCTACCTCAGTTTGCAACTAGCCTCCTTAATAAAGCAATTTGAGATTTACTGATAGGGATGCTGCAAGAGCACAGACCTATGACACTGTTCTTGCTTTGTGTTCTTACAGCTTTTACACACAGCCTCCATCCAAGCCTTGACAAGTCACAGGAAGTCTGATTTAAGCACTGTGGTTATGTAGATAAGAAACTGATACCAAATCAAAACTATGATTAACAAATCCTATTAAAATTTATTTGCAGTATGCTACTCGATACCACGTGTGATTTGAAACTATTTTTCACATGCTACTGATTTTTTTTCCCCCCTAAGGTTTGGTAAAGAAATTCTAAACTAAAACAAGTTGTTTTGTTTTGTTTTGTTGTTTTGTTTTGTTTTGTTTTTTTAATATTTCCTCTGCTCCTGTGAGTTATACAGGGAAACATCCAAACCTTTACTCTGCTCTTGTGAGACCCTACCTCAAATACTGCATCCAGTTCTGCATAAGAGGAACATAGATCTGTTTGAACAAGTCCAGAGGAAGGCTACAAAGATGATCAGGGGGCTGGAGCAGCTCTGCTAGGAGGACAGGTTGAGGGAGCTGGGGGTGTTCAGCCTGGAGAACAGAAGGCTCCAGGTAGATCTAAGAGCAGCCTGCCAGGACCTGAAGGGATCCTACATGAAGGACAAGGGGAAATGGATTTAAATTGAAGGAGGATAGGTCTAGATTGGATCTTAGGAAGAAATTCTTCACTATGAGGGTGGCAAGACTCTGGAATGGATTGTCCAGAGAGGCTGTGGATGCTCCCTCCCTGGAGATGGTCAAGGCCAGGTTGATGGGCACTTGAGTAACCTGGTCTAGTTGAGAGGTATCCCTGCCCATGACAGAGAGGTTGGATTAAATGATCTCTAAGGTCTCTCCCAGCCTAAGCCATTCTCTAATAATATGTATCCTTACCACTTTAAACTTGTTTGTATGATAAGTTCATGATGGAAAAGTAAGCAATAATCAAAACTGGGGAAAGAGAAAGGCCTTAAATAAGAAGTAGAACACCCTACTGACTTTAAGAAAACCATTTCACAACAACAGAGAAAAGAACCCCAAGGATCTTTTTAACAACCTTGCAAAGCCTGTTGAAAGCCAAGAAAACAGTGGTCTGGCAGACATCCTGAACAGAGGGTCTCAAGCAACCCGGTCTAATGAGAACGAGAGGACACAGTCTCAAGCTGCACCAGGGGAGGTTTGGGCTGGATGTTAGGAAGAAATTCTTCCCAGACAGAGAGATTGGCCATTGGAATGGGCTGCCCAGGGAGGTGATGGAGTCACTGTCTCTGGAAGTGTTTAAAAACAGCCTGGATGAGGCACTCAGTGCCATGGTTTAGTTGATTAGATGGTGTTGGATGATTGACTTGATGATCTTGAAGGTCTTTTCCAACCTGGTTAATTCTGTGATTCTGTGTAATGGAAGGTGCCCCAGTCCCTGGCAGGGGAGTTGGAACTAGATGGCCCTTAAGGTCCCTTCAAACCCACCCCATTCTATGAATCTAGGAGTTGTGAACCCAGTGATTTTGCTGTGCTGCTCCTCAATTCCAGTGACCTGTTAACCTCAATGAGATGTGGCTGGATTTTGAGAAAACATCCAGAACTAAATCAAAGTTTGAGAGGCAACTGATACAGTGACAGACCTCAGCTCAGGTACTGTGAGTTTCATGCCATTGGAAAACATCACGAAGTGAGATTCCCTCTGAGCAAGAGTCAGTTTAAGCCATCTTAATAAAGAGAAAATCCTAGGCAGGTGGCAACAGGTTATTAATAAAGCACCACAAGATTAGTTTCTTTTTTCCCCCAAGGAAATTGCTTACATTTAGTTGAGTTGTATGTCAAGTAAAAGTTAAACCCCCCTGATCTTCTGTGGCCTGTGACAGAGTATTCACAGTGAGCTATCCACAGTTCACAAGACTGAGAGCAGTAAGCTTAGCCTGAAACACGAGCCAAAAAGGACTTAAAGCAGCTGACCTCATCATGTACTTGCAAAAAATGACATCAGGAAGTTCTTTCAGCAAAGCAGACATCTCTCTTAGGAACAGCAGAAGTAGCTGGAACACAGCATGGAAACACTGTTCCAGATTATCTGAGGAACAAGTTCTGCACTAGGAGGGTGCTGGGACACTGCAACAGGTTGCTCAGGGAGGCAGCTGGGGCCCATGCCTGGAGCTATTCAAGGTGAGGCTGGAGAAGGCTGTGAGCAATCTGCTCTAGTGGAGGATGTCCCTGCTGCCGGCAGAGGGGTTGGACTGGATGGCTTCTGGAGGTCCCTTCCAATCCAAACCATTCTGTGCCTCTATGATCTGTTCCCAGTCACTATATGTAGATCCCACTTGTCTTTCCTGACCTGCCTAGCAGCACCTCTTACACAGATGTTACTGCACCAGCTCCTGCAACACTGCTGAGGCAGCTGCCTCTGCCTCTGGAAGGATACTCAGCAGATACTCAGGCACCTCCCAATACATCAGTCAATCCATGACACCAAAGCAGGCAAAAGACAGGCTTGCATTAGGCCTTGAAGAGGTTGCCATGACTATGTGGATGTGTTTATATCACCTCAGAGGTGGAAAAAAGGTGTGAAGGAGAAGCCTGGCAGTTGCTGTGACTCAAGAGCAACGTGATGGTGACTCGTGTGGATGAGGTGGCATGGCCTGAGCACCATGAGTAATGAAGTTTGGCAGAGTATTGAGAGATGCTCTTCATGAACCCTGTGTAGGTCTGCACACAGAATCACAGAACGTTAGGGGCTGGAAGAGACCTCAAAAGCTCATCCAGTCCAACCCCCCTGGCCAGAGCAGGAGCACCTAGAGCAGATCACACAGGAACACATCCTGGTAGGTCTTGAGCATCTCCAGAGAGGGAGAATCCACAACCCCCCTTGGGCAGCCTGTTCCAACAACATGGGGAGGGGTTTCCAAAAACCAGGGACATTTAGCTCTGACTCATCATGAGGACTTTCTCACACCATGGTCTGGCTGCAGCATGGGGTGCACAGCCAGCCTCAAGGAGGGGTTACCCAACAGTTGGTGACAGACAGTTTCCTGGTGCTAAGGTAACAGCTTTCCAGAGAATGCTCCAGCCCTCTGTCCTCTTGTCCACTTCAGCAGTGGTGGGAGGATGTTTGCACAGGGACTTTTGTTTTTAATGAATGATAATACCAATGCTTCTTTCAGCTGCAACAGCCCTGTGTGTGAAATCCCATCTGCCTTCTGCAGCTCACATGAAAGAGGCACAGATCTTGTTGACGGACCATCAGGGTGGGCCTTGGGAGAAGTCTTGATTGACTTTATTGACAGCTGTGCTGCTGGCTGACAACTTCTGCTTTCTCTCTGCTTCCCCACCTATGAGGTGGGGATAAAAATCACTGACTTCCAAAAGGCTGCAAGCCCCTGGACTTGACATTGTAAATTCCATGGCCAGTTGAACACAACCCTGCTGAGTGTGCTGATGAAACACACCAGAGAGGACAGCAACCTCCTCTAGAGTGAATGGTGTAATATTTATGTGAGCTCCATGCAACAGAAGGAAACACTGCACAGAACAAAATTTCGTCAGGGACACCACCTCCTTCTGAAGTGATGCACTGAGAAAGTGTAAGATGTCACTCCTTCAAGAAGAATTCAAGGTCTTTTTCTACACTACTTGGAAGCATCCAGCAGATGACAAGTGAAAGGAACACATCTCAGAATGATAGGACCAGGGGCAGTGGTTTGAAATGAGAGCAGAGCAGATTTAAATTAGATGTGAGGAACAAGTTCTGCACCAGGAGGGTGTTGGAATACTGCAACAGGTTGCCCAGGGAGGAAGTTGAGGCCCCATGCCTGGAGATATTCAAGGTTAGGCTGTGAGCAACCTGCTCTAGTGGAGGATGTCCCTGCTGCCTGCAGGGGGGTTAGACTGGATGACCTTTGGAGATGCCTTCCAACCCAAACCATTCTATGACTCTAAGATTCTATGCTCTGTTGAGGAAACACCACTGCATATTGTTACTGATGTCTACCTTGAGCCATGAAGATGTGGATGTGTCCCATCAAGCAGATGTTACCCATACATAGCCTCACAGGTTGTTACTGGCTGCTCCTGCCCTATTAGCCTGATGCTGAACACAGTGACAGTTAAGGCAGACTTGCTGGAACAGCAGATCAAAACCAAAAGATAATCATTAAAAAAAAAAAAAAAAAACCCAAAAAAAAGAAGAGAATTTTTGCTTGTGCTTTGAGCCTTCTCTGAGGCTGGTCCCTTGGAAAAAGCACTGTCTGTCTACAAATGTGGAGGTTTGGCCTGAGAATGAGTAAGCTGCTTAGCAGGAGTTGTACTGGATCAGATCAGGGTATAACCCTCTATCACAGACAAGGGTCAGCCAGACCTTCCACAGAGGTGGAGATGGATTAGTGGGGAGGGGGGGAAAAAAATCACCAGGTGCAAGAAACAGAAGAAGTTGTTCAAAAGAATACAACTGACTGAGACTGAAGGAGCTGGGGATGGTTACTTTGGAAAAGAGGAGGCTGAGGGGAGACCTCATGGCTCTCTACAACTACATGAAAGGACATTGTAGAGAGGTTGGTGCTGGTCCCTTCTCACAGGTAATTAGTGATAGAACAAGAGGGAATGGCCTCAAGCTGCCACTGGGTAGGTTTAGAAGATGGGCATTAGGAAAAATTTGTTCCCAGCAAGAGTGGTCAGGGATTGGAATGTGTTGCCCACACACCAACCCTGGAGGTGTTTAAAGGTGGTTTGGATGTGGTGCCTGGGGATATGGTTCATGGGTGAAGCTTTTAGAATAGGGTTCTGGGTTGGACTTGGTGATCCTGAGGGGCTTTTGCTACCTGAATGTTTCTGTGGTTCTGTGATATGCCTGGGTGTCACCGGCGTGCACACAGTTGCTGCACAGTGACACTACAGCTTCTCTGGCCTTCTGGCATTGGGAGCAGGTGACCCACCTCCAGGTTGGACAGAATGGCTCTACTCTTGGCTCCTCTCCTGCTTTGCTGGGTCATTTTTTGCCTCTTGGCTCTCATCTTTCAGAGAGTATCAAGCCTTTATGTACAAACACAGAATTGCCTCAGTTGGAAGAGACCTTTAAGATCATCGAGTCCAACCTTCAACCTAAGACCTCCATGGCCATTAAATCCTGTCCCAAAGTTGCCTCCAGGCCATAGTCATCCCTACACCATACAGTTACCTTCAAGCCATAGTCAGCCCAGACCACACAGTTACTTCCAAGCCATAGTCAGCCCAGACTATAGACACCACCAGACTATACACTCACTTCCAGACCATAGTCACTTCAGACCACAGAGTCACCCCAAATCATAGTCACCCTAGATCATAGTCACCTCCAGGCCATAGTCATCCCAGACCATGGTCTCCCTCACACCAAATAGCTTTTGATGGTGCATCTTACTCTTTGATTCCTTTGCAACCCCACGCTTCAATAGTCCCTTGTATAATTCTTACCTAGGTGGTTCTGTCATCTACCTGAGGTGAGAAGTGGGACCTGGACCCTGTCATGAGAGTCACAGCAAGAGCTGATAACGCTCCATGTCACTTGTTTCTTTCACAGCAGGACACAAAGGCAGGCACCTTGTGATCTGCAAACTCCAGCCCTCAACACAGTCTTTGTGGATATTTTAAACTCATGCCAATGTCGTTTCAGTCTCTCTGAAGATCTGTGCTGGAGTAGTGGCAGTGGCAGATGGGCTCTGCTAGAGAGCTACAGAGTTCTAGAATAGTAGGGGTGGGAAGGGACCTCTGCCATTGGAATGTGAGTCACCAACCTTGGATGGGTTTAAAGGTGATTTGGATATGGTACTTGGGGTGATGGTTTAGGGATGACCCTTGTAGAGCAGGGCTCTGGGTTGGACTTGGTAATCCTGAGGGTCTTTTCCAACCTGAATATTTCTGTGATTCATCAAGAGCAAATAGCTCCAAGATCTGAAGGAGATAGCTGAAAGTTATCATCAGGAAGTGTTGCTTCAAGCAGCAGAGAAAGTTGGTTAAAGTTAAAAGATCGTTCTGGAGTTAATTATTAAATCAGTTGTGAAGCTCTTGAATCTAAAGAAGTGTGAAGTTTGACAGTGGGACGAAAGAACTAATTCAGTTCTCATTTGCCAAGCAGCTTCAAACATCCCCAATCATAGAGATAAATCTTGAACAAGAACCCCTACAGAAAACTACACTTTGAATTTGCTGTTGACTGAAAGGAACCAGGTGCTGTTGGACTGCAAACAGCTGCCAGCCTTCGGTGTGTGTACAGAGAGCACACAGAGGAATAAACAGGATGAACCTGTCAGAAAAAGAGAGAAAAGTTTCATCTGAGGTTTGTAGCACTGCTGCTGGAGAGGTGGATTTGAACAGACAGCATTTTGCTCCACTTCCATCTTCTGAATGTTCCTCTCTGACAACTTTATGCATAAGCAATTCATGGGGAGGGGGAGCAACCCCCTAGAGTTATAAACATGAAGACTTGTGAGCAAAGGAGGCTTTTTTTTCCTGCACTACTTGCCTGAGTGAGTGATGGGAAAGAGAAAGGACACAATTAACATAGGACACCTCACTGAGGAGGAGGAGGGAAGCGAGTGAAAGCAAAACGTTAAGGTGAGCTCAGGCCTCACCCTCAGCGTCTCCATTATTCCTGAATCATCTTTCTTTGTAATTAGCAAACACCACTTTCCCTTCAGCCTGCCTAGTGAACTGCTCCTTCTGCAGAAGCTGCACCCAGAGCACTGTGATGGGGCTGGGGAAGCCCTGGCTGCCTCTAGCAGCCACACAGTGTCACTTCCCTGCTCTCCTTGTCCTGGGACAGGAATGCTCCAGCTCACCTACACCGTGCTCATCGGCTGGTAGCCAAGAGCGGCTGAGGGACTGATCACTGCCACAGAACGGTGACGTGGTGTGGAAAGAGCAGCTGCCACCTGGCTTGGTCTGGTCTGAGTGGGCTTTGCCTGCTCCCTGCAAAGGGCTATGGTCATGTGTGACCAGCAGAAGCAGGGCAGGGATGGGCTCCCTGTACTGGGCACTGCTGAGGCCACAGCTCGAGTGCTGGGCTCAGTTTTGGGCACCTCAGCACCAGAAAGACTTTGAGGGGCTGGAGAGGGTGCAGAGAAGAGCAACTCAGCTGCTGAAGGACCTAGAGAAGGAGTCTGATGAGGAGCAGCTGAGGCAACTGGGAGTGGTTAGTGTGAGGAAGAAGAGAGACCTCATCACCCTCTACAGCTGCCTGAGAGCACATCACAGAGAGGTTGGTGCTGGTCTCTTCTCACAGCTCATTAGTGATGGAACAAGAGGGAAGAGCCTCAGGCTGCACCAGGGGAGGTTTAGGCTGCACATTAGGGAAAGCTTTCCACTGCAGGAGTGGTCAAGCACTGGAACAGGCTGCCCAGGGAGGAGGTGGAGTCCCCATCCCTGGAGGTGTTTAAAGGTCCTTTAGATGTGGTGCTCAGCAGTGTGGTTTAGTGGTGACCTTGACAGAGCAGGGTTAGTGGTTGGCCCTGAGGACCTCAAGGGTCTTGGCCAGCCTGAATGATTCTATAGTCTGTAAGGTATGGTCTTATCAGCTCCTTGCTGATAAGCCTCCCTGGTGGCAAGATATACTCTCTCAAAGAGGTTGCCAGTTTCAGATTGGCACTTGGCTTTTAGAAACCTATTTAGATAGCTTGCTTGCTGCCTGGATGGAGATTACATGTAGGTATCATGATGCAGATACATTCAAAAAAGTCTCCTAAAAGGGTAATTCAGGAGCTTAGACACATGCATGATTGATTTGGAAGCTTCTTCTGATGCATAACAGTCAGTAGGAAGGAGCAGTGTCTTTACCATGAGGGTAGTGGAACACTGCAACAGGTTGCCTGGGGAAGTGGTTGGGGCCCCATCCCTGGGGATATTCAAGGTGAGGCTGGCCAGGGCTCTGGGCAACCTGATGTAGTTGAGGATGCCCCTGCTCACTGCAGAGGGGGTTGGACTGGATGACCTTTGGAGGTGTCTTCCAACCCAGACCATTCTATGATTCCTCATTTCTGAACACAGGCTCCTAGGTGCCCACAGCCCATATGCTGAGCTCCAGTTAACCTTTCACTTCTGTATGGGAATGCTGCAAGAAACTGCTCATTACATCTACCCCCACATGCCACACCCTGCCTCTTTGCAGACATCTCCCCATTAACAAAAATAACAATAAAAAAGCCCCCCTGGGGAAATATTCTCCCCCAAACCTGTTTTGCTAACAGGCTGCCGCTGTCAGACACCTATCATCAACAGAAGCTGTGGCACAGCAGATTTTTCTGCTCTGATGCACTCTGCCAAGGGCAGCTCCTTATTAAGGAGAGCAGCTCCTTAGCAAACCAGGCATTAGCTGGCTGGCTAATGCCCTTCTCCTAGGCAGCTGTCAGCATGCACCCTGGCAGCCTCCTGCACAACCATCTCACCCTGCTTTGGGAACGGCGCCCTGAGCCGGAGCAGAGGCAGAAGTTTTATTTACCACAGCTGCTGTCTGTCTGATTTTGTTCAAAGATACCACACAGCCTTTTAGATCTTCTAGCTACTGAGCCTGGCTCAGCCACCAATACAAGGGGAAAAAAAAAAGTGAAGGAATGTATTTTTCAGACTACAAATGGCAGTAAAATTCAGGTCCCCACTGCAATTTCTGCTTTGAATTGGTGTGGCTGCTTGAGCTCCCGTGCCAGGAAAGGGCTAGAACTGGAGATTGTTCTTCAGCTCCTTTCTGTCTTACTTTTTCTTTCTCAATGTGAGAGGTTGAAGGCTTTGGTACTGAAATAAGACTGCTGCTTTATATAACACAGCCAGTGTTGTCATGCAGAGGAACTGGAAAGTCCCAAAGCCAGGGCTTACAGAACAGAGTTCAATTATCTTCTTAATTGTAGTCACAGGCTCCAGAAACGGCTGCAGGTTTCGTTAGGCAGGAAACAGCCATGGGGGTGGGGGGTTGGTTGAACTTTAAACTGCAAGTAGCTGAACTCTCAGTCTGACTGAAAAAAAAAAATCTCCAAGGAAAAACCCTTTCCCTCAGCTGCCACCTCACATTACTGCCTGCAGACTCATCCATGTGATGAGCCGCTCCGTCCTCGCTCGGTTGGGTTCTGCTGTGGCAAGGGAGGAGAATCACAGCCAGCTGCTGCCAATGCCAGGGCAGGGAGGAACCTGATAGACATCCACAATCCCCTCTGCCATCAGTATCAGCAGCAGCCACCGTGGTCACTGATAATTACAGTGTCTGATGGCTTTGAGACGATGATTACCTCCCTGGGAGGGAGAGCCGGCTGCGTGTCAGCAGCTGATGAACATCTGGTCTGAGTCTGGAAAGCGACACGCGGCTCTGCCAAGCTGGCCTGGTGCCTACAGCCCTCAAGAACCCACAGAGAATGGTCCAAACCACCTGATGCAGCACAAAGAAACGCTGATAGGCAAAGAACAGGCTGTGGATGTGAGCTCTACTGGGTAACAACCACAACGTATGCTCGGGTCAGACACATCTTGGTGATGAACCCAACTTCTGCCTTACTCCTCTCACTTCGTTGGCCTTCAACTGGAAGTTTGAACCTCTCTAGCCTAAGAATTCAGGTTAGCACTGGAAAAAAATAAAATTTGCTAAAGCAATGCTGTCAGTTACCAGCTGATGCAAAGCACCCTGTGTTGGGAACACCACGAATTGTTGCAGCAGCATCTCATGCTCTTGCCAAAGCAGGTAGGGCTCTTGAGGTAGAGCTGTGTGTGTGAAGTTATGCTTCACACCTAACTAGGCACATTTAGCCTTGGTCCTGGAAAAAGCCAGTTTAGAGGAGAGTTTGGCAGCATCTCTTCCCTTGCTGTCTCACATAGGGTTCTATTTAAAGAACCAAACTAAACCAACCAAACAAAAAAAAAACCCAAGGAAAATCAAAAAGATATTTTGTAAATATCCTGATCATACAAAACTGAGAATTTTCAGCTTCTATCCTGACTGCGTTTGCAAACACTTATCCCTTGGTGCAGGAACAGAAGATCAGAAAACAACTGAAGAAGAGTTCTTACAGCATCTCTGGAATTCTGAAAGCCTTTTAAGTCCTTGGGCTGACCTACCCTCTCCTTATAGGAGAAGCTCTCCACTTTTTTCCCCTGCTTCTCCATAGCTGACTGCCAGTCAACTACATTCAGAACTAAACTTCTCCTTTCATCAAAGAAGAAACAGATTACCAGAGGTCTTCTACTCAGAACAGAACAGATCAGAAACATTCAGGTTGCAAAGAACCCTCAGGAACACCAAGTCCAACTGATAGCCCTACTCTACAAAGTTCACTCCTAAACCATCTCCCCAAGCACCACATCCAAACCACCTTTAAACACATCCAGGCTTGGTGACTCCACCACCCCCTTGGGCAGCACATTCCAATCCCTGACCACTCTTGCTGGGAAAACAAATTTTCCTAATGTCCATCTTCTTACCCTGGTGCACAATCACCAGTGCCCAAACTGTCCTTTAGAAGATGTTTATCCAGTCTGCTCTGCTCACAGTCATCTATCTTCAAGCTGCTGTCTACCCACTCCATCTGAGCACCACCACTGCCATCTTGCATCGCTTTCCCTTTTGCTTTTTCATCAGCCCATACCCCACAGAGCTCACCAGAGTTTTCCTCCCCCATTCAGCAACACATTTACTTTGCCTAGCTTTCCACATATCTCTAGGCTCCACATCTATTGTATGTTACCTTGATTGCTGCTCCTATCTTTTTTCAGTCCTCATCCTCCCCTGTTCCGGATATTTGCTATCCAAATCAGCAGGAATGTCTGCAGAGATTTACACCAGGACTTGCCTGGATGTGTCTCAGATTTCTCATTTGAATTCTTCAAGACTTCATGCTGTCTCTATAACTAATTTTAGTATCTTCCTGCAGTTCACCATGCTCCTTGCCATACAACCAAACATCCCTTTGAGGTCCAGATCTTCCCTCATTTTAAAATGGCTGTTGTCCTCAACAGAAGCATTCTTTTTTTTTTTTCTTGTGAACCCATCTTTTCTACAGGCATTTGAGCAGTAATGAGGTTAGGAGCCTCTCTGCTGCTGACATCCATCTAGCAGCATCTCAGGACATCTCATCCTGCTGACATATATGTTTAGGTGCTAGGTGAACAACTGCAATGTTAGTCCTGTCTTCAAGTCCTGGCCTGTCAAAGTCATGGAAAAAAAGACACACCAGAGACAAGAGAGCATGCCACAGGATCAGAGTATCACAGAAAGGCTCAGGCTGGAGGGGACCTCAGAGCTCATCTGCTCCAACTTTCCTGCCACGGGCAGGGACACCTCTCAACCAGACTTGGCCTCATCCAAGCTGGCCTTGAACACCCTCAGGGAGGGGACACTCACATCTTCCCTGGGCAGCCTACTGAGGAGTTGGAAGACAGCTCTAAGGTCTCCCTGGAGCCTTCTCTTCTCCAGGCTCCCTCGTCCTGTCCTCAAAGCAGAAGTGCTCCAGCCCTTGGATCATCTTTGTGGCCCTGCTCTGGGCTCTCTCCAATGGCTCTGTGTCCTTCTCGTGCTGGGAACACCAGAACTGGAGGCAGTCTTTCACTGAACCTTGGCTAGAGCTACCAGTAGTTTTAACAGCACTTGGTTTAACAAGCTCTTCCTCAGCTGTGTGATGCTATCTTTCCTCATCAAGCCTTTCTGTGACTTCCTGTTTTGAAGGTAATGGTTCTGCATTTTGGTGGCAGCTAAAGAATCACCAAACATTTCTCCAGCAACTGCAGGACCATCCTCTGCCGTGGTTTGTTGGCTCCGTGTGAGAGAGCAAACTTGACTGAAGTCTGGTGCCTCTGCAGCCTCAGCAAAACAGCCAAGGCACACACTGACAGGACTAAGTGAAAATAAATTAGCCACAGAGAGCTTCCTCACGCTGCTTTATGGACAGACTTCCTCGGTGGGTACACAAGCCAAGAGGCAGGCAGGGCCCTCCCTTGGTGACTGGCTGGTAGCTGCAGTAGCCCTGCCTCAGAGCCTTGCCTTGCCCTGAGACTCTGGCACCCTCATCACTGCTAACAGCTGAGCTCCTCCCTCCCACTGCTGGACTCACAGCACCACAGGACATTAGAGGTTGGAAGGGACCTCCAGAGATCATCCAGTCCAACCCCCCTGCCAGAGCACCATCACCCAAGGGACTCCTCACAGGAATGCATCCAGCTGGGTCTTGAAAGTCTCCAGAGAAGGAGACTCCACAACCCCCCTGGGCAGCCTGCTCCAGGGCTCTGTCACCCTCACTGGAAAGAAGTTCCTACTCACGCTGAGCTGAAACCTTCTCTGTTCAAGCTTGTGCCTGTTGTTCCTTGGCTTATTACTGCACACCACTGAAAAGAGCCTGGCCCCCTCCACTTGACCCCCAGCCCTCAGATGTTGATAGACATTGATCAGATCCCTCTCAGCCTTCTCCAGACTAAACAGCCGCAGGGCTCTCAGCCTCTCTTCACAGGGGAGATGCTCAAGTCCCTTAATCATTCTCACAGTTGGATTCTCTCCAGCAGGTCTCCTTCTCCCTCTTTTAATTTCATCCTTACTACTACTTCTGTTCCAGCCTTTTCCAGTATGGGGGTCAGAATTCCAGGTTTTGCTTTGTGTTAACCAAGGATAACTTTGAGAGTGCTATTTTTACAAGTGCATAATGCTCACAGGGGAGTCATCATCCATGCTTTGGGAGAAAAGGAGGCTGAGGGGACACCTTCTGCCTCTCTGCAACTCCCTGAAAGGAGGTTGGAGCCAGGTTGCAATTGTCTCTTATCCCTAGTGACAATTGCTAGGACAGGAAGAAATCAGGGGGCTGGAGCAGCTCTGCTAGGAGGACAGGCTGAGGGAGCTGGGGGTGTTCAGCCTGGAGAAGAGAAGGCTCCAGGAAGACCTAAGAGCAGCCTGCCAGGATCTGAAGGGGGCTCCAAGAAAGCTGCAGAGGGACTGTTTGCAAAGGCCTGCAGGGATAGGACAAGGGACAATGGTTTGAAATGAGAGCAGAGCAGATTGAGATTGGATGTGAGCAACAAGTTCTACACCAGGAGGGTGCTGGGACACTGCATCAGGTTGCCCATGGAGGTGGTTGAGGCCCCATGCCTGGAGCTATTCAAGGTGAGGCTGGACAAGACTTTGAGCAACCTGCTCTAGTGGAGGATGTCTCTGCTGAGTGCAGGGGGGTTGGACTGGATGCCCTTTGGAGGTCCCTTCCAACCCAACCTATTCTGTGATTCTATGAGCATTAACCAAAGACCTATATCCTTCTGGATCCAGGCTCCTCAGACAGCAAGAGTCATGTCAATAACATGAGTACAGCTCGGTCATGTGTCAGTGACAGTCAGGACAGCACAGAAGGCAGGGTGAATAAGTTTTTCTGCTGCCTTCTCTATCTCATCCTTCCTTTAGCAGTGATGTTAACATCTGTCCTGGGTCCTTCCTGATTCTGTGAAGCTTTGTGCTCCAAGAATCAAACTGCCACAGTTCAGGAGCGGATCTGAGTTATGTCCTCAAGCAAGGTGTTCCCCAACAGCAATGGCCACTGCTCTGTGATACACAGCAAAGCCACTGCTTTAAAGAAAGAAATTAAAGCCACCACCAAGTGCTTTCTGAAGTCATTACTGAATACCAAGTCCTACAACACACCAACTAAAATGCATTCTAGCTGCAGTCTGATCCCTCCCTAAGTCAGCAGAGACACCTCCCTCTGGGGCACCTGTGAAGCTTGACATACTTTTCATAGCTGTGCTGCAGACGAGGGTGATGGGGTTTCTGCTGTGCCTCTCTGTAAAAGTGCATTACTCCCAGAGCCTGCTCCTTTAGGAGGCTCCTGGCAGCTCTTGAAAGGAGGACTCAGTTGAGTAGGCGGTAACCAAAGCATCAGAACGCTGCTAGAGCACACAGACTTTGACCGAGCCATGTTTTCAAACACCTCTCAGACAAACTTCTGCAGCACCCCTGCCCTGTCTCTATGGCCTTCATCCACAGGCCTGATCTTAGCAAGAGTGTTTCAGTCCAAGGGATGGCCAGCTGTGGACAGAAAAGCCAAGATGGGGCTGCAGCTCTCCGAGATGGACTGGGAACTGTTGGCTCCGACACACCCATTCACTGCAAGCACTACAGGAGTGGCTGCTGCTGCCACTGCTGCTGCTGCTCAGGCACACGAGGTGTGCCCCAGCACACAGCTGTGGGGTGACCATGGCCACCACAGCAGGATTTTGTGAGCAGAACAGCCGTGTAGAACCACCACTGTCCTGCCTCGCCACAAAACGCCCCCCAGGCAGCTGCTGTCACAGTGTTAGACTGCTAAAAGCATGGCCACATCCCTCAGACAGGGATGAGCCTGCACTGTGGAACATTTCAAAGGCATTTTGCCATTTTGGACATATAATTCTTAATTATTATTAATATTCCCCCCCACACACACCTATTAATGTTTAATGTTTAAATACAAACATTCTAAACAGATAAGCAAGGTACGGAAAGTTAATTAAAAACCGAATTTTTAGGTCACTTCTAAAGCCCCTTTGCACCCAAATCTCATCACTCAAGCCCAAAGAAACCTTAGGAAGCATGGCTGGCAGCAAAGGTCTCCACGTTTCAGTGACAGATTCACTGCAGCTGTGCTCCTGTTCGGCCAGGCTGTGTTCAGATGCAGACCCTCTTAGCTGTTAGCTCAGCCACACAGACTCCAGAAGTCTGGAAGGAGGATGTTCATCTCCATCCCCAGCCTCTCCAACCCCCCTCTGTCTGAAACAGAGCTGGGAGAGCAAACTAAATATGCAACAGGAGCCACGCTGTTGAGCTGAGCTTTGCCAGAGCTGTTCTAGCTTCCCTAATGTACTTCTGTTCTTATTTAAGCTTCAATAATCCACAATTCCTTTTTTTCTTTCCTCCTTACAAGCAACACACAGCTTTCCACGACCATCCAGACCAGCATGACTGAGCTTACAGAGCTAAAGCATCTCCTGTGACTCTTACAACAATAAAGCTTTATCTAAAGACACCCACAAGGAAGCTGCTAGCTGTGTAGCAGAAGAGTTCTCTCTGTTGACAGCATCGAGTTAAGAGCAACCACAAGGAAAGTTTTAATACATTAAAAAACAAAACAAAACAAAACCTTACCTGTTTCTGCCAGGCAAAGCTTCAGCAAACAAAATCCAAAAGTTGCCCACAGGGAGAAGCTGGCCATGGTTTTTCTTTGAGGAAAAAAATAAAAAAAAAAAAAATTAAATTACAACCAGAGATCCTTGGGAGGTGCAGAAGGAAGGAAAGCCCTGGTGGCTGCTGAGCCCTGCAGTCAATGAGTCTGGAGTCTGCTGCACTTTTTATTCTGATTCAAAGGAACTGAAGTAATGACATAACTAGGAGGGGGAGCTCCATCCAAAGTCACACCCATATTGCAACAAAAGTTACCCAGCAGTGGAAAAGGAGAGGGGGTGGTGGTGGTGGGAGGAGAGTTACTACTGACTAAGCAGCTACACTCGAGTTTTAAAGTGGCACTGAGCCTCCTGACACAAGTACAGTCAGAAGCTGCACTCACGGCAGGGGAACGGCTGCAACCTCTGGTGGCTTAGCTCCTTGTGAGCTTCCCCTCCTGCACTTTAAAACCTCCTCCTTGATGCAAACCAGGTGAACACCCAGCACAGGAGTCTCTGAACCCCAGCAAGGCTTCTACAACTGCCTAGAGATACTTTCTTCCCACCCCACCCCCCCAAAAAAAAAAATATTTTGCTTGCTTTGTCCCACCTCTCTTTGCACTTTAGAGCAAGCAAACTGCCTGTTCCTCGATGGACCTTTCTTAAAGGTTTCTCTTTGTCTGAGGAGGATGCCCTGAGGTGGGAGGTGAATTGAGGCAGCTCAGTCTCCCCCTAACCCTTCAAGCCTTGGCTTCTCTGCACAGGCTGTTCCAGCCAAAGTGGTAACTGCTGCCAGTGCCAGCAGTTGTACTGAGGGCTGAGGCTGGTGTTGTACTGCACTAATGGTACGTGAGCGAGAAGGAATCACTCCTGCCGTGCCCAGTTCATAAAGCAGAGAAACAGGATGAGAAGGAATGGCAGGGAGGCCTCAGCTCCCCAGGCACAGCCGTTCACTGTGGGTGTTCCATGGAAAGAGGAGGAAGAATTATTTCCCTGTGAGGGTGACAGAACACTGGAACAGGCTGCCCAGGGGGGCTGTGGACTCTCCCTCTCTGTAGATATTCAAGCCCTGTCTGGCTGTGTTCCTGTGTGACCTGCTCTAGGTGCTCCTGCTCTGGCAGGGGGGTTGGACTGGACGATTTCTCGAGGTCCCTTCCAGCCCCTAAGGTTCTGTGCGATTAAACCTGAGCGAGTCTAGCCGCCACGTGAAACCCCCTGGCGAGGACCTCAGAGCCTCTGCAGGTGAGTGAAAGGCACGTCTGTGATTTCTGGGATGCCTCCATCCAGCCCAAGTCTCTCCCAAGCTGCAGAGGTGCCGGGGTGGGCTGTGAGCAGCGGTGGGGTGTGAGCAGCGGAGGCAGGGAGCGCTCGGGGAGCGCCGCAGCCACCTCCCCTCACCTGTAACAACCAACGCGCGGCGACTGCCCGGCAGCCAGCGGCGCCCCGGCTCCGGCTTTGCTCAGCCAATGAGAAAGGAAACAGTCCCAGATCAGATGGCATTTTGTCAACCCTTCCACTTGGAAGAAATTTTCTCGTTAGTTCTTAATCTCTGTTGACACAAACAGTGGAAAAACACAGGCTTGTCTTTCCAGTCACGGGCACGGGAACCTCGCACCGGGAGATCTTGCAGGACTTAGCCTCTTCTTTGCCTTTTGCCGTGGAGATGGCTGGACACCCTGCCCTCAGTCAGACAGATCTTTAGTTACAGGTTCCAACAGGCTTTTCCTTCAGGTCTAGAATATCTGATGGGACAAGGTTAAAGTGAAAGCCTTTCCTTAAAAAACAGGAGGGGGGAGGAGGGAGGATGTCTTTCATTAAGAAGGAATCGACTTTGAAGTTCCAGATAAAAACACGTGGTGTTTTGCTTTTTAAATAAATGTCTTTTAAAAGCATGGGGGGAAAAAAAACAAACGCAAACCAGCCTATTATACACCTCACTGTTCATGCAAGTGGAGAAATAAATCATAGAATTGACAAAGGACTTCACAAAGGCCATCCCTGCCAGGTGAAAACCACCCTGCAGAAACACACTGCTGGAACAGGCATTTTGGAAAGGCTTTAAAACAGAATTGTCACGGTTGGAAGGGACCTCAAGGATCAGCCAGTTCCAACCCCCCTCCTATGGGCAGGGACACCTCACACTACAGCAGGTTGCTCACAGCCTGGCTGCAAAAACCTCCAGGAATGAGGCTTCCATCACCCCCCTGGGCAACCTGTGCCAGTGTCTCACCACCCTCATGGGGAAGAACTTTTTCCTAACATCCAATATGAATTTACTCTTTTCTTGTTTTTTTTTTTTTTTTTCATTCCCCCCAGTCCCATCACTCCCTGACACCCTCAAAAGTCCCTCCCCAGCTTTCTTGAAGCCCCCTTCAGATCCTGGAAGGCCACAAGAAGGCTTCCTGGGAGCCTTCTCCTCTCCAGACTGAACAGCCCCAACTCTCTCAGTCTGTCTCCAGAGCAGAGCAGCTCCAGCCCTCTGCAAACCCTCATGGCCCTTCTCTGGACACCTTCCAGCACCTCCAGATCCTTCTTGTAACAGAGGCTCCAGAACTGGATGCAGTACTCCAGGTGGGGTCTCACTAGAACGGAGCAGAATCCCCTCCCTGGCCCTGCTGGCCACACTTCTCTTGCTGCAGCCCAGGCTCTGCTTGGCTCTCTGGGCTGCAAGTGCTCACTGCTGGCTCATGTTGAGCTTCTCATCCACAAGCACCCCCAAGTCCCTTTCTTTAAGGCTGTTCTCAAGCCAGTAGTTCTGTGAATCCATGTGCATTTACAGCTGTAGATGTTTTTTGGTGTTGAAATACGGGAATGAAGTTTAGTGAAGTTTAAAATGCTAGTAGCAGGGTTAATGCAGGTTGTAAGTTTATTAAATGAATCTTTTGTCTTCAGTTGCTAAATGGCTGTCTGTCTCTCCTGCTGGAGAGCAGTGAAGGGGAAAAGGCCCTCGGGGTCCTGGTGGATGGGAGGTTGCCCATGAGCCAGCAATGTGCTCTTGTGGCCAAGAAAGCCAATGGTATCCTGGGGTGGATTAGAAGGGCTGTGTTGAGTAGGTCGAGAGAGGTTCTCCTCCCTCTCTACTGTGCCCTGGTGAGGCTGAACCTGGAGTATTGCATCCAGGTCTGAGGTACCTCAGTTCTGGAAGGACCTCAGAAAACTTCGTGAAAGAGTCCAGCACAGAGCCACAAGAACGATGATGGGAGTGGAAGATCTTCCTTATGAGAAGAACCTGAGGGAGCTGAGGGCTCTGTAGCTTGGAGAGGAGGAGCCTGAGGGTGACCTCATTCCTGTTGATAAAGATGTGCAGGTGGAGTACCCAGAGGCTGGAGCCAGGCTCTGCTGGGTGATGCCCAATGCCAGCACAAGGGGCAGTGGTGGAAGCTGAGGCATAGGAAATTCCATGGAAATTTTTTTTCCCTGTGAGGGTGACTGAAGACTGGAAGAGGCTGCCCAGGGGGGTTGTGGAGTCTCCCTCTCTGGAGATATTCAAGACCTGCCTGGCTGTGTTCCTGTGGGACCTGCTCTAGGTGCTCCTGCTCTGGCAGGGGGGTTGGACTGAATGAGCTTTTGAGGTCCCTTCCAGCCCCTAACATTCTGTGATTCTGGGACTTTTAAAATCCACCCTGATGCATTAAACAGAAGAATGGAATATTTAACTGAAACAGAGGCATTTCTGAGTCTGCTTTTGTCGATGAGCATGAAATCTCTCTCTGTTTATGCCCTGTATTCACAATTATATAGTATGAAAAAAATGAAAATGTTCTCTGCCATGGCTGGAGAAAAATGTCCATTTCAAGGATGTAGGCAAGTGTCACAGGGGCACAAGTTTTATTTCACCAGGAAGGGAAATTCAGACTCTTCTTCATGATCTTAAGTTCCTAATTCTGGCTCTTCTGACATCAGATTATGAAGATATGGGTTTCTCAAGTCTGAATATTATTTGTTATGCATCTTAGACTTCTCAGTACTGCTCTGTGTGTTTGGCAGGGGTGGGGAGCACTTTCCACTTTGGAAAGGCTCCTGCTTGTTACCCTACAAAATTG
This sequence comes from Indicator indicator, assembly GCF_027791375.1. Taxonomy (NCBI): domain Eukaryota; kingdom Metazoa; phylum Chordata; class Aves; order Piciformes; family Indicatoridae; genus Indicator; species Indicator indicator. The sequence continues at coordinate 13,185,016 of NC_072013.1, read as the reverse complement.
GGTCAGAATCATAGAATTATCCTAGAACAGCTTAGGTTGGAAGGGACCTCAGAGCTCATCTACTCCAACCTCTCCACCACAGGCAGGGATGCCTCTCAACTAGACTCAGCTGCTCAGTTAGACACTTTCAGACCAGGTGCAGGGATGTGCTGGTACCTACTGAAAAACAAAAAGACAGATGTATGCAAGAAAAATCAGAGAATCATAGAACTGTCAGGATGACCTCAAGGATCACCCAGCTCCAACCTCCCTGCCGTGGGCAGGGACATCTCACACTACAGCAGGCTGCTCACAGCCACATCCAGCCTGGCTGCAAAAACCTCCAGGCATGAGGCTTCCACCACCTCCCTGGGCAACCTGTTAGAGAAATAATTCATCCCAGTGTCACTTCATGTGATAACCTACAGAGATGATGCCTGAACCACACACATGTAACACCAAAGTTTGTCCATTTCACATGCCATCTGCCTGCTTCCACACCAGCCTAGGACACTGACTTACATTCCAGCACTTGCACTGACACAAAAAGATTCCCTTCTTTCCCACCCAAACATGACATATCTCCTCTGAAATCACAGAATCACAGAATTAACCAGGTTGGAAAACACCTCAGAGATCATCAGATCCAACCAATCACCCAACACCTCCTGACAACTAAACCCTGGCTCCAAGGGCTACATACAAGATTTTTTTTTTAACACCTCCAGGGATGGTGACTCCACCACCTCCCTGGGCAGCACATCCCAATGGCCAATTACTCTTTCTGGGAAGAACTTTCTCCTCATCTTCAGCCTAAACCTCCCCTTGCACAGCTTGAGACTGTGTCCTCTTGTTCTGTCCCTCGTTGCCTGGGAGAAGATCCCAACCCCCACCTGGCTACAACCTCCCTTCAGGTAGTTGTAGAGAGCAATGAGGTCTGCCCTGAGCCTCCTCTTCTCCAGGCTAAACACCCCCAGCTCCCTCAGCCTCTCCTCACAGGGCTGTGCTCCAGACCCCTCCCCAGCCTTGTTGCCCTTCTCTGGACACATTCAAGTATCTCAATGTCCTTCTTGAACTGAGGGGCCCAGAACTGGACACAGCACTCAAGGTGTGGTCTAACCAGTGCTGAGCACAGGGCAGAATGACTTCCCTGCTCCTGCTGGCCACACTCTTGCTGATGCAGGCCAGGATGCCATTGGCCTTCTTGGCCACCTGGGCACACTGCTGGCTCCTCTTCAGCTGCTGTCAACCAGTACCCCCAGGTCCCTTTCAGCCTGGCTGCTCTCCAGCCACTCTGACCCCAGCCTGTAGCACTGCATGGGGTTGTTGTTGCCAAATTGTAGAGCCCAGCACTTAGACTTGTTAAACCTCATGCTGTTGGACTGTGCCCATCTGTCCAGCCCACCAAGGTCCCTCTGGTGACTGAAGTCCTCTTGGTGGACTGAAGTAGACAGCAGCCCAGAGTTATCTTGGGTGCAGAGCACGATGCTACCCAGAAAATTTAGCCAAAGAGGAAGTACAGCTCTGGGAAACTTTTCTTTTTCAGTCTGGGGAGTTTCCTTGTGAGAAAAATAAAACATTTTCTTTAGCTTGGAATAATAGAATAGAATCAAGAAGGTTGGAAGAGACCTCAAAGATCATCGAGTCCAACCTGTCACCCTACACCTCATGCCTATCTAAACCATGGCACCAAGTGCCACGTCCAATCCCCTCTTGAACACCTCCAGGGATGGTGACTCCACCACCTCCCTGGGCAGCACATTCCAATGGCCAACCACTCTCTCTGTGAAGAACTTTCTCCTCACCTCCAGCCTAAACCTCCCCTGGCACAGCTTGAGACTGTGTCCTCTTGTTCTGGTGCTGGTTGCCTGGGAGAAGAGCCCAACCCCCACCTGGCTACAACCTCCCTTCAGGTAGTTGTAGAGAGCAATGAGGTCTGCCCTGAGCCTCCTCTTCTCCAGGCTAAACACCCCCAGCTCCCTCAGCCTCTCCTCACAGGGCTTGTGCTCAAGGCCTCTCCCCTTCTCTGGACATGCTCCAGCAATTCAACATCTTTCCTAAACTGAGGGGCCCAGAACTGGACACAGTACTCAAGGTGTGGCCTAACCAGTGCTGTGCACAGGGGTACAATGACCTCCCTGCTCCTGCTGGCCACACTATGCCTGATGCAAGCATAAGTAAGCATAAGAAAAAACTGTTTCACTGTGAGGTGACAGGGTCCTGGAGCAGGCTGCCCAGAGAGGTTGTGGAGTCTCCCTCTCTGGAGACTTTCCAAACCCACCTGGGTATGTTCCTGGGTGCTCCTGCCCTGGGTGCTCCTGCTCTGGCAGGAGATGTTGGACTGGGTGAGCTCTGGAGGTCCCTTCCAACCCCTAACTTTCTGTGATTCAGTGCTATAGGAACACAAAAACCTGAAAGCCAATCTTCAGCCAAGGAGATGCAAGACAGCATCATTTTAATTTATCCCCATTACAGATTTTTGTTTCCCCCCCCCCCCCCTTCCAGGACATCAGTGTTAACACCACAGATCACACAGGTGGATGTTTGAAGCTTTCAGAGTTTGCTTGCTCCTTTAGCAACAAAGCAGCATTTAAATTCCTGGCACTGAAAAAAAAAAAAAAAAAAGAAAAAAAAGAAAAGTGAAAAACAAGTGGTACCAAATGAGCTGAGTTTTCAGAGGGGAATGAAACAGCACAACTATAAAAGGTATGAATCCCAGCCCTTACAGGAAAAAAAAAATCAAATTAAAAAAAAAAAACACAAACATTTTGCTGGCAAGCCTCTGACACAGCAGATAGCAAATCTGTGCTGGTGCAATAGAGCACAGCAACACCACAAGCACTCACTGGTGATTTTTATCACCTCTGTGAACTGCAGCCAGCACCAATTAATTCTGATAAAAAACCTATTAGAGGAGCACATGTGTTGGAGCCCTAGGAAAGGAACTGGCATAGCTTACAGCGAAACAAAAAGACGTTTCTGTGGGAATCCCCACAAAGGAGGACATCCTGGCCTAGCCCAACTCAAAGGTCAAAAATCCCACTGGATTCAGTGGCACAGCCACTCCCCTGGGATGTATGATTGTTGGGATTTTAGTGTGTGGACAGACCAGAAAGTGAAGGTACCTCAAATGGGCCACATCTCAAATACTGTTTGGGCACCTTAATACAAGAGAGATGTGGAGGTGCTGGAGCCAGTGCAGAGGAAGGCAAGGAAGCTGGGAAGGGCCTGGAGAAGAAATCTGATGAAGGAATAACTCTGATGAAGGAATAACTGAAGGAGCTGGGGCTTGCTTAGCATGAAAGAGAGGAGGCTGAGGGGAGACCTCATGGCTCTCTACTATGACCTGGAAGGAGATTGTGGAGAGGTTGGTGCTGGTCTCTTCTCACAGGTCATTAGTGATAGAACAAGAGGGAATGGCCTCAAGCTGCACCAGGGAAGGCTTAGACTGGACATTAGGAAAAAATTGTTCCCAGCAAGAGCGGTCAGGGATTGGAATGTGCTGCCCAGGGAGGTGGTGGAGTCACCAAGCCTGGAGGGTGTTTAAAGATCATTTGGATGTGGTGCTTGGGGATATGGTTTAGGGCCGAACCTTGTAGAGTAGGGTTCTGGGTTGGACTTAGTGCTCCTGAGGGTCTTTTCCAACCAGAATGTTTCTGTGATTCTGTGAACTTAGGACAAAAACTATGACACCAACAGAGACTGGTTCCACTTTCAAAAGGGACCACCTGCAGTAAGGGAAGAACGGAATTTTGTTTCTATCAAAATATCTGACATTTCTATTGGGAAATGCAGAAAGTTGGGAAAAGGAAGCTCCTAACTTGAAAAAAAAAACTATTATCAGCAGAAATATTTACTTTTTTTTTTTTTTAAATTAAAACCATCCTTCCCTAAGCATATTTTGGTGGAAATTTCAAGCTTGTTATGGAACACTGAAGAACAGAGTCTTGGTGACTATAAAAAGCCCAAATCTCATTTAGGCCACAGCAGGGGACATTCTGCTAGTCTGTCTAGGGACTGGCTGTGTAAGTCAATTTCAGGGAAGGAGGAAGGATTTTATACCTCTTTAAGTGTAACCTCAGTATGATATGGTATTTTAAATAAGATTTCCCCCTGTCTCCCTAGACTGCAATCTTGTTTCCTGCATTTCAGATCAGATTTCATTTCCATGATCAACCCTGAAAGCAGATTTTGTAATGGCAAGAGTGCAGCCAATCCTGTACCACACACTTTCCCTGGGCTCCCAGTGCTGGTGGGAAGGCAGAAGTGCAGGTTTAAGCCAGAAAAGCTACTCTTTTGGCTGGAGGGCAAAGCACTCCCTTGGGAAGTTGGGCACCCAGTTCTGCTCCCTTCAACCTTTTGTTCCTAGCTGTAATTTACAGCCTGTGTCCTGCAGAGAGTTAGGGAGATGAACAATGACTCCCCAGTTGTTTACTCCCCAAAAAAGGCAGCAACCCAGATTGGCACCTACTGCCTGGATCCACCAGCCTGTTTTACTGGTTTGCCCCAGCTCCCTAAACAACTCAGCAACCCAAGACAGTCAAGAATCTGAACAGAAAGACTCAAGCAGGCCATCAGAAAGCCTTTGCAGCAAGGTTTCTCCTGTGGCCCCATTCGTTTCCCTCTTCCTAGCACTATCTGTGCTTGGCTGACCCTCATGGCTTTAAGCAGAGCAGAGGGGGGACAGCTCAGTACCAGTCCCCATTCACCACTCTCACACCCACTCTACCCAGCTAGTTACTGTGTGCTGTTGGAGATGGAGCAGGAAACCTGCAGGCAGCAGCTGCCACCAGCTCCCCTGGCACTCAGCACAGGCATGCTGAGCACACTAGGGACTGCCAAGCAGCTGGGGAGAGGGCTGGCTGGGTGTGGGGAGCATGGGGGGACTGGGGAGACAAGGCCACTACACTTGCCCTAGAGGTGGTTTCAGCCTGTCTCTGACCTTCCCCCTCCTGGTCAGCCCTCTCAGCACACACCAAGAACCCAGGAGCTGCTATCTCAGGGCATGAGCTGCCGTCTCTGTGCTAAGCATTATTCATTTCCACTTCCCTTTCTTTCATCTGCAGTTGGCAAATTAAACAAAGCTTTCACCAGGCCATCTCCAGAGTGTGCTCCTGCTCATCTCCCTTGCCCTTGTTCCCTCTCTTTCCATTCACTTCTTTCTGACTTTTCTTCTTGACTTCTTTCTCTCACCTGCCCTCAACCCTTTTTTTCTTAGCCCTCTCCCCTTTCTCCTCCACACTCCCTTCTGCACAGCACATTGGGATCATTCCATCAAGCCCTTAAAGCTGCAGAAGAGCTTTACAAATTGCAGACATCCACAGGAATCAGGAACTCCTGATGTTTGCATAGACCAAACTGTTAACTCTACCTACAGAGAAATCCTTAGGGGCTCCTATGCCTAATATGGGCTCCTATGCCTAATATGAACCCCACCAGAGCCCTTCAAAGTCAAGGGAAGTTTTCTACCAATTTTGAAGGATTTTGAATCCAGCCCTTTCCAACCTCAACAATTCATCTATGAATCTATGAACAGTGTTTGGTTTAGCCCCAGTGTCTATATTGTAATAACTCTGCATACTGTGTTATCCTTTCTCCCTCTGTGCACAACATCTGAGAGGAGAGATTTCATCCTGTTTGTAGCCACTGATAAAATATTTTCCTGTTTAAAAGAAAGCAAGCCCCAAATTTCAGTTGAATTCATTCATAGAACTATTTCTCTTCATCCCAGGTGTGTTTGTGCCAGACTTGCCACAGCCACATATAACACAGCCACAATTAGGCTATGCCCTAAAGATAGCGTGGGGGTGAGTAGCCAAGCCTGTCCTTTCCAGCTGCCACCAGCACTAAAATCAGACTTTGTGTATAAACAGAAACTTACTGAATTGCAGCAGTCTCCCTCTAACTCAGTCTATGACCCCTGCAAAAGGTGGAAGGAAGGAAGAGTATCCTAATTTTAGCCCATAATTGGTGTGTTTGTTTTCAGAGACAAAGATAATAGCTGGGTCCAGCCTGGCTCTGGGAAGGAAGGTGGAGGTGTGTGCCCATCAGACAGGGTAAGAAGGATGGGAGGCATAGCAGGGCTAGGTTTTGGACTGCTAAATTGGCTGGGGGAAATACACACTGAAGCCATCCTGTTCCTCTTTATATAGCTCTAAGTAATGCACTGCTACAGGGCTGGCATCTTCCTCCTGAAAAAGGCAGTCCCCTGGCCCGCCTGGCTGTGCAGACAGCAGCAGCAGCAGCTGCTATTGCTTCCCCCACCCCTGTTACTTCTGCAGGTTAAAGCTAAGCCAGGAATCGATGAACTCAGCTCCTCCTTGTGCAGCACCAGCTGCTTGTTTACTAAAATGTGATCCTTTCCACCTGGGCATACCCAGACAAAGCCAGGATGGCTGCATCCTTGGGCACAGCTGGGAAACAGGGAGCCCGGAGAG